>NC_073313.1:124408285-124719423 GCF_027595985.1 Sorex araneus
ATGGAGACGTTACTGGTGCTCACTCGAGCAAATCAATGAACAACGGGATGACAGTGCTATATGTGACTGGCTATTGGTCTCGTGTCTTTCATACTGACTTACTGAGAATCACCACGTTAAATGACTCACAATAAGTAACCAGCATTTTGTACATACATTCATATATACAAATTCATCTCTCATAGCACAGCAAATTGTGGCTTGTGTAACTATTACTTTTTTTTTCATTTTTTTAAGGCACATCTGGAAGATCTTAGGTTTTGCCAACTCTTTCTGTGTTCAGGAATCACTTGTTATGGTGGTCTTGAAATAATAGGTGCTGCCGGGGATCAAACTCATGTTTGCAATATGGAAGGCAAGCACCCTACTCACTGTACTATCTACTACGGGATTTTGTTACTTTGAGTAACACTAATATTTCTATCATAGGGGCTTAAATAAACTTATATACTTACTTAATCAGTAGCAGATTAGTAAAAGAATCTGGAATTTCTTTTCGTGCTCTTGTTAGAAACTTGAGGCCTAGTTGAATTTGACTTTTTCTTATTTCAGAATGATTAGAGATTCCAGATTTTTGCTAATTGTTTCATTAAATTTAATTCAGAGTGAATTATTTTGTAAACTTCACTTAAAGGATATGTGTGAAGAGTCCATTCAGAAAATATAGAATTAATTCTATTTTAAAAGAAACAGATTTTCTACAAGTATTTCATTCTAATTGAATTCCTGTAAAGACTATTTTTAAGGATGTTTTGCTGTCTTATTTAATAATTTGACAGTAAATAATGTCCAATACTATTTTACTTTAGTTAAGTCAAAAACAGTTTAATTTCTTTAATTATACAAATTGAATGAATAAAATAGCTTTATTTTGAGAATTACAGAATTCAAGCTACAGGACTGCTTTTCATTTTTAATCCATATCCATTTGTGCTCAGCGTTACTTCTAGCTGTGTGTTCAGGGAAATCCCCTGGAAGTGCTCAGGGAGACCACATGATGTGTTATGGCTTGAACCAGGGTCAGCTGAATGCAAGGCAAGCACATATGTTAGAAAAGCATGTATATATTCTTCAGATCTAAGTGGAAAACAAAATCAGTGAGATTTACATTACAAAAGACAGGAAGACATTCTTTCCCACCTTTTCTCACTTATACAGTTGATGGATATGGAGTCTGTACTAAGAAGACAACTGTGTAGTTACCCAGTTACATTGACCTCTGTTTTTATTAAAGCATGGTGCTTTATAAAGTTATTCATAATATAGTCAGTCATAAAATGATTCAACACCATTCTCACTACTAGTGGCAACTATTGTCCACCGACCTGTCTCCCACCACCCAGCCTGCCTCCTAAACAGGAATATTTTAACTTTGGTTATTGAATTGTAGTTTGGGTTCCATGATTAGAGTATTGCTGTATTTGCAGCTTTAGTTACAAAACAGTAATTTGTTTATTAAAATTGTTACCATAAATGTAAAAAAGTGGTACAAAGAACCCCCAAAAGAACCATCTTGTAGGTGGGCAGCCACACGGTCTTTTGACGTCCTGTGGAATCCAGCCGGTAAGAACTCTAGTTCAGCAGTCTTCTCTAAATCACATTACCTGTCTGGCCCA
Source organism: Sorex araneus (assembly GCF_027595985.1). Classification (NCBI taxonomy): domain Eukaryota; kingdom Metazoa; phylum Chordata; class Mammalia; order Eulipotyphla; family Soricidae; genus Sorex; species Sorex araneus. Next base: position 124,409,902 of record NC_073313.1, read on the forward strand.
TCTGATTTTCGATGCCTTGGCAAAGGAGACAGTGTCCCTGATTCTTGATCATTGACAGAGATCAGAACTCTGGATTCTTTTTCTCACTTGAGTGAAACGTGATATTCCAAGCACAGCTCTTTCGATTCCTCTTCCGGAGACATGAATAGTGTTCTCATCCTGTTCTCCAAGGGCCCAGGTCTCTGAGGCATATGGTAGTGCAGGAAGAATGGTGGAATCGAAAAGATGTGCCCAGAGCTGGAGGTAATTCATCCTCTTAACCACTTCTTTGATGCTCTTGAAGGTGTTCCATGCCGCTCTCTACCTCCTGCGCAGCTCAGGTGCCAGGCCATTTGTCATGTTGAGTTCTTGACCTAGGTACACATAATTGCTGCATTTGGAGATTTTCGTTCCATTGAGGGCAAATGGAACATCAGGAATTAGTTCATTTCTCATGAACATTGTCTTCATGAGATTCAGCTGCAGTCCGACCTTTCCACACTCACGGTCGAAGTCGGCCAGCATTCGTGCCTCTTGGCTGATATTTCATGTTATTAGAACGATGTCATCAGCAAAGCAAAGGTGGTGTAGTTGCCGACCATCTATTTTCACTCCCATGCCTTCCCATTCCAGTCGTTGCATGATGTTCTTGAACGTGGCACTGAAGAGTTTCGGTCAAATGGTGTCGCCCTGCCGAACCCTTCTCTTTATGTTGATGATCACTTCTTTGTAAAATGGTGAGTTCCTGGTGGTGAATCTGTGATACAGCTCAAGGAGGATCCTGATGCACTGATTTTGAATGCCCTGTTTGGTTAGGGCAGATGGTACTATACCACTGCATTTTGATGGTAACAACGCTGAGACCCAACAGAGGAAGGAAATTATTCATCAGTAAAACTATATGAAATCTATCTTAACAACTTTAAATTTGGTAATTGTTGAAAGGACATTAAAACTTTCATATATGGGAGAAAATTCAGTTAAGATTGTGTGATTCTTTTACTTATAAATAAACTTGAGTTTTTTAAAAAAATTGTATAACTTAGTGAGAGTAAAATATGAATATTTTAGCAGCACTAAATTTAGGTTTTCATTCAATTTCTGAATATAGGAAATTACTTGATTGTTTTTATTTTGTTGAATTAACTCTATGTGTTATAAACAATAACAGAGACCAGCTAAATAGTGCACATACACACAGTGGACTTTGGAAAATAATAGTGAATGCTTGAGACTGAAGAGAGCCCACATCATTATTTATATAGAAATAGAGTCACTGTTTCTCAGCTCCAGTAACTTACAAGTGATAACTTGCATCTATTATTTACAGATTTTTTGGGTTTCAAAATGCTGTAAATCCAGATGCATCCGAGCAGTGTTTTGTTGTGTTGTTGATTTTTCAACTAACCCAAAGGTTTTCATGACTTAATTCTTTTTCTAAAGTCAGGCATCACTCTTACCCATGCTCAGGTACATAATGGAGTGCCAATAATCAGTCATGTGAAAGGAGAATGTTTCATGTGAAAAAAAAAAAAAACTTGAAATGAGTGTGAATATAGTGGTGTCCAGAGGATTTTTTGCTATCTATATGATTTAGGTTTGTGACATTTTATTTAGTAATCTCCTTCATGATGATCTGTTACTTTGTTTAGCTTATTTTATTTACACTTACAAAAGTGTTTTTTCTTATACAATGGCCATTTATTGGAAATTCTGGTACTATGGGAGAAGATGTAAATATAAAGGAAATAAGAAAATTGTAAAATATAGCTAGTACATACATATTGCCAATACTACCTAATTTATCTTAAAAATATAGGAACTATAAGTATTAATTATATATTTTAAAATAAAAAACTGAAGTTTTCAGCCTTGTCATGCATATTATATATATTATATACATGATATAGCTAGGAAGTGACAATACAAATTTATCTGTATGAGTTCAAAGACTCTTTATATAAGTAACATGAGAATATTGTTCAGTTTGCAAAAGTTAAAAGAGAGGTATTATAAAATTAATTTAAATTCACACAATAGATGTAACTTCTGATAATATTTTGATGTACATAACTTTACCAAATTTTACAAACATAACACACAAACATCTATCAAAATAAATATTGCCATATATACAGCTGTATCTTATTTTCTTTGGAATTTCATAAAGAGCATATTTTCATTTTATTTGCATTCCTTTAAAATAATTTGAATATATTTAAATATTTACCTTTAATAATTAACTAATAATTATTAAAATCGTTATTTTGATTATTCCGATTTTACCTACTATATATAATATCTTAAAGATAATCTTTGTGTACAAGTCTTTTAGGTCTCTATTTTCTAGGATACATTTCAAATCAAATGTTAGGAACAATAATTCAAATAGTTCCTTTTATGTAATTGGTCCACACCCACCTGATTTTAGAAGGGTATTGCATACTCTGTTCTCTGCGATAGTTTTCAGTGGCACTCAGGGAAGCATGGTTTCCATGGTGTTAGAGGTAAAACCCAAGTCTCCTATATGCAAACATGCACTCATCCTGTTGCGCAATCTTTCTGGCCCAAATTCAAGCAGTTTTAAGGCTCCTAGTGCCATATGCTCAATTTTAGAGAGAATTTTTGCCAATTTACAGTCCCATGATTATGTCTTCTTATTTCTTGTTAGCATAAACACAAGCGATTATTTGTAAATATTCTAGAAAATCTTATTTTTTCTGTTGACAATCTTTTCTATTGTCTGCGAAATTTCTCAAAATATGAAACCAATTCATCTTTTATGTATTATTTTCCACTGCTTTTGTGCAAGGGATGTTTTCCCTAACCTCAGGTTCAATATATGTTTGCTTGTAATTTTTGCAGTATTTTATATATTGTTTCATGCTTAACCCTTTACTATAATTGACCACTGTGTTTTTGGATACATGACATTTATTCCCATAAGGAGGAAACGGCAATGAACGGTTTTCATCTCTGGAGCAGGTGGCACAGCAGATAAGTAATATGTGAACAACCTATTGTGCTACCTTTATATCACCTTCTGAAGTGCTGAAAGGTTGCTAGAATGATATAGAGTAAGTGATTTCAGGTATCGGTTGGTGTGGTAGAGAAAATTATCACAGTTTGGAGTTAGAGACCATGATATTATCACATAAAATACTTGACACATGGAGATAAGCTTCAGAGCACAATTTCTTTTGGAGTGGGGGGCCCGGTGTTGGGACACATCAGGATATACTCAGGGCTTATCTCTGGTTCTCTCCTCAGGAAGCACTTCTGATCATGTTCAGGGGACCATATGTTCTCCCAAAGATTCAACACATGTCAGCCACATGCAAAGTGAGTTCCCAAAACGCTACAGTATTTCTCTGGCTCCCAAAGTGTAAATTTTGTCTTAAAATGTCTACATACCCCAAGGTGATTCACTAATTAAAAAAATTTTTAAAAAGAAAAAGAAAATAGAAAGATATAGATGACAGCACCTTTGTCCTCATTACATGGCAAATAAATGCAGAATAAAAAAAAGTCTGGGGCTGGAGTGATAGCATAGCGGGTAGGGCATTTGCCTTGCACAGGCCGACCTGGGTTCGAATCCCAGCATCCCATATGGTCCCCCGAGCACCGCCAGGAGTAATTCCTGAGTGCATGAGCCAGGAGTAACCCCTGTGCATTGCTGGGTGAACCAAAAAGCAAAAAAAAAAGTCTACATATAATCCTGTAGACAATTTATACAGATATTTATGTATGTATATGTATTATATTTGTACGTGCATAATTTCGAATATTTAATGTCTCTTAGGAGTTTCTTCACTAATATCATGAATGAATTCTGGTACCACAAAACAGAATCTTAAAAATTCTGTTTTTTTGATAGAAATGACCACAGTGAGCATTTTGCTTCATGTAGATGAAAAATAATTTTCAATAATTATAAAACTAATTTCAACAAATCAAACAGAATCAGCAATAGAATCTATATCGCTATTTCTACTCCAGCATTATTTCCATTAACACAGTTGAAATTTTCCTTTCATAAGAGTGAAAAATTCATGGTGAATTATTAAATTGAATTTTAGCTGTTAAAAATGTTTTGATTTATATACCTTATCACATGCTTATAATTGATGGGGAGAAGTATAAATTATGTATAAGTGACTGTCACTGTCTTCCCATTGTTCATTAATTTGCTCGAGTGGGTGCCAGTAACGTCTCCATTCATCCCTGTCACGTGATAGTGTAGCCGGATGGCGTTTTGTGGGTTTATTCAGGGTCAGGAGAATGAGGAACGTCCTTGTTACTGTTTTGTGCATATCGGGTACACCACGGGTAGCTTGCCAGGCTCTTTCGTGTGGGCGGGATACTCTTGGTATCTTGCCAGGCTCTCTGAGAGGGACAAAGGCTTTTGGGGTGGCCTCTAATCGCCTTTACAGGTGTTCCCAGTCTACTGAATGTAAGCTTTTGGTCAACTGGCATGTTGTAATGATCTGCACACTGACAAACACGCACTTGCTTTCGTCTCTGGGCAGCACTTGGGATATCTGTGGCCTAAGGTTGATCTCCTTGAGGTTGATGAAGTGCGCCCAGAGGTTGTTGAGCAGCTGGCAGAGCAGGACCCTAACTTGGAGGGTCTGTGCCAGGTAGAACACCTGCACCGAGTCTCAGGTCACTCGGTGGTTGGCTGACAGTACCCCACAGTTGATAAGGCACTGCACGCACTGCTCCCATGGCTCTATGTCCAACGGCACTACGACATGGCCTTTATAGGTTCTTTTTTATTTGATTTTTACAATTAAAAAATAATTAAGGTAACGTGATTTACAAAGTTATTGATGGTTGAGATTTAGGCATATAATATTTCAACACCAATACCAAGAGCAATGTCAACTACCTTCCACCAGTGTTCTCATTTTCCATATCCAACCCCAACCCCTGCCCCACCTCACCTCCACCAGTTTGACAGACAAATTACAAAGTTACAGTGGTTGCGGCTTAGATCTCATATTTTCAGTGTTTTTGTGTTTGTATTTTAGATATATGTCTATTGGTAAGCTGATTACAAGATACTATGAACTCACCCATTTAACCAGCGAAATTGAAGCCCTCATTCCAGTTTACCCATCTCATTGGGCCATCTTGATTTGTATTTCTCTAATGATAAGTGATGCTGAGCATTTTTCGTGTGCCTACTACCTATCAACCTGTCTTCTTCTGTGAAGTGGCTATTTATTTCCTCTCCACAGTTTTATAGGTTTTGTGATTTTTAATTGATTTTTGTAAGTGCTTTGTATATCCTATATATCAAGCCTTTATCTGATCTGTTGAATACAATTTTCCCCCATTTAGATAGCTGTCTTTTAGTTTTAGCCTGTGTTACTTTTGACATTAAGAAGCTATTTAATTTTAATTTTATATGCCCCCCTTTTTACCTTTTTATTTGGTTGTCATTAGCAGTGATATTTGATTACTGTAGAAAACTTTGAGGTTCAAATTTTGAAGTCTTCTGCGTATATTTTACTCAACAAACTATAGTTTTTGGTCAGATCTCAAGTACTTTGATCTACTTTGAATTGATTTTTGTGTGAAATGTTAGATCTGGATCCAGCTTTAATTTGATTTAATTTAAGTTAAATAACTACTAAAAGTAGTTATTCAGTTTTAAAAGTGCCATTTGTTGAAGATGCTATCTTTACTCGACTTCATGTTCTTAGGTCCCTTTTTCAATATGACTTTGGCTATTGCTGTTTTTTTCACATTCCAAACAAACTTTATTACCAACATTTTGACCCTGTAAGAATTTTGTCTGGATTTAGATGAGCATTACATTTAATATATATAATAATTTTAACTTTGATAGATAAACATTTTAAATAATACTGATATTTCCAATCCATGACGATGAGCTTTTTTTTGTTTGTTTCCAAGGTCTATCTCTTTCTTAAGTGATTTAATGTAATCATAGTATAGATATCCCATGTCTATTGGTAAGCTGATTACAAGATATTTGATGCTGTGTAACATTTTAGATGCTGTAGAGTCCTTGATTGCTTTCTCCCCTGATTAATTCTTTGTATACAAGAATGAGACTGAATTTTGTATTGATTTGTGTAGCCAGCCACTTTGTTGTATTGGTTTGTTATTTTTAGAAGCTTTTTTGTGGTCTCATTGAGGTCTTCTATGAGTATTATCCTGGTTATGTGTAAATGATGATATTTTCAGTTTTTCTTTCCGAACTTGGATCCGTGTGATTTGTTTTTCTTGCCTGATTACTAAAGCCAGGACTCCTAATACAATGTTGAATAAAAGTGGAGAGTGTTCACATTCTTGCCTTGTACCTTCTCTCAAAGAGAATCAGTTTTTCACCATTAAAGTTTTTCACCATTAAATTTTCACTTATTGTTGGTGAAGTGACTCCCTTTCATTGTTGGTTAGGGCTCTCATTCAATGATCCATGGGGCAGAATGGGGCAGTTACTCTTGATGCATCTGCAAGACAAGAGACTCCTGTCAGCTTTCTGGGTCCTTGGGGGTATGTTTTGGTTTCAAGAGAGCTTCAAAAGGAGCTTCCTCTCCCAGGAGACCCAGGAAGAGTACATACATATTCTTAGTAAGGAATATATATGTAACCATCACAACAAGTTTACCCTTTTTTACAAAAAAATGATGAATTTTAATTTATCTTTAACAACATTTAGTGACATGATGCTTATGATTTCTCTTACATTTTCAAATTTTGTGTCTTTAACCTTGATTACTTCTGTTGATTTAAAAAATTCTAATGGGAAAAAATAAACATTCACCTTTTTGACATACTTTAGAGTTTAATTACCCATTTCTTTTTTGAGCTCTAGGTTATTTTCTGATTTTTTTGGGGTCTGTGTATTGGGTCAAACTCAGGGCTGCTTCCAGCTCTGTGCACCAAGTAGTGCTTTTAAACTCTGTTTGACAAGGAGCAAACTCTTGTCTCCTTTGTGCAAAAGCAATTTTTTCATACCTAATTTATCTCTGATGATACTAAAACATGACTTATATGTTTAATATGTCATATATTAATATTTACCTTTTGGTTTGGAGTTATATGTGAATCTTATGTGACAGTGATTCAATTTAGGGTCACATGAGAAAAATAATGTTTTTTTTTTCTTTTTGGGTCACACCTGACAATGCACAGGGGTTACCTCCTGGTTTTGCACTCAGGAATTACTCCTGGCAGTGCTCAGGGGACCATATGCGATGCTGGGAATTGAACCCGGTTTGGCCGGGAGCAAGGCAAGCACCCTACCCTACTGTGCTATTGCTCCAGCCCCAAGGAAAATTATATGAAGAAAACATAATCTTATGCATGCATATTATTAATGTAATCTTAAGAAACAAGTTAAAATTTATACTAAATATTTAAAATGGGTTAGAGGTATAAATAAGTGAGAAACTTATAAACATAAATCACTTATAATTCTTTAGAACATTATTCTATTCATGAAAACTGTAATATAAACAATTAGCGTATATTAGGAATAAAAGTGTAACATTATTCATGCTAAATTTTATTTCTTTTATTAACATTTTGTAGTTTAGATTACATATTTTACATTTTTTAGTTTACATTACATATCTATAAGGTGTTAATTTTATAGTTTCATGTATATATAGTTACCACAACTTATCACCAACAAATACTAATACTCTCCACTAGTGTCCTAATGTTTTTTTCTAGTCTGCCAGTTCATTATGTCCTCATTTTTTCCCCTTTTAGTAATCTCAGTTTTTTAATATAAGACCAGAATTTTTTATCGTTCCATATTTCTGCTTCTTTTTTCTCTGTATACCTCATATAACAAAATTATCTTGTATTTGTTGTTCTCCCTCTGATTAATTTAACTTAGTGTGATACTCTGCAGTTCCATCCAAGTTAGAGTGAATTGTAAATTAATCATTTTTATAATAGCTTCATAGTGTTCCATTGTATATATATGCCATATATTTTTAGTGTTCCATTGTGTATATATATATATGCCACAATGTTCATCCATTGCTGAAAATTGAGACATTTCTATATCATAGTGAATGCACTAAGCAAAACAATAAATATAGGTATGCATATATATTTTTAAATTAAGACATTGTGCTTGGGTGCAAATGTCAAGAAATGGAATAAATAGGTCATATGGAAACTTTATTCCTATTTATTGAGCATTCTGCATACTATTTTCCATAGTAGTTAAATGGCACAATAAATCACTAAGTGGAAAATGCTGCTATTTTAACTACAACATCACTAGGACTGATTTATGCCAAAGGAAGAAATAAAAATATTATTTGAACCTAATGAGAATTGAGACAAAGTTCACCAGAATCTATGAGATATAGCAAAATCTCTAGTAAGGGGAAAATTTATAGCAATACAGGCCTAAATTAAGAAAGAAGCAGTTGCTGGTACTAAAAGCAGTGTGTCTGGCCTCCAGATCGTGGTCGATCAGCAGCAGAGCGGCTGCACAAATGTGTGGCCACCCGGGTCGCATCTCCGTGGAGCACGAACCAGTATTGCCCTGGCCCAAGATTGCTCACACGTCCCGCTGTTTCAAAGTTCAAACTTCTGTTTTTTTTTTTTTAATGTCTCCAGACTATAAACTAAGCCATAGCCCCATGCCGGCTGAGGAGGAGAAAGATCTTTCTTATTTTTTTCCCCTTTTTGGGGAAAAGCGGTGTGGCGTCTGCCACATTATGAGGACCATTAAAGAGGTATGAATTTGGTGGCGTGGGAAGAGAAAAAAAGAGTTTTGAACTTGAAACAGCGGGACACGTGGGCAATCTTGGGCTGGGACGATACTGATGCACGCTCAGCCAAGATGCGACCCAGGTAGCCACACGTTTGTGCAGCCGCTCTGCTGCTGATCGACCATGATCCGGAGGACAGCTAGATTACTTTTGGTACCAGCAACTGCTTCCATAAATGTCTCTAGACTGTGAACTAAGCCATAGCCCCATGCTGCTCCAGAAAGGAAAATGATGCAACTTCTAACATAACCTGGACTTAATTACTAAAATACTAAAATACAGAAATCCTAAACCGTGTGGCCACAATAGCAGCCGCGTGACTTCAAATCTCTTCATTCTCAGCAATGGAAAACTAATTATCAAATGCTTCCTGTCAGCAGGGCTGTTTTGTGGGGGGAAACTCCAACAACAATAGTGAATTTTGTGTTGAAATATGGAATGTTATTAAGGTAAAGAGAAAATGAAGTGAAATTCATCAGCTATGCAGGCGGGGGTGGGGGATGGGGGTGGGAGGTTTACTGAGGATTTTGGTGGTGGAATATGGGCACTGGTGAAGGGACGGGTGTTTGAGCATTGTATAACTGAGACATAAGCCTGAAAACTTTGTACCTTTCCACATGGTGATTTACTAAAATAAATAAATTTTTAAAAAAGAAAAAAAGAAAGAAAAAGTCCAAATCAAAAACCTAAACACAGATCTCAAAAATCTGGAAAAGAACAAGAAACAAATCCATGATCTGGAGTAAAGATAGCCTATTTAACAAATGGTACTGAGAAAGTTGGATTGTTTCATGGAAAAGAAAGTAAAAGAAATGAAAAGAGAGGGATCTATATCACCTACCTTATGCAACAATTAATAGTGAATCAGAACCTGCCCCATGACTTCTGAGATTCTATATGTGACCCTTTCCTGGATCCCCACTATTGAAATGGCCCCTCTAAAATCCCTCTTGAACTCTGAACATGCTTCTAAGGGCCCAGAAAATGAAACTGATTTCTTTTGTCTTTCAGGTACTTCAAAAGAGCTAGCCCTCAGCCTGTCCTGTTACTTTTGTGCCTTTGTTGACCCTTCCTGTGTCCTCTGGATTAATGAAGATTTCCAAACCCCTCTAGAAACCAGAAGACACCCTCTAGGACCCCAAAACTTATGCTGGTCTTTTAATCATCCAAGTGTATTGAGGGTGTCAGCCTGCCCCATGAATTGTGTGCTGGCTATGACTCCTCAAGCCCCATTGAGGATGAATTTGAAACACTGCCCCATACATGGCCATAGAACTAAAGCAATAACTGGAAGAAAAATTCAAGCAACTTAAAGATGAACTGAACAAGAGCATCAAAGAGTCCATACAAATTGAATTGAAGGAGCAAGATATATAATAGCTAGCTGTTGAATAACATTGGGCTTGTCATTTCAGCCTTGTGGCAGGGAGCTTAGTTTACCTTAAAGCAATGCCCTTTCTGTATGGACACAGGGAGACAGTTCATGTTATGCTTTTTAACTTGGGAGTTGATTGACTCCAATAATGTTTATTCTTGGGCTTTCTCAACTCAGTTTCCCTGAGTTCCTAGCACCCCAAAAGCAGGGTCCCATAAAGGATGGAATGGATCCAGGGCAAGATATGAGCTAGACCTGGCATCGAAATGGGCCAGGCAAAAGCGCCACAATACTCAACTATAAGTTGAGGGCATGGTCATAGACAAATACTGTCATTATCTAAAAGTAACGACGAGACTAGGACCCTGATGGGGTTAGGAAGACTAAAATGGCCTGAGGACTGTGGTCTAGAATATATAGTGAATGTCCTCAGGAAGAACAGAACTTTAAGTCTGATATATCTCTTACTGTGCTCATACAGAATGACATTGCTAGAAATATTAGAAATAAATTTACTATAACTATTTAAGTGGATTACTAGTTCAGAAAGGAAGAAAGCAACCCACCCTTGTTTGGATCCTACTCTTGAGCGGATCTCCTAGTAATCTGGAGTAATCTCTTTAGATGAGCTTTTGTTAATCTCCTGGAGAAATGGTCTTACCCCTCTTTGTTGATTTGTTAATGTTCAACCCTCCTTTGTGTCACCACCCTATGTAATTGCTAAATAATCTAAGACTGTAGAGGCAAGACAGAGAGGGTGGAAATAAGACAGAAGGGCAGAGGTAAGACAGAAGCAAGAAGAAGAGGGAGAAGCGGAGAGAGAACACACAGAAGCAAGAGAGAAGACACAGAAGCAAAGATAGAGAGAGGTTGGAAGACACCAGAGGAGAGACTACAGAGACAGAGATAGAGAGATAGACAGAAGAGAGCACAGTGGCACACAGAGAAGCAGAGCACAAAGGAGGAGCCATCCTGATCCGGTCCATACACAGAGGCTCGAGAGCACTGAATGCAAGCAGCAAGAGAGAAAGAGAGAGAGAGAGAGCCGCCCTGAGAGTCCGTGAACAACACCACACACATCATCCCACCTCCCACCTGTGCAACTTTGTATTTTTTACAGCTAGCTACAGCAGCAGAATTCAACATGCAGTGATATTGATGGCATAATACTAGCCACCGCCAATGAAAAAGTGAAGAAAAAGAAACAAATGGAAGAGGATATAACCTTCTTGATAAATAATAGTAAGAAAAAAATCTTTGAATCTTAGGAATACCAGAAAGATAGGGAAACAGCAAAGGGGAAGAATAACAGGTCAAGGGTATAATAATTAAGAAATATCTTATTATCTTTAGAGAGGCTCCTGTACTGATTCCAAAGCCACAAAGAAGACTAAACAAAATATACCCAAACAAAAAAATGTCAAAATTCATAGTACTGAAAATTGTAAAAACAGAAAACAAAGACAGACAACTTAAAGCAGCAAGCGAGAAAAAAGCACTCAAATATGAGGAAAACAACGTAAGAATCACAACAGGCTTGAGAGAGGGATAAGAACCTTTTCAGACAAACAAGAGCTGGCAGCATTTGGAACAACTAACCAATACTACATGAATCACTGAAAGGTCACTTATTTTCAAAATCAGATTTTTGCAAAAACAACTGGATCAAACACACACACACATGCTAAAAGAGCCCTTTATGTCAATAATATCTCTGAATGTCACTGGATTAAACTCCTCTATTAAAAGGCATAGAGTAACTGGATGAATCAGGAAAGAAAATCCATCTATTTCCTGCCTACAAGAAACAATACCTACATTCTCATGATAAAGACAGACTTAGAAAGAATGAAGGAAAATACATACTAGCCAATGGAAGACAAAAATGCTGTGGCAGCCATTCTTACATCAGGCCAAATCCCATTCAGTATAAATAAAGTAATTATAGACAATGATGGGCATCACTTATGGATCAAGGGAAAAACAGATCCAAAAAATAGTCATCAACATTTACACACCAAATGAAGGCTCTGCAAAGCTCATAAAGTACTGCTTACAAATCTAAGCAAACATGTTGACAAAAACCCAATAGTAATGGGAGACTTCATCTAGAAAGATCAGACAGAATTTCAGTAAAAACACAAGAGCCTTAAAAAGAGCTTAAATACCTATGATTGTTGGATATATACTGGGGTCAACATCATCCCAAAAAAGAAATAAATTCTCTAATGCTCATGGAATATTCTCCAGGATCAATTACATTTTAGAGCACTACTCAAGCATATATAAATTACAAAGTTAGAAATTGTACAAACTACCCTCTCAGACCAAGATGACATGTAGTATAATTAAATCACAGAGAGAAATGAGGAAAATACCAACACATGGAAGCTGAACAAAACACTGTTAGACAACAAGTGAATCAAAGAGGAAATCAAGAAAGAAATAATAAAATTCCTGGAAACTAACAAGAATGAAGATACAAGTGAACAGAATCAATGAGATACAGCAAAAACTGTACTAAAGGGGAAATTCATAGTAATGCTGTCCTACATTAAGAAAGAAAAAAAGAGTCCAAATAGTCAAACTAAACACACATATCAAAAATCTGGAGAAGGAACTACAAACAAATCCAAAAAGTACAAAAGAAGGATAGTAATAAAAACTATAGCAGAAATCAACAACATAGAAAGCATGAAAACAATTCAAAGAAACAATGAAGCCAGGAGCTTTATCTTTGAAAGATAAACAAGATAGATTAACTTTTAGCTAGATTCATGAGGAAAAGCCAGAAAATATTTTTTAATTTTATTTTTATAAAGCTGTTCACAATGATTTATTACATTCAATATTTGAATCCCAGACCCACCCATTACACCTTTTTTACCCCAATATTTTGTATTTTACCACCACTATCCAACCCGTGTTTGATTCCTCTGCCCCTCTCGGAGAGCCCAGCAAGCTACTGAGTGTATCGAGCCAGCACAGCAGAGCCTGGCAAGCTACCCGTGCATATTGGATATGCCAAAAACAGTAACAATAAGTCTCTCAATGAGAGACGTTACTGGTGCCCGCTCGAACAAATCAATGAGAAACGGGATGACAGTGACAGTGACCACCAAGACTGCCCCAAAGCCAGATGCTAAAAAATTTATTTTGTAATGCTTATTATGAATAATCTGCTAAAAATTTTCCAAAAAGTTTTCCTTAGAGGAAAGTGTGTGAAAATTATTGTATCTCACCTCGGAGCCACTAAACATCTGTATAAGAGATCACTAACATGTTGCTGTTACAAGGTGTGCTTATATCCATATATCTATATATCTGGATATATCTAGATTTTTTTATCAAGATCGGTTGCCTTCTACTTTACACCCCATCAAATGTGGTGTGCTACTCTTGATATATTGGTGGCATAAAGTATGGGTTGTTACTTTAGAAATTCTAAAATTTTAAGTATGGCGCTAAAGCTGAAGTTAAATTCTTAATTGGATGGTGATTTGGAGGTACATTGGCATCTCTGCAGCGTGTTGCTCTCCCAAGATTTATTTATAAGTTTCTGAATCATGGCCATTAATGAGCTTATATGGCGCCCAGAGGCAGTTTGTGAGTGTGACTGCCAGGTACCCAAAAGCACAGGAAGTTGCTGGGAGGGTGCCCACTCCCAACTCTGGAGATTTCAATCACAAAACCTGCATATCTGGGTTTTTCAGCAGATTTATTCTCATGCGTGTGGGGCTTGTCTTGAGCCTTTGAAGATAGTCTGTAGACATAGCAACGACTGGGTTCTGGAGGTTAAAAAAAATCAATAAATCAGATAAGAGATGAGTGGGAGAAATTCCAATGAATCCTTGACAAATTCAAAATATAATGAAAGATTACTATGAACAACTTTATGCTCTATAGCTCTTTAAGCTCGCTTAACTTTATGCTCTATTATCTCCCAAAGGGCTGGAGCTATAGCACAGCCGGTAGGGTGTTTGCCTTGCACACTGCCGACCCGGGTTTGATTCCTCTTCCCCCTTCGGAGAGCCTGGTAAGCTATCAAGAGCATCTCACCCGCATGGAAGAGCCTGGCAAGCTACCTGTGGTGTATTCGATATGACAAAAACAGTAACAAGTCTTACAATGGAAACGTTACTGGTACCCACTCGAGCAAATTGATGAACAATGGGATGACAGTGATACAGTGAATCTCCCAAAGCTGAATGAAGAGGAAATAGAGAGCCTAAATAGGCAAATATCAAATAAGGAAATTGAAACAGTAATTAATAATCTCACCAAGACATTAGTCCTGGTTCACATAGGTTCACTTGTGAGTTCTATCAAACCTTCAAAGATTTACTGCCTTTACTCCTTAAGTTCTTTAAAATATCTAAAACATAGTTATCATTCTTAACACATTCTATGAAACTGAAGCAGAGAGTGACATATCCAGATATGAAATTTTCAGACCAATCAACTTCATGTATATCGATATAAAAATTCTTAACAAAATTTTAGCTAATTGAATCCTGCAACATATACCATGATCAAAAACTCATGCACCATGATCAAGTGGATTTCATCCCAGGAATGCAAAAATGTTTTAACATATGCAAATAAATTAACATAATATAACACATTAATACATGGAAAAATAAAAATCATATGATCATAAAAATTGATGCAGAGAAAATCTTTGACAATATCAAATATCTATTTGTGATAAAAATTCTCAACAAACTAGGGGTTGAAGGAAACTTTCTCAAGATAATAATGGTCATAAATAAAAGCCCTCAGCCAATATGATTCTTACTGGTGATGTAATGCAAAATTTTCATCTGTGATATGGTATCAGTAAAGGTTGTCAACTTTCTATAATTCTATTACACAAAGTATTCATATTCCTGGCTACAGAATGAGGCAAGAAC
The DNA here is from genome assembly GCF_027595985.1 of Sorex araneus. Lineage (NCBI taxonomy): Eukaryota > Metazoa > Chordata > Mammalia > Eulipotyphla > Soricidae > Sorex > Sorex araneus. The sequence goes on from NC_073313.1 coordinate 124,424,943, forward strand.
AATTTATCAAATGCATCCTATTTGGAAAAGAAGAACTCAGATCATCACTATTTTCATATTACATGAAAACACAGATAGACTACCCTAAGGAGTCCACAAGAAAACTGTTAGAAACATTTAATCAGCACAGAAAAGTGACTGGCTCAAATAAATACACAACATTTGGTCACATTATTGTAAACAAAGAATCAGAGGAGAAAGCAATGAAGAAATCTATGCCATTTAAAATAGTTTCAAAAAATATCAAGCATCTAGGCATCAGCTTTTAAAAAAATGTGGGAGATCTTTATCATAACTTTGAGTAATTAAAAAGAGAGCTATCAGACCTTAGGAAATGAAAAAATGTCCAATGTTCATGGATTGGAAGAATCAATATTATTAAAATCTATCCTTCCTAAGCTATTATATAGCATCAATGCAATCCCATCTAAGTTCAGACAATTTTCTTCCAGGATCTAGAAAAATAAATAATAAAATTTTTGTATGGAATCAGAAAAGATCACAAATATCCAAAGCCATACTAAAAATAAGAAATTGGGAAGTATTTAATTATATTATTTGGAATTTTATTATAACTTTGTAGTGATCAAATCTTCATGGTACTGGATTAAAGATGGGCCTTCTGATCAATGGGTCAGAGTCACGTATCTTATGACAAAACCCCTTATAAATGAGCAGCCAATTTTTATAAAAGAGCTGAGAACATGAAATAGAGTAAAGATAGCATTTTCAACAAATGGTGCTGGGGAAAATGAATAACTGAATTTAAGAAATTAAAACTGGATCATATCTTACACATAAAGCTCACACAAAGTCAATTCAAAGTAAATCAAGAAACTTCAGATCCGACAAGAAATTATAATGTGAATTAAGGAAAATATTGGCAAAACAACTTTAATATTTGAACCTCTAAGGTGTTTTCAATAATCTGATACCATTAGTAAAAGTAACAGAATAAAAATTAAACAAAGTATACTATAGAAAATTAAAGAGCTTCTGCATGGCATAATACTATAATAATATGTAATAGTAATATATATGCATATGTATCCCCCATTTTCCAGTAGCTAGGTGGTCACACCCAGAAACTGCCCCCAGCGCCATGTAATCCGATCAACAGTCAACATCCAGAGACTATAAAACCAAGTTCCCAGAAAGGAGCAATGCACTCTCTTGTCCCAACGCCTGGCTGTCTTCACCGGGGCCACTTAGTGGGAGTAATTTGAGTTTCCCTCCCTGTCTCGAGCAGAGAACCTGCAGCCGAAGACCTCCGGAACCCAGCCACAGCCATGCTCAAGGCCCCTCTCCACATGTTCAGAGGAGTTTCATGCATGAAGGAATAAGCAGAAGAATCCAGGTGTGTAGGACTGGGGGTTGAAATCTCCAAGCCTGCTCGGATTGGGACTAGGCCTCTTCCGCCCAGTTCCCCCACTTTCCAGTAGCTAGGCGGTCACACCCACAAACTGCCCCGGCGGGCACCATTTAATCCCATCAATGGCCAACATCCAGAGACTATAAAACCAAGCTCCCGCAAGTGTCTTATAGCCTAGTTCTCCCTCGAGGAGAACCTGGCAAGCTATCAAGAGTTTCACGCCCGCATAAAAGAGCCTGTAAAACTCCCCGTGGCATATTCATATACTAAAACCAGTAACAATGATAGGTCTTATTCCCCTGACCCTGAAAGAGCCTCCAATGCAGCACCATTGGGAAGGACAAGTAAAGAGAAGCTTCTAAAATCTCAGGGCTAGGACGAATGGAGACGTTACTGAGACCACTGCAGAAAACTGATGATCAATGGGATGATGATGATGATGATGATGATGATGACGATGAAGATGATGATGACGATGATATTAATATTATCACTGAACTTAGTACAGTGACTAAGATATGAAATCAACCTATGTGTATAATGACATATAAACAGATTTGAAGATGTGGTATGTATGGACAATGAAATACTATACAGCTGCAAGGATCGATGAAATCATGCCATTTGCTGCAATGTGTTTGGAACTAGAAGATATTGTGTTAAGTGAAGTAAGCCAGAAGAACAAAGGCAAACAGGATGATCTCACTTATCTGTGTTATATAGAAGACTGGAAGAAGAAATGTGTTGTAGTAAAAGGGGATGCCTAGATAACCTTTGTCCCAGTGTTTAGAGAGGATAATGGTAGATAATAGCACTGGATCAATAGTACAGCAGATAGGGTATTTGTCTTGCACGTGGTTGACCCAGGTTAGATTCCTTCATCCCTCTTGGAGATCCCAGCAAGCTACTGAGAGTATCCCGCCCGCCCGCACATAGGGCTGACAAGCTACCCGTGTTGTATTTGATATGCCAAAAACAGTAACAACAAGTCTCACAATGGAGACGTTACTGGTGCTCACTTGAGCAACTCGATGAACAACTGGATGACAGTGCTACAGTACTACAATGATAGATAATGAAAAAAATCAAGGGGGGAAATGAAGAGAACAGGAAGTAATGGGTAAACAAGGCATCATGGCTTTAGTGAGTTGAGAGAATCTGGTAGAGGGAAGTTGACACTGGAGGCAGGATTGATGTTGAAATGTTATATGTTTTAGACTTAGCTATCAATAACTTTGTAAATAAAATAAAGAATTTTAAAAAATTGAATCAAAGACTTTGAGATAATGCCATATTCCATAAAACACATTGAGTTAAATATAGGCAGAATACTCCAGGATTCCGGCTTTATAGGATTTTTCAAAAGTATGACTTCATTGACAAATACAGCAGAAACAAAATAATCAAATGGAAGTACCAAGAACTTAAAAGTTTTTGCATGGCAAAATTAAAAGGCAACTTATTGAATGGGAAAAAACATTTGTATATAGTATGTTTGATAAAGGGTTAATATCTATCTATATTTATGTGTGTATATGTATATATAAATACACACACATATATACTGCTTACATATATATACATATACATGTATATATGTGTGTATATATGTATATATATATAATTCACTCACAAAGATCAGCATCAATAAAAACAATAACCCCCTAAAAGGAGTGATTAGTTGATATTAGAAAAACAATGTCATGTATTTTCATGGATTGAGATTACAATGCAATATCACCTCACATAAGTGAGAATGACATACACCTACAAATATAGAAATAACATATTTGGGTGGGGATGCTGTGGAAAAGGAACTTTCATGAACTGCTGGTGGAAATGTTGTCTGTTTCAGCACCTTTGTAAAACAATATGAGGTTCCTCAAAAAACCTAATAATTGAGTTTCCTCAAAGCACAAAATAATTCATTATATATATACACATACATATATATTAGCACCAATGTTTATTTCAGCTCTTAGAGTAATGACAGAATATGAAAACAACTTAGGTGTCCAAAACAGTATCAAATTGTGGTATATATACAGAATTTATATATATATATATAATGGTATAGATACAAAATAGAACCACAAGGAATGATGAACTTATGCAATTTGCTGCAACTCAGATGGAGCTGAAGTACTTTATGTTTAATGAACTAAGTCAGAAGAAAAAGGACAAAGTCCATTACTGGATGTTCTTACTAATCTGCGTTGTGTAGAATAGCATGTCTAGGGAATGGAAGGTATCAAAGATTGTCATAATATTGTCTCTAGATTAAAAAAAAAGCCAAGGAATGAGAGAAATTTGTGAGGGGATCAGGCAAGAGGCAGGGTCCTTGGGATTGTTTGTGGCAAACATGTGAGGATCCTGTATATATTTAAACCACTAGACCTAATACAACTGAAAGCCTGATGCCCAAACTACAATAATAAAATTTTTAAATGTATCTGTCAAGGAGTCAGATTATGGGTGGGAGGGAACTATGGAAATTTTTCCTCTAAGCCCCAAGGTATTATTGTTTATGTCTTAAAATCTAAAGCGTTTGCAAATGTAAACCCAGGAAAGAATACTGTCACTGTCATCCAGTTGCTCATCGATTTGTTCGAGCAGGCACCAGTAACATCTCTCATTGAGAGAACTTATTGTTACTGTCTTTGGCATATCCAATACACACGGGTAGCTTGCCAGGCTCTGCCACGCAGGCTTGGTACTCTCGGTAGCTTGTCGGGCTCTCCCAGAGTGGCGGAGGAATCGAACTCGGGTCAGCCACGTGAAAGGGGAGCGCCCATCCGCTGTGCTATCTCTCCAGCCCAGGAATGAATACAATAGAGGGAAATAGCTGCAAATTTGCAGCCAGGCAAACATAGAATAAGGCATTTCATGTCATTTACTGATAGAGTAAATGGGCAACAATAAACCATGAACTTTTTTTCCCACTGTACTCTGTAATCTTAAGGGTGCCTGCTATGTGAAAAAACCCAGCCTCTTATCTTCATAAACCTATTGTATGTTAATAACTGTGTCAACAATGTCATCTTGGATGCTAGTGGAGTTATATTATATTGAATAAATGGCTGCCTGTGAGACCTTTTATGGTTGCTCAAGTGACCTAAAGCAAGGACAGTCCCTGTGGATTCATTTCCTAATCACGATCACAATCACGAAATCCCATTAATTGTTGATTTTTTGAGCGAACCCAGTAACCTCTCCATTCGTCCTTTCCCTGAGATTTTAGAAGTCTCTCTCAACTTGGCCCTCCCAACGATGTCACACTGGAAGCTCTTTCAGGGTCAGGGGAATGGGATCCAGCATGTTACTGGCTTTAGCATATGAATACACCATGGGAAGCTTGCAAGACTGTCCCATGTGGGCAGGAAACTCTCAGAAGCTTGCCAGTTTCTCCCAGAGGAAGGAGTAGGCTACAAGATATCATGCGGCTGCTTTGCATGATATCTTGTAGCCTACTCCTTCCTCTGGGAGAAAGGAAGCTTCTGGGAGCTCTCTTTTAAGTCTCTGTATGTTGGCCGTTGATGGGATTACACACACCTGGGTTGGGTTCCTCTGCCGGTACCTTCATGCACGAGGTCCGTCTGAACGTGTGGAGAGGGGCCTAAAGCATGGCTTTAGCTAGGTTCCGGTCGTCTTTGACTGCCGGGAACTCTGCTCAGGGTGGGGAGGGAAGCTGGAGCCCATCCCCTCTGAGGGACCCCGGGGAAGACAGCCAGGCTTGCGGGAAACTCTCATTTCCTAATATTTTGTTTATTTTTGTTTCTGTTTGTGTTATTCACTGTGAGTGACCTCTGCTAGATGGTGCTCGAAGGTGCGAATTATTTGGCATTAGACAGAGGGAACATGGGATCATTGGTGGAGGGATCAGATCTCAAGGTGTTATAATTGGAGGTGGGAACTTTTGATTTCTGAAATTCTATTATAAATAAGTTGGTAAATCATGTTATCTTGTGTAATCACCGGGTGACTAGGGACCCCTGTAGTTCTCTCTCACCACCTGCATTTGGCGGGCTTGGGCCACTTACTCCCCCAGGACGGCCCCATAGCACAATCAGCATATGAAAGCCTTTCTTCCTCTCAAGGGCAAAATACCACTTCGGGGTGTTTCTCCTCTCCTTAGTCCAATAACTTAATTAACATCTTGATTAGCACCTTAATTCTACTTCTTAGTATTAGTTATATTGTATGGACACAGTAAGAGATACATTAAACTTGTAGGGTGATGGTCCTGGTGACATTTCACTATAAATCTCAGAGTACAGTGCTCAGGCCAGGTTATTCTTCTGTCCCATCCTGCGGGACTTGGTCCATGTGGGTAGCTGGGAGAGGCGTGTGAGTGAAAAGGAGACAGACACAAGAAGAAAGAGGCAGACACAGGCAGACACAAGAATGGGAGAAAGCTCCAACTTTATTTCTCCTAAGCTAGTCTTTTATATGAGGAAGTGGGCAGAATGGGAGAATAGCAAAGAATGCAAACGTTTAATGAAACTGAATGTGGGCCCTGATGGCAGTTTCCCTGGGCATTGTTCTGCAACCTTTCCCAAGAAGCGGTTGTTCCTTAGTTACAGGTCAGTGTGTTTTGACATATTGGTTCCCAGGCATGAGTTTCTGGCCATTCCCAGACATTGGTTTCTGGACGATCCCAAGCATTGGTTCCCGGCTTCCTTCCCTAACCCCAGCAGGGTCCTAAATCAGTTGTTAGTTTTTGGATTATGACAAAATTTGTCAATGACCATGCTCTTAATTTATAATTAAGTGTTATGGCGCTTTGGCCTGGCCCATTTCGATGCCAGGGTAGTTCACAGCTTACCCTGGGTTCATTCAGTCCCTCGTTGAGACCCTACTTTTGGAGTGCTAGGAAGTAAGGGCAACTGAGGCTTAAGTATAGAGAACAGGTCCCCAGGAGTGAATATTATTCAGAGTCAATTAACTTCCAAGTTACAAAAGCATAGCATAAAATATCTTCCTGAGTCTATACAAAAAGTACATTGCTCTGAATTAACTGTTCAAAGGACTTAAGGAGAAGATCAAAGCAATATTTACAAGTTAAGAGTCTAAGAGATAAATGAGATTGACGAGTTGGGGAAGCAGAGCACGAAGAAAGAGGTTACAAATAAACACAGAGGAATGGGAGCACTGTGATGAGAGTAACCCTACACACCTAAACTCCCTGTGGCAAGGCAGAGAGGGCAAACTAATGTTATCTGACAGTATCTAAATTTTAAAAATAAAATAGCTTACCTCAAACATCATTTTGGCTCTTCGGGGAGTTTTATGATTTCATGAGTTATAGTAGAGTTTGTACTAAGTCTTTAAAAATATCACAAGAACATTGATAAGGATTGCACTGAATCTATAAAATGTGTTGAATAGGTTTGCCATTTTTATTGTTTTTATATTTCAACTTAATAAGCAGGAAATGTTCTGTTTATGCTGTCCTTGTTATTTCTTTTAATACTCACAGTTTCTTAATGGAAAGTATAGGTATTTTCCATACTAAGTTGATTCCTAGGCATTTGAGTTTTGGGTGCTATTTTAATTTATGGACTGTAGCAATAGCACAGTGGGTAGGGCATTTGCTTTGCACGCGGCTGACCCAGGTTTGATTCTTCCTTCCCTCTCAGAGAGCCTGGCAAGCTACCGAGAGTATCCCGCTCTTACAGAAGAGCCTGGCAAGCTACCTGTGGCATATTCGATATGCCAAAAATAGTAACAGCAAGTCTCACAATGGAGACGTTACTGGTGCTCAGTCGAGCAAATTGATGAACAATGTATGACAGTATGACAGTGCAGTGCTATTTTAATTTATAATATGAAATTGTTTTACTGAGGTGCCATAGTTTATGTGATTAACAGGTCATTTTTTTCAAGTTAAAATAAATTTTGCTTAAAAATTATTGCAATTATCATCTTAGTGTTCTTATGTAGAAATATTTATATCAACTAGTAATATAATATTTTGAAAGTTCTTTCCAAAATCACCAAGAAGAGCACTTCTGGATGCAATTGGTTTAATTTTGATAGAACTCAAACATTGCATGTGTAATTTTTCAATGCTGTCATTTTCTTCCATTAATGCAATCTGTGTTTTTTCTCTCAACATTTATAGTAATTTGCTTGTTTTTCATACTTTTATACTTTATTCACAACTTGAAATAAAAGAGCTAATGGATAGTTGTATGAGGACCTACTCAGACAATCAAACACTATTACTTCTTTCATTTTTGTATATATTTTAATTGGAAAATAGAAACATTGCATAATTAAATTCTCTAATATTTTATTTTTTGATAAATTTTAATTGTTTCTAATATTTATACTCAATCATCATGATAAATATTCCAGATAATAATTTCCACATAAATTTTCCAGATTATACAATATAATCCATTTGCATTACTTTCCGTTTTTATCTTTTTCATATTTTCTCTTATACATAGAAAAAATTATCTCCACAATTGAAATGAAAAATTTGATCTTTCCTATTAAATAACAAAAAAACTCCGTTAGATCATTATTTCAGAGTTGCAAAATACTACATCAGTCCCTCCACTAGTGATCCAAGGTACCATTGTTCCCAGGTTGCTCTCTCATCTGCACCATTCCAGCTTTTATTTATCACATCTCAGGAAATTTTCCACTAGGGAATACTAATCCATTTCTTTATTCTTTTTCACTCTACATATAAGTGAGATTATCTGATACTTATATTCTACTTTCTGAATTGCTTCACTCTGCATGGTATTCTCGAATTACAACTACACAAAAATTAAAATCGTTCATTCTTATTCTTTTTTCTTCCACCTTTTCCATTTCATATAGAAATTCAATAGAATTTTACATAATGATTTTGCAGCTTGCTGCTTCTATTTGTTTACTGTTTCAGAGTTTTTTTGTGTAGACCTTAAGATTCTGTATGCTTAAAATTGTTATCTGAAATTAGTAATATTATACTTTCTTTCAGAACTCTTATTCCTTTGATCTATTTTTCTTGGTGGATTACTATTGTGAAGATTAAAATACTATGTTGAATAACAAATAAAATATGTATATACTTGATTTGTACCAATCTCACAGGGAACATTTTCAGTTTTTCAAAATTTAGAATGATATTGCCTTTGTATTTGTTGTACATGGCCATAACAATCTTGAGGTGTGTTTCTTCTTTCCCTATATTCTTGAATTAAATAACATATTTATTTTTATTTACAATACTGTAACTGGTAGGGGTTTATGGATATAATGTTATAATGTCCTCCCATAGACTGTCCAATTCCCACCATAACATTTGTCCCAGTTGCTGACCCATCACCTCAGCAGTATCCCCTGTGCTAAGTTAAGATATATAGACCATTTATCAAGGTATTTTACTTTTGGAAATTTGCTTTTTCTTACTATGTTTCTTTTTTCTTTTATTGAATCATGGTGAAATAGAGCATTATAAAGCTTTACATGATTTGGTTGCAGTCATCCAATGCTCCTACAGCCATCCCTCCACCAATGTAATTTCCTATAATTAGTGTCCCACGTTTCCATCCCACCTCTCTAGACAACTCCCACTCCCACCTGCCACTATGGCAGGCATCTCTCTCTCTCATTTTAGGCAATATGATTTGCAATACAGATGGTGAAAAGTTGTCATGCATAACCCTTTACCTACTTTCAACATTCAGTTCTTGTCCAGAGTGATTGTTTCTAACTAATATTTTCATAACGGACACTCCTCTATCTTAATTTTGCTGCATCCTCACACCCTTGAGGTAATTTTCACCCATTATCATTGACTAGTCATTCTGGCCCATTTTACATGGTCTTGAGTATTAGTTTAATATTTTAAAAAATATCCCATAAGTGAATGTAGTCACTGTATACCTGTCCCTCTTCTTCTGACTCATTTCACTCATCATGATACTCTCCAAGTCAATCCATTCATAGGCAAATTTCATAACCTCATTTTTACTAACAGCTATGTAGTATTCCATTGTGGAGATGTACCATAGTTTTTTTTTTTTATCTATTTGTCTATTCTCAGGCCCTTAGGTTTTTTCCAGATTCTGGCTATTGTGAATAGCACTGCAATGAACATAGAAGTGCATATGGTGTTTCTGTTGTGTGTTTTTGGACTCCCCAGTGTATATTCCCAAAAGTAATATTGCTGGGTCAAATGAGAGCTCAGTTTCTAACTCTGACTTCTATTTAATGCCATGCACAAAATACAAATAAAAATGGATTAAAGACCTCAACATCAGACCTAAATCCATAAGGTACATGGAAGAAAACAGGCAAACCCATCAATGACATTGAAGCTGAAGGCATCTTCTAAGATGAAAAACCACTGACAATGCAAGTTGAAGTGAAGATTAACAAATGGGACTACATTAAACTAAGAGCTTCTGTACCTCAATAGAAAGAGTAACCAAGTTGCAAAGACACCCCCCAGAATGGGAAAAACTATTCACCCAATAACAATCTGATAAGGATATCAAATATGTACCCATGAAAGATATACAAGGCACTAGTAGAACTTAATAAGTAAAAAAAACAACCCCATCAAAAATGGGGTGAAGAATTGAACAGAAACTTCCACAAAGTTTGAATGCCCAAAAATGCACATGAAAAATGCTCTACATCACTAATCACAGGGAGATGCAAATCAAAACAATGATATATCATCTCACATCACAGAAACTGGCACACATCCAAATGAACAAGAATAACCAGTGCTGGCATGAATGCGGCTAGTAAGGGACCCTCATTCATTGCTGGTGGGAATATGACTGGTCCAGCCTTTTTGGAAAACAATATGGACATTTTTCAAAAACTCAGTGTTTCTTGACCCAAATATGACAGAGATTATTCTCTTTTTGTCCTTCTTAGTAACTTCACCTAGCATGATATTGTTCAGATCTGATTCATCTTTTTATTATAGCCTAGTAGTACTCGATTGTGTGATGCATATACACACACATATATATGTGTATATATATATATATCACAATATCATGGTTTCTTTTCCAGTCATCTATTCTTTGATAATTAAGTTGTTTCCAGATTTTGGCTATGATAAGTAGGTTTACAATGAACATAATAGTACAGATTTATTCTCTGAATTGAGTTTTTGGGACCTTGTGGTAGATACAAAAAAGCAGAAATGCTGGAGTTATTAGAAAGCTCAATTCTTAGTGTTATTTTTTAATTATTTTTAGAAATTTACATATTGTTTTCCCAAAACGTCGACCCAGTTGACATTCTCACTATCAATGTATAAGAATTCTTTTAGGCACATGTTAACTAGGACTAGCTGATTTTATTGTTTTTGATGTGTGTCAGTCTCATTGCTGTGATGTAATATCTCCTTTTTAAAAAATTGCATTTACATAATAGTAAGTCACATTGAGGATATTTCATATACCTCTTAACCATATGTATCTTCTTTGAGGAAATTTCTGTTCACTCTTCTCTCCTTTTTTCAGAGGACTAATTTTTTTCTTGTTCAGTTGTACAAGTAATTTATATGACTTCAATATTAGCCCTTTGTCAGAAGAGTGGTGATAAATATTTTCTTCCAATCTGTAGAGTGCATTTTAAATCTTGTCATTGTTTATTCTGCAGTGCTGACACATCTTAATTCTCCTGTAAAGTCTTGCAGACTACAAGGGGTGCTAGGGATTCAACCCAGTTTGACTGCATGCAAGATAAATATATTATCCTCTATACTATTGCTCTGGTCTGATTTTGGATTGTTTTTGATTCATTTTGATTTCATTGATAGTAATTGGTCTCTTCAGGGGCTCTGTTTCTTCTTGATTCAACCTTGGGAAGTTTTAGGAGTCCCCAAAATCTATCTATATCTTCTAGGTTCTCCTGTTTTGTGACATAAAGGTGTTCAAAGTAATCCCTCATGATCCTTTGAATGCCTGTGATATCTGTTTTAGTGTCCCTTTCATTTCTGATTCAGTTTACAAGGGAATTTCCAGTTTCTTTCTCTGTGAATCTTGGTAGTGGTTTGCTGTAAGTTCACAAATTGTGGGGGTGCAACGCGTGTATTCAGTAGTTGAGGGCCACTTCCCCTGGCTGTTCCAGAAGAGGAACAAAGAGACAAGGGACTTATGAATAGATGTAAAAATGACCTGTTTAATGCAGAGCTGCTATCATACTTATAGAACATCTGAAGGCGTTTGAGGTATAATACTGCATGTAGGTGGGATTGATCATTTACAGAGATAAAGTGTTTCAGCAGAGGGAATTCTCTTGGGGAGATTAACTCAAAGAGACATTGTCTCCCAGGGACATCTATATTGCTTTTCTCTTTCCCTTTAGCTGTATTTATTAAACTATTAAGTTTACTTTTATTAATACTTGCAGCTATTTGGATAAACATAGTAAGAGATATAGATTCAAAAACTTATTTCTCTGAGCTCTGAGGGTAAGGCTGCTGGGATTCTACTGTAAATTCCGACTAAATCCTCAGGCCAATTCAGTTTGTCCTTTTCCCATGGAAGTCCTGTCTCTTAAATTATAAGGGCTTGCATCAAGACTGTGCTTTTATGCTTTCTAAACTGTCCCATTTTGATGCTGGGGTAGCTGTACCACTCGTCCCAGTTCCATCCTAGTTCCACTGCAGTGGGACCTCCCTTTGTGGGGTGTTAGGAAGTATGGCAACTGAAGCCTGAGTTAAGCAATTATGATGGATGTCCAGGAGTAAATATATTTGAGAGTCAGTCAAAGCCCAAATATTAAGAGTATAACATTAACAGTCCCTCTGTGTTTAAGCAAAGAACATTGCTCTACAGTAAAATATGAAAAGACTTTAGGGGAAATATAAAAGCAAATAATCCACTTCAAATACAAAATCCAGAATGACCAGTTTTGGCTTATAAGTAATCAAGACTAACTTGGGGAATTGTGACAATGAGAGGTAAAACACAAAGGAGAGATTAAATCGAGGGATTGGGGTAGTCACAAGACCACTGCAAGTTTCTCTGGGAGGAGGAAAAGGGGGAATTCACTGATGAAGCCTAAAACGCTTAGAGTTAATATCCAACAGTTTGCCAATCTTATTAATTTTTTCAAATAACAAGTATTGGTTTTGTTGGTTTCTTGGATTGTTTTTAAAAATTTTTGTCCCATGAATTTCTGTTCTAATTTTATTATTTCCATCCATCTGTTTGCATTGAGTTCCTTCTGCTGTTTTTTTCTAACAGCTTAATCTATGTAGCTAGCTTTTTATGTGGACCCTTTCTCTTTCCTAATGAATACTTGAATTGCTATGAACTTCCCTCTTAATACCCATTTTGTGCTATCCCATATATTTTTGTAACTCATGTGTTGATTCTTCTTTGTTCTGAGGAATCTTATTTTTTCTCTGACTTATTTTTTGAGCTGCTGGATGTTCAGAGTATTGAGTGTTTCAATTTCTAAGTATTTGAGTTTATTAACTGTTTCTATTTGTTATTGACGTCCATTCTCAGTGCATCAATATCTGAAAGGATCTATTAATCTACCATTAATTTACCTAAAGTATCTATCTAGTCCTGCAATCAGAACATTTTCTAACAAATATTTTAGCACCCATTATGTTACAATTACATTTTGCATAACACAAAAATGTCTTATGGTTCAAAGTATAATAAACACTCCATGGGTGAAACTAATTTCCATAACAAAAAAGAATCGGATTATTTTACCATTTTAAACTGATTTATGTGTTCTATCCTCAAAAACTAAGTCATGAACAGAGCCTTGTGGCCCCCAAACAATCAAAAAGAAATTAAAGAAAGTGTGTGACTTAGCAACTTTGTCTTATTAATAATTCACATCTTACGTGCCCCCATAACTGCCAAAAAGCACAAGAGTATGATTAGTGAAAGTGAGAGCAATGAGAAACTTGAAAGCAGTTCCTCTTCTTTTCCTTCCCCCTTACAGTAAGTTCTTATTTAAACAAGTACTTTTCTGATCCACTATTTATCAGTAGTGATTTTTATAAGTATACTAATAGTAGCTCATTCTAATGTATATGTAAGACATTTCTTTTTTTTCCTATAGAAACAATGATTTCTGTGTGCTATTAACCTAACTCGCAGTGTATCAGTATTGTTACTAATTATGAATTGTACCACTTGTGTTCCCTTAAGTTTTAGTCAATTGTGAGAGAGCTATATATTTCAAATAAAATTTGTACTTTTATGTGAATGAACGTCATTTAGAAAGTATCAACACGTCCTTATATCTGATGAATGACCTTGACCTCTGATGGTATTAATGAGCTCCCTAAAGGTAGCTAAAATTAGGAATCTTTTCTTTCTGTATAATGTATCATAGGCTCTAACAATAATTCATATGCAGTGTTCAATGAAATATGATTTGGTTCAGCTCAGACAATTGTTCAGACTAGCTAGCTTAATTTTCATGTTAACAGATATGCAAATCTTTCATGGTCTATATTCAGAAACTAATATACTTGAAGATAGGCACATCTTATCTAAAAATGAAGTCAACAGCCATATCCTAGTATGATGAAATATTCAGGATTATTTCAAGCTTTCAAGATAGCTGGCTCTTCATTTAGACAAGCTAGGATTCTTCTATTCTTGATTTCTATAATTTGGAAAAGTTATAAAGTCATATTTGTTTCATGTACTATTGAATATGTTTAAGATAGTTGGACATTCAGTATGATAGCATCACATTTGTATTATTAGTAGACAGCTTTAATAAATGTTGACATTTAGGTTGTCATTACATTTTAATTTAATTTCCCTCTCCTCAGCAGGACTCTTTTGAGAATAAGCTAGTCTCCATATAGAGAATATGAATAGTGACTTCACACTTTAATACATCCGTTGCACTTGTTTCTTTTATCTTTTCTCTCCTGTGCCTTATATGTTCATCTTTCTTGTGGTAATATTGAAATTATACTCTCTTAGAAATATGAATTATATACTGCAGTGCTATGAACTATAGCCCAAATATTTGATATTATATCATAGACTTTGTTTATCATATAGCTAAAATATTGTACTGACTTTGCAATAAATTCCCTATTTCCCACTAACTTCTTATTCTTCTTTTGGCAACAAATATCTGAGTAGTAAATAAATGTCATTTATTTGATTGTATTCACCTCATTGTACTAGTTTGATGAGTAACCTGGAAATGCTTATATAATGGACCTAGAATGGTTCTTGGAATATAATGGACAGTAGTTGACATTATGATTACTATACATTTGAACTTCAGATAATATACTATGAACTATCACATAAAGTACTAATTTAAAAATCTATCCTGTTTAGATAATTTGAAAGATTAAGAAGGTTAACATGTGAACTTGGTAAAAATACTCACTAATGAACATATTTTGGAAGATACATTATTACTATTAAGATACCCAGCTGCTTGGACCACATTCATACATACACAAAGTAATGAGGCACAGTAATCTAAAAAGACAAGCTTCAAATATATGAAATGCATCAGTTTTCAGAAGGAATTTGAGAAGCTCCGCTATCTAGTGAGAATTTATTGTCTCCAGTAAACAGCCGATTACCATAAAATTGGATGCCCTACAATAAAAGTTAAAATTTCCAGAAGCAGTTTTATATAAAATAAATGAGTTTTATTACACTGTATGAATATAGGTTGAACACATCAATCAAACATGTTTTTCATATGATATTAATAGTAAAACCTAGAAGCATTTTGCCTTGTCAGTTATAAAGCTGTGGCTCAGAAGGGAATAAAAAAGAAAGAAAAATGAAAACAAAACTCTTACCAATTTACTAACACATTGCAAACAGCAGTGATAGAAGTATGATAGAAGTATAAATCCTGGTGCCATACTTATATCAAACCTAAGGCTGAAACCCAAAAAAAGTCTTTATTAGAGTATAAATATGGCTTATTTTTTCATACTAATATGTAAAGGTGCTATTGTGACTGGGTACTTGAAGATCACACACAGAAAGAACTTCCTGTTCCTATATTATAGTGTTATGGCATTGTTAACATGGCTTTGAGTGAGTATTTTATAGGTGAGATAGTGTAAAACTACTATAACAAACAAAATGACCATCTCATGTATCTGAGCAGAGATTTAACAGGCTTTGAGACTCCAATTCAGGCAGTCTTCTGGTTGCCTAATTTCTGCTAAGGAAAGAACTTTGGGAAAAACTTTCAACTATCCACCAGATTATGCCCAATGGATAAAACTCTGACCCGATTTCATTTTTTCCTTTTAATTCCAGAAAACCTATTAACTTACATGCCTCAATATTAGATGCAAATTATTCATGAATGTATGATCAAACATGTAATAAATGCATTTCTAACTTTAGCACCAACAAATCATGCTATTCATGCCCAATCCCTTCTGCATATTCTATACCTTAGTTTGCCTGTTTAAAGCCCTTGGACAAAAACTCTGCATGATTCTACCAAAATTAGTTCATTCCCATTTCTCTATTGTATATTTTAAAAGTCTGATATCTACAATGTCGTGTCCTTGAATTCTCTCTTCGTCAAAGCATCAAGGTACAGCAACACCCCACTCCTGTTTCCTTTTTCCTAACATCATTTGGTGATTAGTATACATACTGAAATATTATTTTAAAAATTTTGCATTTAGAATACTGATAAGGACATATTTTCATGTAGGAAACATTCCGCAAGAATGTTTCCCTCCACAATTTTTCATGTCTTGTGGTTCTCTGTAAGTTTTCTTTGAGGAGGTTTCTGCTAACCAATCCCCACCTCCCTTTTTTGGAAGAAGTTTGCTGTGCTTTTTCTGGTAAAGTTCTATAAATGCTTATATATTTTGGATATCAACCCTTTTCATGAGTGCTGGGCACATATTTTACTAACAGTATATGGGGTATCTTTTTATTGCATCCATAAATTATGTAGTCTATACAGAGTTAGTATTTTTTTGCAGTAGTTTGCAGTAGTTTGTTTCTTAGTTTTATACAATACCATTTGTTTTACTTTTTTTCATGTGCTGGCCAATGGTTTTGAATAAAAGAAGATGCCTGTAGATTTAATATCATGATAGTTTACCCATGTTTTTCACAATATAATTTACGGATTACTGTATGTTATCAGAGTCTTTATAGTGAATTTTGATTTGATTTATACATGGTGTAAGGAAATCTGAATTATTTTCTTAGTAAATTTTGGTAACATACCAGTTTTCCCAGGACCATTCTTTAAAGAGATGTATCTTGTTCTACTTAATACTTTCTCCTCCTTTGTTGAAGATTAAATGTCCATATGCCTAGGGATATATCTCTGCATTATGAATTCTATTTAATTTGTTTGCATGTCTGTACTTATTTCAGGACCATACTGTTTTGATTAATTCAACTTTATAGTATAGATTAGGATTAATGAAAGAGAAACCTCTTGTTTTCTTTTACTGTAGAATTTCTTTGTCGGTTTTGAGTGTTTTATTTCCTCATAATAATTTCAACTGTGGTTGATCTATTTAAAACATGACATTGTGGATTAGTATAACAATGCATTAAATCTATCTAGTGCTTTGGTGAAGATTGTCACTCTGACAATGTTAAACCTTCCAATCCTGAACAGAGGGATATCTTTCCATTTCCTTGTGTCCTTTTAATTTCTTGTATTATGCTTATAATGTTCTTTGCATAATTCTTTCACCTTTTTAAAAGCTGACACATATTCCTAATATTATGAGGGGCAATTGTGAAACGGATTACCTTATAAATTTACCTCTCTTCTATTTCATTATATGCGTATAGAAAAATAATGTTTTTCAGCACATTGATATTATACACAACCTGCCATTTTACTGTACATGTGTATTTTTGTATAATCTTTAGGCTTTTATATCTATCATGTCATCCACAAGTAGTGAGAGTTTGGCATCTTTCATTATCTGGGAATCCTTAATATCACTTCCTTGGCTAAATACTATGGCAAATAGTTCCAATAATACATTAAATGTTAGTGCTACGAGTGGGCAACATTGTCTTGTGACTGATATTGCACAGAAAGCCTTTTTATTTTTTCATCGCTGTGTCTAATACTTGCTGTAGCCTATGTAGTCCATGTGCTAGACAAATGTTCTACCCAACAAAACTAGTTTTAAGGCTGTGAAATTCCTAAGCTGCTGATTGTCCAAGATATTTTCTATGCTTCCTTAATATCCAGATAGTTAAAAAAAAACTGGATAAAGTATTCTTAGTGAGGCATTAATTTCATTTAGCTTTTTAAACTGTTACTTCCCATAGTTTTCTGGCCTGAGGGACTTATTTGATCAACCTGAGGTCAATCTTATATGATTTCCTTTGTATATGAGTTAGTTTGGTACTATTTCTTTTAATATTCTCTCTTTAGTTTTTGTCATTTGATTGCAATGTCTTGTACCTTTTGGTATATCTCGTCACTGGGACCCTTGGAACCTCTTTAGTCTGGGTATATGTTCCCCTGAACTCTGGGAAAATCTTATCTATTATTTATTAGGCTACTGGTTCTTCATCAAATTATTTTTCCTGTACCTTGGAGGATCAATAATTCTTTTTTTTATTAGAGAAATTTTTCTTTAATAAAAATTTAATTATATAACCAGTTAAAATTTACTATCTTTTTAATATTTTAAAATAAAACTCCATACATATCTCTATAAAGCCTGTTTAAATTGGTTTGTAATAATCATCTCTGAGCCAGAAGAAGAAAAAAATTTATAAAACATCTTCCTACCAATTCCTTTTAAAGAGAAGCTATAAAGAAATAAACACTTAAATAGTACTATCAGTCGACTTAATATTGTTTATGTATTCAGACTCAGTTCTCTGGTATTCATTTATTTTCAGATGTTCTTCAATCTTCTGTTGATTTCTAGAAATTTCTGCATTCCATTTTCAAAACCACTAATTTTGCTTCAATTAATAGTTCTCTGTTTTTGAGACTTACCTTTGAGTTGGTAACTCCCGCATTTGGCACACTCACCTGATAGTTGGCAATGTTAATGAAGCAGATGGAAAATTGTAGGCATGCTGACAACTGGGGCTTTTGGGGAAACAGGCTAAACTGGAGTCCATCCAGAGCTTCATACTGGCTCTGCTTCGCACCCTGCCTCATTGGGATGCTCATCTGATAACTTATAAAGTTGGATAAGCAATAGAGAGGTGCATCAGGTCTGCTGATAACTGGAACTTCTCTACTTACGAGTTTTTTAATTTTTCAAGGCAACCTGATACTGCATGTAGTGGTGACTTTCACATATTTTTTCTAATCCTGATAGAAGTAAATCTTGTCCTTGCTTAAGTTCCATGATTTCAATGAAATTCAGGGTGACATGATTTCTCTTCCAGGCCAAGCATATCAAGTGGACAAAAGTGTGCCTGAAGGCTACCTTGTGAGACCGACAGGTTAATTTTCCCAGCAGGAACTCCTATGTGTCCTCTCTTATTTTACTTGAGACTCAGAGTAAATATATACTCACTCAGATTCACTGTTACCTTTATGGCTTCATAGAGTTTATTTTCTAGTAACAAATCTGTACATGACTATGTGTATGACTGTGTGTGAGAGAGAGGGAAATATTTTCAATGAAAAATATCAAAAGATTAAAACAATTATGTCATGGAAGAAAATTCCAAGGGTTAGGGACAGTCAATCACTAATTGCTTCATCTATCATTATATTTATAGAAACAATATAGTGCTTGGCCAATAACACAGAGATAGTATGAATCATGCTGAACTTTGTGAAGTATCTGGTATCTGCAGTGTTTTCTTTTTTACAGTCTGTGAGGCAAAAAGATATGCAATAGATTTCTTCCAATTGGCATCTTTGGAATAAGCACTTACTCATATTGAGCCAAATGGGGAGAATAAAAAACAAAATAGATTTCCATGACACATCATCTGATGGCTTATTGTATATCATCTTACACTATTAAGAATGGAATATATCAAAAATACTGGTAACAATCTGTTGGCAGAGATATGGTGAAAAAGGAACTCATCCACTCCTGGTGGGAATGCTGTCTGGTCCAACCCCTATAGAAAGGAATATGGAGGAATTGGTACTCTCATAATTGAGCTACCATGTGAACCAGAAATCCTACTATTGGTATCTATTTCCAGGAAAAATTCATTTGAAAGAACATATGCACATCTTTATCACTGAAGTACTCAATACAATAGTTAGATTTTTAATAAACTTAGAAGTCCAACAAGAAGCAAATGGATCATGAAGATGTGGTATATATCCACAGTAGAGTACTACAGAGCTGTAAGGAATGATGAAATCATGCAATTTGATGCAACATGGAATACATCATGTTAAATGAAATAAGCCAGAAGGATAATCATGGGAAGATAATCGCTCATGTGTGATATTTAGAATAAATAGGAGAGCGAATTTAATGTTCTAATGGGAGGATTCCTTGAACTAACTTGGGCCCAGAATATATGTAAGAGAAGGAATGAGAGGGGAGAAGAAACAGATGACAAGTAACAGGGGCTAGATCAGGGCAATCTGGTATAATGGTGGCGTGAAGGAATAAAGGAGCCAAATATACAAACCACAGAGTCAACAATACTGAAATCAAGAGACCCAAACTTTAACAACAAAACTTAGGACCTTCTGAGTCAAGACAGCAGCCTTGGACGGTTGGATATAGTATATGGGAATGAACCTGGGAACACTGATGGAGGAAAGTTGACACAGGTGGTGGGATTGGTACAATACTGCATGTTTTAAACTCAAACTATAAATAACTTTGCAAATCACAGTGCTTTAATAAAAAATTAAAATATGAGGAAAATTAAAAGAAATAAAATATTAGAATGTAAACTCTCTTTATCCACAGCTTATAGATAAATTATTTAGTGCTTTAAATTATACATGCCTAAAAGTCTTATTCTAAAGAGGCTTTTACAGCCTTACTGCTTACAGAGTTCTGACATTGAAACAAAATCTGCATATGAATCAAAGTCAGTCTGTTGGAATTTGTCTAACCAAAATATAAATTCAAGATATCAATCTCAGGGAAATAACAGTGCCTTTGGTACAGAGTGAGAACAGGAAAAAAACTATAGCAATGATATTCAAAGGACTAGTGAATAATTTATAACTTATTTAGGGTTGACCAAAATTTTTGTTCCTTCTATCTTGTTTAGCATTTTTTACTCAAATAATCCATAAAGTAAATGGGAAATAATGTTTTAGGGGCTGTTGATAAAGAAAAATAAAAAATGTAGACCTTATGATAAATATATGAAAACAACTACATGGTTTTTACTAAACTCTGAAGTTCTTCATCTTACAATTTTGTTGTAGTATTCTGCTTCATAGAAACAACTTTGGAAATCAAACAGGAGAGGGACTGTCAGGAAAATAGGAATCATTTCAGAGCATGGTCAATTTCTTTCTTTTTTTTTTGCCGAATAGTTGCCATTTATTCAATCTCTCCCTTCTCCCAGCTCTCTCCAACTCTCTCTCTCTGTGTGGCATGGTCAATTTCTTAAATAACTTTTAAGAATTTTTTGTAACATGGAACCATAAATTACAAAGTTATTAATAGTTGAGTTTTAGGCATACAATGTTTCAACACCAATCCCATTACCAGTGTGAACTTTTTCCCACTAATATCCTCAGTTATTTCATACCCCTCACCCTACTTGCCTTCTTGACAGCCAAATTAAGTTTGGGTTTTGTAGTTTGGATATCATACTGTCAGTTTTGCTGGTCCTGTGGTTCATATATAAATAGATAGATGATAGATGGATAGATACACAGGCAGACAGATAGATAGTTAGATGATAAATATGGATATACCACAACTCTACACCTCCATTATGTCCTAGACCCCTGCCTCAGATTCTCAGATCCTTATTACCTTTCATTTGCTTCTTATTACCCACCACAAAGTTTATTTCCATACCTATCCTTCTCACTTCCATAATATATGCATCAGTTTAAGTGAGATATTCATTTCCACTGATAACTTGATTTCCTTTGCCCTGTTACTCTATATACTACAGATATGTCAGGTCATCTGGCATTTGTATTTTTTTCTGATTTACTTCCCTTAACATGATATCTTCCAAGTCCAACCAAGTTGCAGCAAATTACATGACATGCCTTTGCAGCTGCATAGTATAACATACCTTCATTGTCCATTTCCACCCGAAGTAATCTAATCCATACTGATAAATAAGGAATAAAAGAAGGTATCTAGTTACCAAATTTGCAAATATGTTATAAAATACGGTGATAAAAATAGCATGATACAAAATAAGAATTAACTCCATGAGCAAAGTGTTAAAATCAAGTACCCAAGGACAATTTCCCAGATCTATGGTTAACTGATATTTAGCCAAGGATCTGAATACATGAAGTGAGAGGAAGATAGACCCTTTAGTAAATGATGTTAGTAAAACTGAATAACCATCCGTAAAAAAAAAATAGGTCAATAACTCATACCTTACATAAAAACCAATTGAAAAACATTTAAAGACATTGAGATCAGACCAGAATCTTTAAAGTCCACTGACTAAAATATCCATAGATCATTCAAAGAGTTGAACTTCAATGGCGTTTTCAATATTATTCCATTGGCAAAGACAAGAAAAGCAAATATATGTAGATGGGACTACATCAAATTAAAGAGTTTTTGCATGGTAAAAGAAACATAAGTTAAAACTAGAAGACACTTAACTGAACAGGAGAAAGTATTTACACTTAATATACTGAAGGATTTATATTGAATATATATAAATAATTCACAATGATCAACAACAAAAAGCAGGAAATTTGTCAAAATATAAAAAGGAAATGAATAGACACTTCCCTGAAGATGATAGATGAATGCCCAACAGACACATGAGAAATGCTTATGTTAACATTATCAGGGAAATTCAAATCAAGAAACGGAGATATCATTTCACATCAGTGATAATGGCATATATTTTAAATTATATCTTGTCTCTCTTACAATAAATGTGGTTAAAATAAAAAATCTCATCTACTAGTGGTGGGAAAGTCGTCTAGCCCAACCCCTATGCAAAGAATACAGATATTTGTAAGAAAAGGTAAGAATAGACAGAGTTGCCATATGACCAAGAAATTCCACCTCTTGGTGTACATCCCAAGGACACAAAAACATTAATTCGAAAGGTCATTAACACACCACTGTTCACTGCAGCACTTAGAGCAATAGTTAGAAATGGAATCAACATGGTGGTAAATGACTTCTTATTGCATTTGGATAAATGTAGAGAAATCACTGTAAAGTAAGACTTAGAGGACATGAAGGCACTGCAACACTGTAGCACTGTCCTCCTGTTGTTCACCTATTTGCTAGAGCGGGTACCAGTAACATCTCCTTTGTGAGACTTGTTGTTACTGTTTTTGGCACATCGAATACACCAAGGGCAGCTTGCCAGGCTCTACCATGCGAGCGGGATACTCTTGGTAGCTTGCCAGGCTCTCTGAGAGGGATGGAGGAATCAAACCCGGATCGGCTTCACGCAAGGCAAACTCCCTACCCGTTCTTTTCCAGTCCAAGATGAAGGTAAAAGTAAGGAAATAAGTTTTATTGCTAGTAAGGAATTCTGTTCCAAGTTTCCATCAAATTTTACTTCTTTCATTTCCTGCTTCCTGCTATTCAATCTGCATAGATTTCTTAGAATATGACACAATATAACAAAATGACATATTATATGCCCAGTCTTGCAGTGCAATGAACTAATATCAAAACATGCCTTTACATGATTTAATTTCTGGGAATATTTCCAGCTCCAGTGCTTCTTTAATCCTGGTCACACTTTCATATTTCAATAATCCTTATGCTACATACTTACTAAATATGTCTTTTCCATAATAAAAATTTTATTGTGAGATTTAACATATTTACCTGGTAAAATGTCAGCTGTCTGGAGCAAAAGTGTTCTGTAGTGATACTTCTTCCTTTCTGTCCTCAGATCTACTTCCTTTTGATTTCTACTTACTTTTCATTTCCCATTGATTTTTTTTACAAGTTCTTTCTGAAAAAAACTGATATGCTTTTTTTTTATAATGTCTGTTACTTAGAGATCAGTGAGCTTTTTTAATATTAGTTCTTTTAATCAGGTTCAAATATATTTCAGTCAAGTATTTTTTGACTAATGCTTCTTTTATTCCATTTATTGGTTTCAGTCACCTATGCATTACAGAATTTGCTGTGACAAAGACTCAAATTTTTGTTTTTCCAGTCTTGCAATTAGCAAAATTTTCTTTTGTCATTTTTGACTCAGTCATTGCCTTGTGCTCCTTTTCCCATTATCTCTTGCCCTTTGGGAAAATTAGCAAATGGCCTCATAAAATAAAGCAGTGCATTGACAGCCTTAGTTTGGGGAGCTTTTATTCTCTATGGGCTCTTAACCACATTGATCCCTGTTGGCTGGGATTCGACCTATGACTTAAAGTAATTTTTGGTTCGGTATTCAACAGTGTTTTTGCAGTGTTTCTTGGGACATGAATTAGTAACATGTTTTCATGAAATTCATATATGGAAATAAATTAATATTAATATTTACACTACTCTCTTTAACTCAAAAATTTTCTAGCATAATAGTTGACTCTCTATGGATTAAGTTGTCCTTTTTTGTTATTTCCTTTGTTGGAGACTTCCAAAAGCTTAATGTACTCTGCTTCGAATTTCAAAAATATTATTTGATTGTATTTTACATTTTCCACAGTATGTTTTCTCATGACGTTCTCTTTTTAGAGGTTCCATAGTAAATATAATGGTAGTTTCAGGTTTGTTTATGGTGAAAGTGACTGGTAGCATTCTAATAAAATTGAAAATTCTATTGAATTCCAGACTCATAATTCCTGAAATTTTACTCCTGCTACATTGTTATCCAAATAAGACCAGCTTAGACTCAATTGGTGGAGAAGTACTCCATGTCATGGGAAGAAAAACAAAAAAATATGGTAATTTTGTGCCATGTTTTGGCATTAGTTAATGTGCAAGCAATTCTGTGAAGAGTTTGCTGAGTTAGCTCATATCTTTTAGAAAAAAGATACCAAGGCAAGATAAAATGTATAAGAATTTATTTGACGTAAAATGTACAAGTATGTACTAGGTCGAATGGAGACATTACTGACACCACTCGAGAAATTCAACGATCAACGGGATGATGATGATGATGATGATGATGATGATGATGATGATGATGATGATGATGATGATGATGATGAAATGTACAAGTATATGGAAAGTCAGAAAAGGTATGTTGGATACTTATACCACAGGGAATGGGTGGGGAAAGAAAAGTTAAATAAAAGTATCTTTCGATTACAGTAAAGCTCCAAAGTTATTACTGGAAAACAGAAAAATACCATGATGTTTTACTGGGGCATGATCTTTCTCATTTATTCTTGTCCTTTTCAGCTTATCAATGTTAATGAATACTATCTGAATTTCTCTCTGTAAATACAGCCCAGTTTAATACCATCTAAATATTTGGATCACTGGCTATTATCATAATGATGTCCTCTTGGCTTCAGGTATTTCAGTTTCAATGCTTATTCTCTGTTGCTATCATTGATACTAATCAGTCAAGTTCTGTGACTATTTCTCACACAATAATCTCTGTTCTGCAGAGCAAAGAATGAACTTAGTTTTTCTCTTGCCCCTATCACCAGTACTTTCCTGATAGCTTTAATTTTTGCTGTTATTTATTTATTTATTGGTTCACCAAGAAATACAGAGTTACAAAACTGATCATGATCAGGTTTCAGTCATACAGTGTTTCCACACCCATCCCTCCACCAGAGTACATTTTCCACCACCAATGTCCCCTATTTCCATTCCACCAACCTCCCGCACATCTTTCTCTATGACAGGCATTGTCCTTCTCTCTCTCTCATTCTCTCTCTCTCTTTCCCATTTGGGGCATTATGTTTTGAAATACAAATACTGAGAGGTTATCATGTCTGTTCCTTTACCTGTTTTTACTATACAGTTCTTATCCAGAGTGATCATTTCCAACTATCTTTGTCATAGTTGTCCCTTCTCTATCCCAACTGCATTCTCCCCCATCATTTGAGGTAGGCTTTCAACCATGCACCAATGCTCCTGATCCTCGTTTCTACTGTCCTTGGGTATTAGTCTCATATTATGTGTTATATTATATCCCACAAATGAGTTCAATCATACTATGCCTGTCTCTCTCCTTCTTATTCATTTCTCTCACCATGACATTGAGGACTGTTGTGTCCTCTAGGTCCTTCCATGAAATACTATCTTTGGCTGGGTTTTATTGACACTCATGACATAGTTCTTTAAACTTATCTGTACCCATGAAACCTTCCCTGTAAGATCAGGCAGAAGACAATATTACCCACTTTCAAATCTAGTATTAAATAAGTACTGTAAGCATTTACTCTAGCAGTATGAAAAGAAAGGGATACGAAGGACATCAAGACAAGTCAAACTCATACTATGTGTAGATGATACAATAATATAATTAGAAAACCCCAAAGACTCCTCAATAAAAGTCCTAGAAGCAATAGACTTATATAGAAAAGTGAAAGATTGCAAAATCAGCATGATGTCAGTGCTACATCCTGGGAAGTTTGTTCCATTCTTTGAAGTGGGTTCTTTAGTGCTTCTTGCAAAACTAGTTTCAAACTCTAAATTCCCTAAACTACTGTTTGACCATAAAATCTTTGTATGGTTACCTAAAATATGAATAATAATCAAGTTGGATAAAGTATTCTTGATGAGTTGTCCATTTCATTAAGTTTTTGTACTATGTCCATTCATTCTCTTCTAGCTCATAGTCTCAGTTGATAAATATGCTGTTAGTTTGATGGACTTTCCTTTGTATATAAGTTAATTTCTTGATCTAGCTGTTGTCATTCTGAGAACAATGTGCACTGGAATTTGCTTAGTTGTGTCTATTTCCCCTGGGATCCTTTGAGCTTCTTATATTTGGTTGCCTGTATTCTTCAACTCTGGGCAGTTATTATCTGTCATTTCTTTAATTGATAGTTCTTTACACAATTCATCTCCATGGTTCTCAGGGACTTTGATGAATTTTGTATTTTTCTTCTTGAATTTATTCCTTAGTACTCTATTGTGCTTTTTTACTTATTTTCAGACTTTCTTTCATATTTGTTTTTTTCTAAAAGTTTTCTTCATTTCACCTTGGAGTTTCTAGATAATTTCCTTTGTGGTGTTTTATTCTTCCCCTCGGAGTTTCTAATGGGATTTTAACATCAGTATCATACTCTACATGCCTATCATTTCTGCCTGTAATTTTCTCATTTTGGCTCTCATATCTTCTTGTGCTGTATTGATAACCTGTGCCATTATCTTTGAGTTCATTAAATATCCTCACCATGGTGTCACTAAAGTAATTTTCTGAAGATTTACAGAACTATTGGGTATTGGTTGTATCTTTTGTGTTTTTAAATAAAATACCAAATTGAAATATTTGGTTCCTAATATAGTTCTGATATGCTTTCAGTATTCCAACATAAGATCCACCACCAGAGTGACCTTCGTCCACCATTGTTCCCATTTTTCTAACCACCCCCAAACCTGCACCTTATCAGACATGCAACAATTTATTTTATATTACTTGTTATAACTAAATGGCTAACAATATTATAAAAATATTCAATAAAATAGAATTTGTGAAAATTATATGCCACCGTGGAGTCGTTAAGTTCTTGTCTGAGAATGTACTAAACTGTTCGTTGCTAGTGGAGCCTTCTCGGTTACTAATTTTGTTTGTTGAAATTAGGTGGCTTCTATGTTACTTTCCCATCTAATTTGGTGTGCTCCTGCTGGAATTTCAGTGTTGTAAAATTTGTAGGTGTTTAAAGTATTTGTTTCATTCCCTGAACATGGTGGGTTTCTGTGTTCCATTTGATATTCCAGAGTTCAGACTGTGCTGAAGGTGAATCTTTGTGAGTAGATACACGTAGAAGTCTTTGAAGAATTAAGTTGGTATTTGCTATTTTTCTTTTCTGCTTGTCTCGTCTCCCCCCACCCCACCCCCACTGACAGGAAGCACAACTTGAGGAGTGGAGCAGCAGGCAGAAGTTCACTCAAGATGCATGTGTTTGTCTCTAAAAGACTAATAATAGCATTAAGAAAATACCTAACTTGCTAAAATATTTTATACATTTTCAATAATGAATTACTCTGTCATTTATATTGTTTAGTTGTGACTAGGTTTTCTTTTTTACATTCATATTTTATTACATCTTTTACTTATTAATGTGGACTTGAACAATGTCTTTAACATAATATTTTATATCATAAAGCCAAAATGATCTTTTGTAGGATAAAGAATAGTTATTACTTTTTTTGGCCTGAATATTTCCTATTTAATTTTCTAATTCTTTTTAACTCTCATTAAAATTTACATTTGTAGTATTTATGTATTTCATATAAACTCTAAAATGTATGAGCACAAAACTGTGCTTTTTACATTTATATACTATAAATCATTTAATTTAAAATATCATTTTATGCATAATTTTATGGAATTCAAAAAAATTAGCTATATTTATTTCTATGTGTGCAGATATCTATACCTCCACAATTTTAAAAAGAGATTTTTCCTATACATGGGGGAAAAAAGAAACACAGAACACAACAAATGGTAACATGATCATAATTGAGTATTTTTTCTACTGAAATCAACTTACATGAGTAGGAAGTTTGGAGGGAGAGGGCTAGCAAGCTCTCTGGTAGTAAAACTGATGTTGGGAGTATGTATGTATTAAAAGTGTGATTAACTGTTGGGGTCTTAGCAGCTAGCCTGAGACTCTGGCCAAATCCCCTGCCCTTAGAGACAGAAACAGGCTCTCTTCAAACAGGGCCCCA
The DNA here is from genome assembly GCF_027595985.1 of Sorex araneus. Taxonomy (NCBI): domain Eukaryota; kingdom Metazoa; phylum Chordata; class Mammalia; order Eulipotyphla; family Soricidae; genus Sorex; species Sorex araneus. The sequence goes on from NC_073313.1 coordinate 124,453,196, forward strand.
AGGCCCTGTGCCAGCACTCCACCCAGAAGGGCTCCCTGGTCGAGGAGATAGTGGGATGAAACTTGAAAGTCACCACTTGTCTGAGCTAAGCATACCCAGCCTGGAAGGGAGGGAACATAGATCATCAATTAACATCTGTAAAGGGCCTAGCAAAATGTTTTCTTCAGATACGATAACCAGGTGTCCATCCCACCCACTTCTCCCTAAAATTTCTTCTTTAAATATTAGTATGTGAGCTCAATAAAATGAGAGTTGTATTGACCTCCAACTCTCCCCTCTCTGCGTGGTTCTTTCTCGGTGTTGGCGGTGTGGGTTACCGCGGTGTGCAGGGGGGCAGGGCAGAGGCTTCTCCCTCTCCCACTCCCTCTCCTATAGGGAGTAAGTCCGGTGGCTGGGGGATCTTACCCCAGTTTGTCAGGGTTGACTGGCCAGGATCCTGACAATTAACCACTTTGTGAATCCCAGTACCTAAAAAATAGTTGAATAAAAACCAATACACAGAAATCCGTAACTTTTCTATATGCAAGTGAAATAGAAAAGATAAAATTTTAAAAAAAGCATTACCATTCAAAATTATGCCTGATAAATTCAAGTTCCTATGAATCAGCAAACAAAAGAGGTAATGACTTAAATAATCACAATTGTTTATCATTACTAAATGAAATGAGGACAAGAAATAATGTAAACCCCCTTCTTCATTGGAAGGACTCATATTTTCAAAATGGCAAACTTACACAAAGCACTATATGTTTTTAATGCAGTATCTATACAAATATTCATGACATTTTTAAAAGTCATAGATCAAACATTGTATAAATTTATATGGAGAAATAAAATTCACCAATGAGCAAAATAATGCAATATAAAAATAAGCTATAGAATATGAATATAGAATATGAAGCTGTATTCTCTCCAACTTAAAGCTGTACTATAAAGCTATAGTAATAAAGATAGTGTGGTGCTGGACTAAGGATGGACTCTCAGATCAATGGAATAAAATTTAATTTTAAGAGACATACTTTTAGGTATATAGGCAATTAATGTTTAATAAAGAAACTAAAGCTATGAGTAAGGGTTAGGAAAGTCTCTTCAACAAATGCTGTTCAGAAAACTGTTTGGTCACAAACAAAAATAAAGATAAATCAGATCCTTAACTCACACCATGCACAAAAATCAAGAAAAGATATTTAGATTAAATACTATGTGTTAATATCTTCTAGATTAAAGACTTTGAATTAATGCCTTTATTGTCAAACCTAAATCCATAAACTGTATTGAGAAAAGCATGGGCACTTCTTGTCGCTGAAATTTGAGGCATTTTCAATGTTTCAAAGCCATTTGCCAAGCAAGTAGTAGAAATAAAAAACTGAAAAACATAAAACTAAGAAGCATCTGCAATGCGATAGAAATGATGATTAATATAAAAAGACACCCTAGAGACTGTTAAAAAGTATTCACACACAACTCATCTGACAAAGGTTTAATAGACATGATATATAAAGCACTGATAGAACTTCACAAGATAAAGGGAACCAGCCCTGTTGGGGAACAGTTTTCCCCCAACGCACCCGGACTTGTGCACCTGGTCTAGGCAGACATGAGGCGATGGATGATGGGCATGCGTTGAAACACCCTCTGGGAGCATCTGATGGCTGTTCACTTTTTGCCACATACACACATATCTTTTAGGGGATCTCGGCTTAAGAGGATGGTCCAATCACAGAAAGTTTAGATTATTTGCCTATCATCTGTCCAACTCTGCTTTGCCCCAGTCCAATCCCAATCAAGTCTAGATGCTGAAGTTAGGATGACTTGCTAAGCATATGTGACAGTTTCTGTGTCTTTGGCTCATGTAACCAGGAGGTCAAGTGAGGCTCAAGGCTGAACACCTGGTGCTGGCTGACACCCTGTTCTTGCCAACTCTGTCCAGATACTCCCTCTTGCAAGGCTTCACTCATAGCTCGCTTTGCAAGGTTGGGTCTTATCTGCTCCAGTGCCTGTCACCATGCTCCACACAGTCCCACAAAAAATGTGTCTCGATAGTTGACTTGGTAATGAAAGTATGGTACATATACAGAACATAATATTAAAACCTGAAAAATCTCAAGCTTCCAAGAACAGATAACTGAATATGGTACATATACACAATGGAATACTTTAAGAAAATATAAAATCGTCCAATTTGCTGTTATTTGGATGGATATGAAGAGTATCATTCTGAGTAAAGTTAGTCAGCAGAGGACAGACAAAATTATCTTTCTCAGAAATAAGTTATGAAGATACAAAGTAGGGTAAAACAAATGGCTAAGGCAATAGAAACTGAGAACTGGTCTTTAGTTGGGACTTTACCACAGGGGATGAGAGTGGTTAAATAGAAAGGAATTGGGTGGATTGGTACAATAATGTCATTGGTTGTGATACCTCCATGGGAATAGTGAACTTCTTGCAAATATACTGATGGAATTAGTAGAGCATTACGTGGAACAATACAGTTTTGATCTGTTAAGGAGATCTGTGCCAGAGATAAGAATCTTGGCCGATTGAGTTAAGATTAACTGTAGTAGTCTTTTAAATGATTTAGGCATTTTGCTTCATAAGAGCAATTACATTGGGTGGCACATTATTTTAATAAACTCATATTTAATATTTACATAGATATATTAGTTTCTTACCAAATTTTATTTGGAACAGTATCTTTTTTCTCTGCTAGTCATAAATGCAAGCTTAATCTAATTTGAAGATTTTATTTTTTTTTACAAAGTAAGATTTAGATAAGATGTTTGGAGCACTGTTAGTTTTTGTTTTTAACTTGGCCAATCTCCTTAAAAGAGCAATATGCCCCTTGTAAGTAAGCAGTCTGAGTAGAAGTGACTCAATTTCTCTCCTCCTTGCAGCATAATACAAACAAGCAAAACCATCACAGAGTTCATGTTCAATTGCAGACATATTGCTATTATCATTTTCTCTTCACACTGCTGTCTACTTTTCATTGCATGGATGAATAGCTAAGCCCTCCCAATGCAACTCTGATGATATTTTACTTTATCAGAGGCAATAAATACCAGGATACTATTCCTGTAGGAAGTACATCAGCAATCATTACTACTTTAATTAGAGAATATGTAAGGTTATGTTCAAAATGAATGTCATGACTATATGAAAGTCCATATTTAGAATTTATTTTAAATCTTAATTCTGATTTGTTTATGATCTGAACAGGGCTTTTGCTGGTACATTTACACTATGGACTAATTTATAGACTTTAAGGTTTGACGTTTTTCATGCTGTTGTAGTGCAATTAAACTGAATTAGTTGATTGCTCAAAGAATTCTCAGTGATTTTTATCAATGTATTTTAATTCTAATAATATATCAATATCTTTTTAATCCTCATAGCATATCATGCAGAATTTCTTTATTAATATCAATGGCTTTTGTTATAACTGGACCACATAAGACATCAACCAGATGAGGTAATGTTAGTTGTTCAAGGAATATATTTATTTATTTATTGTTTCTAGTGTGCTATCTTTTCAACTGTGGACCTTGACTTCTTTTAGTTACACATGGCAGTACTCAGGACTTACTGCTGATTCTGTCCTCAGGGATCACTCCTGGCAGGGTTTGATAAGGGTTTGATCAAGTATCACTCCTGGCAGGGGACCATATGGAATTCCTGGGATCGAACTCAGGTGGGTTGTGTGATGGTAGTGTACCACTATACTGTCCTCTATCCTTGGATCCTGATTTTTGATACTGGTTAACCAGTATCAATCCGCCTTTCCGGCCCCCACGCGAGATCGACCCAGGAGGCAACTGAACCACTTTGGACACGAGTGGCGCCCCCAAAATGCCTCCAAACTGTGTGCTCGGAGCTTCTGGCCCAGGCGCTGCCGGCGGGGTATGGTCTTTTCTCTCTCAACTCTTTCTTTTTGAATGCAGCGAGGCAATAGCCGGTTTTTAGACTATGCAGGAAGCCCGGGAAAGCCGATGGGGCGGGACTTCCGGATCCGCCCTGTGCCGGCCGACATTTAAGCGCAGAGCCATGCGGGGACGCTCCTTTCCGGCCCCGCGCGAGATCGACCCCGGAGGCAACTGAACCACTTTGGACACGAGCGGCGCCCCCAAAATGCCTCCAAACTGTGCGCTTGGAGCTTCTGGCCCAGGTGCTGCCAGCGAGTGATGCAATTACCAAAAGAATTTTCCCTGGACTTCATATAGAAATCCAAAACTGCGCGGCTGCAAAAGCAGCCGCGCGACCTAATATCTCTTGATTGTCAGCAACAGGTAAATGTTCCTTTTTGGCAGGACTTACCATGGGGGGAAACTCCAAACAATAGTACTGAGTTTTTTGTTGAAGGGTAAAAGATTGTAACGATAGAATTTTAGGCAGAATTTTCCCTGGACTTTATATAGAAACCCAAAACCGCGCGGCCTCAGCAGCCTAATGTCATCAAATCATCAGCAATATGAAATGGTTCCTTTGTAATGGGTTGGACTTTGGGGGGACCATAATAGGGTTAAAGTTTGTAGCGACGTGTAATTTCTGGCTGTACTTTCCCTGGACTTTATACAGAAATTCAAAGCTGCGAGGCCGCTGCCATGGCCGCGCAACCTATTGTCATTTAATCATCACCAATATGAAATGGTTCCTTCTTAACGGGTCGGACTTTGGTGGGAAATCCTAACAAGAATATTAAGTCTTTTGCTGAAATATTGAAGGCTACCAAAGTGGTAGCCATCTCTATAGACTGAACTAAGCCATATCCCCACGCCGGCTGAGAAGAAATATCCTTCTTTCTCGGGAAGAAACGCGGCGTGGCGTTAACCATAGTATGATGTCCATTAAGCTGACACGGACCTGGTGGTGTGGGAATGGGATACAAGGGAATAAATTATTATGTACTTGGAACAGCGGGACGCTGGTGGAATCTCGAGCCGGGGCCGATACCAGCGTATTACTTTTGGTTCCAGAAACTGCTTGCAGACATTCTACCAGGCTATCAACTAAGCCAGAGCCCCACACCGGCTGATGACGGGAAATAACCATCTTTTTTGGTTTGTTTTCCTTTTGTCAGGCAGCGTGGTGATTACTAAACAGGCGTGAACTCGGTGGCGCAGGACGAGGCGGGGGGGGGGGGAAATAGAAAAGTTATGTAACAAACAGCGGGACTTAATATCTCTACATTCTCAGCAATGGAGAGCCATCAAATGCTTCCTTGACAGTGGGACTGTCTTTTCTTTTTTGGGGGGAAACCCTAGCAACAATAGTGAGTTATGTGTTGAAACATGGACTGTAACCAAGATAAAGCGTAAACGAAGTGAAACTTATCACTTACAAGGGCGGGGACTGGGGGGCGGGAGGGGGCGGGAGGTATAATGGGGTGGTTGGTGATGGAATATGGGCACGGGTGAAGGGAAGGGTGTTTGAGTATTGTATAACTGACATAATCCTGAGAACAATGTAACCCTCCACATGGTGATTCAATAAAATTTAAAAAAAAAAGAAATGCAGGGATCTCAGTTTGGAAATTATCTTAATAAAATATTGGAAGTGAAAAAAAAAACAGTATCAATCCTTATTTAGAGAGCTAAAAACTAGTGTGCTTGTCAGTAATCCAAGTAAAGTTAATAAGCACTATGGCTAAGACTAAATGTGAATGTTAGTATACTCTATATAATTACCAATGATGCCATATGAGAACTAGAAAGAAATAATATGTGTGATTTAATACATGTATTCCTTTCACTGAAATATAAAGTTCTTCCACACTAGTGCTGGCTGTCATACTTTGGCAATAATGATAGGTGTTGAGAGATACTGAAAAATGGACAATATTTGGTAGTGCTATATATTCTTCACAGGCTGGAGCAATAGTGCAGCAGGTAGGGTGTTCGCCTTGCACACAGCCAACCTGGGTTCGATTCCTCTGCCCCTCTCGGAAAGCCCGGCAAGCTACTGAGAGTATCTTTTCTGCTAGGCAGAGCCTGGCAAGCTACCTGTAGCGTATTTGATATGCAAAAAACAGTAACAACAAATCTCACGATGGAGATGTTACTGGTGCCTGCTCGAGCAAATCGATGAGCAAGGGGATGACAGTGACATATTCTTCACATTATAATATTTTTTAAAGCAGTTGTACCTGATAGATTTCCACTTTGAAGTTATACAATAGTGTCATGTATAATCTTCTCATTATTTAAATGTAGGATTGTAAGGGCTTGAATCCTTAGCATTTGAAATCCTAAGTATAGGATTTTCAAATCCAGGAGATACTAGAGACCCAGTTAAATCTTTAAGATATTTCCAATATGGAGATGCATTATAATTTTCATAACCTAAATGAAAAGTAGGGATTTATCAATGATATTACTACTTCACTTATATATTGAATTAAACATTGTTAAGACCTGAAAGTTTATGGCATCTTCAAACTGTTTCCAGGATAGAATACTCCAACATGAAGAATAAATATACCATGTATTATTAATAAATTTATATAGGATCTGGAGCAATAGTACAACAGCTACATTTTCTTTGTAGATGGTCTTCTCTTGCACAGGTTTTAATCTCTGGCACCACATGTGATTCTCTATACCCTGAAAGAAGTGAGCCTTAGACAAAGCCAGAATTAAGTCCTGAGTACTGGCAGGTGCTGCTCAAGAACAATAAAATAATATATATTATGTTTGTGTGTATATGCTTGTGTATCTTTAGGTGTATTATTTATATGATAAGATACAGAATGAATATGTCTATAAACTCTAGTGTGTCTATTGTGTGATAGAGTGGTCATATCTATGTTGTATGAACTGCCTGAAAAGATTAATTTTATATTATTATTAATTTAGCAGTCTTAAATGCATCCAAGATTGATGTGATTATTTCATGTGGGTTAGCACTACAATGAATTTAGATTATTTCAAAAAGTATTCTTGCAACTCTTTATAGCAACGTCTGTTTCTCATTAATTCTTACATAAAACTGCCACTGCTCTGTATACTCTTAAATTGATTGTACTTTTTTGATTCCTTGGCCTAATAATTGCTAAACTATCAACTATATTGATTAACCATGAACATCTGTAAAACAGGTTAGATTTTATTCTCATTTATATCCAACTTATTACATAATTAGTACTCTAATGGAGTAATAGTAATGATTTTGAACCAAATATTTTTGAATATTAAAGTCTGAAGGTTTGGAATGAGATGTTTGAGAATTGCAACAGTGTTAATAATAGTTAATGAGAGTTCCTTCATTTATATACCCCTGCTAGTGCTCCTAGTTTCTGGCCATTAAGACATTGAACATTTTTTCTAGTGTAAGGCATTAACTTGATTTGTCATTTTTTGGCATTTTTATTTGTCATTATGATGACCATGTTTTCATAGGCCATATGTGTTCTTCTCCCCATTCTTCATGGATTGTTGATATGATGTTGGTTGATTTGCTAAATGGACAATCCTCTCTTGTCTAGTTAAATTCCAGTGATTCTCACCTGATTATTTTATATAACATTTTAAATATATTGTTTAATTTTGTTAGTCAAGTTTTGTTGATAATCTATACTGAATTTTGCCAGAAAAACTGACCTACAATTTTCTTTCATAGTATTATTTTGGCGTGGCTTTGTTATTAGGGTAATTTTGGCTTTATGGAACCTTCTGGGGAAGGATTTCATTTTCTTTGATATTTTGGAAAGCTTTAGGATATAGGTGATAAGTCTTACAAGGTCTTATAGAACTCATGAACCAATTGATATAAATGACAGTTTTATACTTAGAAATTTTTTAATCGCAATTTTAATTTCTTTTCTTGTGATTGGTCTGTTCAAGTTTTCTACTTCCTTCTGATATCATATTGAGATATGATGTGCTTTTAAAAATTCAAGATTTTTTCTAAGTTCTCCTGCTTATTAGAATGTATTTGTTTGCAGTAAACACTCATGATCTTTTGCATTAATAGAGTCTGTTATTTTCTAAATCAACAGTATTATAATTTATTTGATTTTTCTTCCATTTTCCTAGACAAAGTTTTCTAACTCATCTATTATTTTTATAATTTTTAAGTTAACTAAAATATTGCTTTACAGAGTTATTGATAGTTGATACTTAGGTATATAATATTTCAGCACTAATCCTACCACTAGTGTCAAGTTCCCTACACCAGTGTTCCCTTATTCAATATCCACCTATAGCCTTCCAACCCATCCTAACTCTTGTCATTTTGACAGGCACATAAAAAAGTTAAGGAGTTACATTTTAGATTTCATATTTTCAGTGTTAATGATTTTGTATTTTGAATGTAAAGCTATACCATTCTCCCACATAACTGGTATAACTCATGCCTCACACATGTTTTCCCATTACTTCCCTTTCTCTACTCCTTGGACACCTAGGTTAATTCCATATCTTAGCTATTGTACTAAGAGCAGCAATGAATAATGATGTATATATGTCATTTTTCATGAGTATTTTTATGTCCTGGGGGGTAGGTGACCTAAAATGGTATTGCTGGGTGATATGACAGTATAATTCTAAGTTTGTTGAAAACTCTTCATATATTTTTCCATGATGGATGAAGCTGACAACATTCACAAAAGCATTGAATGAGAGTTCCTTTTTCACTCTACCCCTGCTAAGGCAGATTGTACCTACTCTTTTTTATTAATGAATCACTGTGGGGTACAGTTACATACTTACAAATTTTCGTGTTTGCATTTCAGTCATACAATGATGGAGTGCCCATCCCTCCAACAGTGCCCATTCTACAACATAAATAATCCCAGTATCCCTCCCACCACCCCCACCCATTCCCCCCACCTCACCTCTGTGGCAGGGCATTCACTTTTGTTCTCTCTATCCTTTTGGGTGTTGTGGTTTGCAATAGATGCATATAGTGGCCATTGTGTTCAATCTATAGTCTACACTTCACACGCATCTCCCAATCTGAGCGGGTCCTCCAAACACCCTTTACTTGGTGTTCCCTTCTCTATCTGAGCTGTCTTTTAACCCAGCATGTGAGACCGGCTTCCAAGCCATGAAGAAAATCTCCTGGTCCTTATTTCTACCATCCTTGGGTGTTAGCCTTGTGTTCTGTTACTTTATATTCCACAGATGAGTGCAATCTTTCTATGTATATCCTCCTCTTTCTAAATCATTTTACTTAACGTGATCATTTCCATGTTGATCCACTTGTATGTGTGCAAATTTCATGATTTCATCTTTTCTAACAGCTGCATAGTATTCCATTATGTAGATGTACCAATGTTTCTTTAACCAGTCATCTGTTCTTAGGCACTCGGGTTTTTTTCCAGATTTTGGCTATTGTAAAAAGTGCAGCAATGAACATACAAGTGCAAATGTCATTTCGACTATACTTTTTTGCTTCTACAGGATATATTCCTAGAAGTGGTATTGCTGGATCTAATTGGAGCTTAATTTCTAATTTTTTGAGAATTTCCCATAGTGTTTTCCAAAAGGGTGAACCAGTCAGCATTCTCAACAGCAGTGAAGGAAAGTCCTTTATCCCCACATCCACGCCAACATAGGTTGCTTTTGTTCTTTTCGATGTGAGTCAGTCTCTGTGGTGTGAGATAGTATCTAATTGTTGTTTTGATTTGAAACTCCCTGATGATTAGTGATGAAGAGCATTTTTTCATGTGCCATTTGGCCATTCAGATATCTTCTTTGAGAAAATTTCTGTTCATTGCATTGCCCCATTTTCTGATGGGGTTGGATGTTTTCTTCTTGTAGAGTTCAACCAGTGCCTTGTACTTTCTTGATATCAACCTCTTATCAGATGGGTATTGGGTGAATATCCTTTCCCATTCTGTAGACTGTCTTTGTATTTTAGTCATTGTTGCTTTTGAGGTACAGAAGCTTCTTATTTTAAGATAGTCCCATTTGTTTATCTCTGTTTCCACTTGGTTGGCCAGTGGTGTGTCATCTTTGAAGATATCTTAAGCTTAAATGTCATAGAGGGTTTTCCCAACTTTGTCTTCAATGAACCTTATTCTGGTCTGATGTTGAGGTCTTTAATACATTTTGATCTGACTTTTGTACATGTTGTTAGGTAAATATCTGAGCCCATTTTTTGGCATGTAGCTGTCCAGTTTTGCCAGCACCATTTATTAAAGAGGCTTTCCTTGCTCCACTTCACATTTCTTGGTCCCTTATCAAAGATTAGATGATCATATATTTGAGAGTGTGTGTTAGGTTATTCCACTCTGTTCCATGGGTCTGTGACTCTGCCTTTGTTCTAATACCATGCTGTTTTAATTATAAGTGCTTTGTAGTAGAGTTTAAGGTTGGGGAAGTTGATGCCTCCCATCTTCTTTTTTCCCAAGGATTGCTTTAGCTATTACTGGGGCCTTATTGTTCCATATGAATTTCAGGATTCTTTGCTCCATTTCTTTGAAGAATGTCATGAGTATCCTTATGGGGATCACATTGAATGTGTAAATACAATGCTTTGGGAAGTATTGCCATTTTGACAATGTTAATTCTCCCAATCCACGAGCAGAGGATATCTTTCCATTTCCTTGTGTTCTCTTTTATTTCGTGAAGTAGCATTTTGTAGTTTTCTTTGTACAGGTCCTTTACCTTCTTAGTTAAGCTGGTTCTGAGGTGCCTCATTTCTGAGGCATGATTGTGAACAGGATTGCTTTTATCATGTCACTTTCTTCTTTCTCATTATTTGCATATAGGAAAGCCATGGACTTTTAGGTGTTGATTTTATAGCCTCCAACTTTACTATAAAGTCTATTTGTTCCTACTATTTGTGATAGGTACATAGGTACTATTGTCACTGGTGTGAGATGGTATCACGTTGTCATCTTGATTTGGATTTCTGTAATGATATGTGATTCTGAGCATATTTTCTTTTTTATTTTAATGAATCACCATGAAATACAGTTACATACTTACAAACTTTCATGATTGATTTTCAGTCAAACAATATTCAAGTACCCATTCCTCCACCAGTGCCCATTCTCTACCACCAATGTTCCCAGTACTCCTTCCCCACCCCACCTCTTCCCTCCCACTGCCTCCGTTGTAGGTACATTCCCTCTTACTCTCTGTCTTCTTTTGTGTGTTATGGTTTGCAATACAGGTCCTAAGTGGCCATCATGTTTGGTCCATAGGCTACATTCAGCATGCATATTTTCATAAACCTGCTTGCCATCATTTTTTTCTTTCTCTGAGAAATGCCTGTATATTTCCTCTTCCTCTATATTTATAGTGTTTTTAATTTTCTGGTAGATCTTTGTGAATACTTTACATATTTGATTATCAACCCTTTATATGATTGTTGAATGTAACTATTTTTCAATTATATTATCTGTCTTTTAGTTTCAGCCCTCTTTTTTCTCATGCAATGCAGAACGTCTTTAATTTACTGTAGTTCCATTTGTTTGTTTTTGATTTTGTTGCCCTAGCAATGGTATCAGGTCATTGAAGACACCTTTGAGGTCCAAATCTGAAAGCATTTTGCCTATATTTATCTTTTTATACTATTTAGTTTCCTGTTAGACCTCACAGTCTTAGATCCACTTTGAATTTTCCTTTATGTAGAGTGCAAGATGTGCATTCAGCTTTAATTTCTTACACATAGTTATCCATCACAAGTAGTTGAAGAGGCTATCTTTACTCCATTTCATACTCTCAGTTACTTCATTAATAATTAACTCTCCACATATAGAGAGTTTTGTCCTGGAGTTTTCAATTCTGACCCAATGATTAGAGAGCCTACCTTTATTCCATTACCATCCAGTTTTGGTCACTATAGTTTTATAATGAGTTCCATAGAAGGTAATGAGATTTCTCTAAATTTTTTTATTATGGCTTTGGCTATTTAAGGTCTCTTCTGATTCCATAAAAAATATTATCAGTTCTAGGGCACTTGGGTTGTTTCCAGATTTTGGCTATTGTGAACAGTGCTGCAATGAACATGAAATGACAAATGTCATCTGTACTGTGCTTTTTTGAAATCTTGGGATATATTCCCAGAAGTGGTATTGTGGGCTCATATGGAAGCACAATTTCTAGTTTTTGAAGGACTGTCCATATTGTTTTCCAGAAAGGCTGAACCAGTTGGCATTCTCACCAAAAGTGAAAAAGTGTCCCTTTTCCCCCACATCCACATGAACTGGCACTTTTGTTCATGGGCAAATTCTTAATTACTTTTTCAATTTAATTTGTTATTGGATTATTTAGGCTTTCTACTTCCTCCTCTTTCAGCTTTGGGAGAGTGACATAACTCAAAGAATTTGTCTATTATGTCTAGATTCTCCAGTTTAAATGCATAAAGTTGTTTATAAGTAACCTTGCATTATATTTTGATTTTCTGGAGGACCTGTTGTAATCTGTCCCCTTTCTTTTCTTATCTGGCTTACTTAAACAATTTTTATTCTGTCTTTCATTACTTTCCTAAAATTTTATATAGCTTGCTTATTGTTTCAGAAAAACAACTCCTAGTTTTGTTGATTCTTGAATTGCTTTCTTGGTTTCTATATTTTGACTACTGCTCTAGATTTTACTATTTTCTTCTTGCACTATTTCGTGAATACCTTTGCTATTCTTTCTCCAGAATTTTAAGAATGTGTATTTAGGTTAAAGATTTGATCTTTCTACTTTTTTAATAGGGCTGGAGCAACAGCACAGCGGATAGGCGCTCGTCTTCACGCGGCGGACACGAGTTCGATTCCTCTGCCCCTCTCGGAGAGCCCGGCAAGTTACTGAGAGTATCAAGCCCACGAGGCAGAGCCTGGCAAGCTACCCATGTATATTGGATATGCCAAAAACAGTAACAATAAGTCTCTCAACGACAGACATTACTGGTGTCTGCTTCTTCAAATCAATAAGCAACGGGATGACAGTGACAGTAACTTTTCTTAATGCAGGCCTGCAGTGCTATGGATATTACTCTTAGTATAGTTTTTGCTATAACTCATAGATTGTAACACCGTGTATCTTTGTTGTCATTAGTTTCAAAGACTCATCATTTATAAATTGATTTCCTCCTTGCTACTGTTTTTGTTTAGTAGTGTTCTGTTCAGCTTCCAATTTTTGGAATTTTTCCCCATATTCCTTCTTTGGTTAGTGTCTACCTTGATGACATTTGGGTCTGAGAAAGTACTTTGTATGATTTCTGCATTTTTAAATTCATTTTTTAAGTTATGTCCTAATATATGAGATTTATGAGCAGAAGTTGTATAAAGTTTTCTTAGCCTTACTCTGGTGCATAAATTTTGATGACAATATTTTTTGATATTTCCCCTTAACCAATAAGTAGCTACAGCCATGCTCGAGGCCCCTCTCCACACGTTTGGACGGGCCTCGTGCATGAAGGTACTGGCAGAGGAACCCAGGTGTGTGTAATCCCATCAGTGGCCAACATCCAGAGACTTAAAATAGAGCGCCCAGAAGTGAGCAATGCATAGAGTCTTCCCTGGGGCCCCTCGGAGGGGATGGGCTCCAGCTTCCCTCCCCACGCCAAGCAGAGCTCCCGGTGGCTGAAGACCACCAGAACATAGCTAGAGCCATGCTTGAGGCCCCTCTCCACACGTTTGGATGAGCCTCACGCATGAAGGTACCAGCAGAGGAATCAAGGTGTGTGTAATCCCATCAACGGTCAACATCCAGAGACTTAAAAGAGAGCTCCCAGAAGCGCACGTGGCTGCTTTGTGGCCGCATGATATCTTGTAGCCTACCTCTTCCTCTGGGAGAAACTGGCAAGCTTCTGAGAGTTTCCTGCCCACATGGGACATCCTTGCAAGCTTCCAATGGTGTATTCATATGCTAAATCCAGTAACAAGGTGGATCCCATTCCCCTGACCCTGAAAGAGCCTCCAGTGAGACATCATTGGGAGGGCTGAGTCGAAAGAGTCTTGTAAGATCTCAGGGAAAGGATGAATGCAGAGGTTACTGAGCCCGCTCGAGAAATCAATGATTAACAGGATTTCGTGATCGTGATCAACCAATAAGTGGACACTAATTATTCTATATTGAATGAACTTGGTCTATTTTTTGTTTAACCCAGCTTTTTGTGTTTTACATTGGTTTGTATGGTTGTTTTCCATTCTTTTTCTCTGAATCTGTATTTATCCTGTGAGATACATGTGTTTCTTAGAGGCAGCAGAAGGATTTTATTTCCTGATCCATCCACTTACTCTATGTATCTTTATAGGGGAGCTTATTCCACTGACATTGAGAGAGATAAATGATACAAAGGGCCATCTTGCCATGTTTTTGCATATGTGTGTGGAATCAAGTTGTTTTTTCAAGAGTCTGCTTTTTATAGGCTCCCTTTCAGTATTTCCTGCATAACTGGATTAGTTGTCACAAGTGTTTATCTGCCAGCCTTTGTTTATCTGAAAAGATTCAAGTCTGAGGGAGGTAGTGAACTCTAGGGTTGAATTTCTTTTCCTTTCAGTACTTTGACTATGCCATTACACTCTTTCCTGGTTTGTCAGGTATCATATGGAAGGTCTGTTGAGATTCTTTTGTCATTCCCATTTTACTTGAGGAGTTTTATCTCTATTGCTACTTCACTTAGTCTGTTTTTGTCTTTTGATCTCAACATGTGTCTTGGCATTGTTTTGAGTCCATTTTGTTTAGTACTCTTTGGGCCTCTTGAGTCTGTGACATGCTCTGACCAGAGGTTAGGAAAGTTGTTTTTTTTATTATTATTTATTCCACTGGTTTCTTCCCCTTTCTCTTTCCCTTTCTCATTCCTCTCCTGTTATTCTGATGACTTGAAGATTATTGCTATTTCTATTATCTCTCATGAATCTGACATTCCTTTTCATTCATTTACTTATCTTGTATTTTGTCACTTAATGATTGATGAGGGCTGGAGCAATAACACAAAGGTAGGGCATGCCTTGCATGCAGCCGACCCGGGTTCGATTACTTCACCCCTCTCGGAGAGCCCAGCAAGCTACTGAAAGTATCTCCCTAGCATGGTAGAGCCTGGAAAACTACCCGTCTTGTATTTGATATGACAAAAACAGTAACAACAAGTCTCAAGAACGGAGATGTTACTGGTGTCCGCTTGAGCAAATCGATGAGCAACGGGATGACAGTGACAGTGACAGTGAATGATTGATGATAGTATTTTGTCTTCAATATCACAGATATACTATTCTTCATTTTGAATTCTGTTGCTATGACTTTCTTTTGATTTTTTAAACTCGTTCAATTATATATATGTACATATACATATATATACATATATTTATATGGACTCTGATTATCGGTAACATTTCATCTTTAAATTGTTTAAATTTTTCTTCCAGTGATTTCTTTATTTCCATGGAACTTGCATGCAGCATTGATTTGTGTTTCTCATTGATGAAGCTTGAGGTTTTATTTGAGCTCAATGATTAGCTGTGATATCTGTCACTGTCTGTCATAGCTGGTGAGTATCTTTGTTTCCCCTTTGGTTTTAAAGATTTGTAGGGTTGGAGTTCATCTTCAGATCTCTAATTACCTGAAATTTGATCTGTTTTGTGATTTTTTCAACAAGTTTTACTCCTTATGGTCTACTATTCTTATAATTTCTGTGCCCTTAAAATGTTATTTCAGTGATCATACAGGTGAATATCTAATATTCCCATTTATGTAGAGTGTTACTATGTAGACATTTGAGACAAAATATCCAAATCAACAACCTGTGAAGATGATGAGTTTGAAGATATTGAATTGCCATGTGGTGTGTTAGCATTTGCAAGGCTTTGGGTTTGAGAGGTGGGTGGTGGTCACTTTCTTCATCGAGTTGAACCAGAAAGATATGAAGGAACAGCATAAATGGGGCAGGAAGATGGCACTGAGGGCAACGGTGGGAAAACAGACCATGGTGTACCTAGCAAATAAAAGAGGAAAATGACATCATTATTGATTCACAGAAGCATGTTCTGTGTTAGAGAGGTGGGTTTTGTGGGCTTGCAAAGTCAAGGGGACCAATAAAGAGGTCCAGACACAGGGTAAATGTGTCAGGAAGATTCTTGGAGCCCTTGATGCATTAACATGGTGAAAGAGTTCCGCATCTGCATTCTGGATCAATAGGGGCATGTACTCAATTTGATAGGGTGACTGGGATTTCCTCAATTTAGTGTGTGAAGGGGTTTCCTCAACCCAGGGGACCCAAAAAGAGGTCATGACACAGGGACCCTGGGACAGGAACTTCCCTGTCATTTTTCAAAATCATAATTCTAATATATATAAAATTCAGGGGCTGAAGCCATAGAACAGATGGTAGGGCATTTTCCTTGCACGCAGCTGACTTGGGTTTGATTCTCAGCATCCCATATGGTCCCCTGAGCATGGCTAGGAGTAATTTCTGAGTGCAGAGCCAGGAGTAACCCCTGTGCATCGCCAGGTATGACTCAAAAAGCAAAAAAATAAAAAAATAAAAACAAATAAAATTCATATGGAGCCAGCACTTGTCACTTGTATCACTTGTCTTCCTGTTGATCTTTGATTTGCTCGAGCGGACACAAGTAACGTCTCTATTTGTCCCTGTCGCGTTCTAGTGTAGACCAATGATATCCGCTCGCTCCAGTGACAGGAAGTGCATCAAACCGTTCATTCAGGGTTTTGATGAACAAGTCTGACCATCTCGTTGGAGAGCAGCCACACGGTGTTTTGACGCCCCGTGGAATCCAGTCAATAACAGTTCTGGTTCAGTGGTTGTCTCTGAATCGCATTACGTGTCCGGCCCATCTGATTTTCGATGTTTTGGCAAACAAAACAGCATCCCTGATTCTTGACCGTCGACAGAGACTGGAACTCCGGATTCCTTCTCTTACTTGAATGAAACGTGATGCTCCTAGCATAGTTCTTTTGATTCCTCTTTGGGATACGCTAATAGTGTTCTCATCCTGTTTGCATAGACCACAGGTCTCTGAGGCTTATGTTAGTGCAGGAAGAATCGTGGAATCGCAAAGATGTGCCCAGATCCAGAGACCCATCGAACTGTTAACCATTTCTTCGACTCTCTTGAATTCTTTTCACGCTGCTGTCTTCCTCCTGTGCAGTTCTGGCACCTAGTCATTCTTCATATTGAGTTCTTGACCCAGGTACACATAGCTGCTGCAGTCGGAGATGTTTGTTCCATTGAGAGCAAATGGAGCATCAGGGACTAGTTCATTTTTCATGAGCATTGTCTTGTTGAGGTTCAGCTGCAGTCCGATCTTTCCACACTCGCGGTCGAGGTCGGCCAGCATTTGTGCTGCTTGGCTAATGTTTGATGTTATGAGAACTATATCATCAGCGAAGCAGAGGTGATGTAGTTGCGGACTGTCTCTCTTCACTCCCATTCCTTCCTATTCCTGTCGCATGACGTTCTCAAGGGTAGCACTGAAAAGTTTCAGTGAGATGGTATCACCCTGCTGAACCTCTCTCAACGTCAATGATCACTTCCTTATAGAATGGTGAGATCCTGGTGGTGACTCCATGATACAGCTCATGGAGGATCTTGATGTACTGAGTTTGAACGCCCTGTTTGGCTAGAGCTTCGATGACTGCTTCAGTCACAACAGAATCAAAGGCCTTCATTAAGTCGATGAACGTTAGACAGAGCAGCATCTTGAACTCTCGCGAAACTTCAATGAGTTTGGTCATCGTGCTGAATCCTTTCCGGAAAGCTGCTTTCTCACATGGTTGCCCTTCATCTAGTGGTCTGCCTATTTTATTCAGGATGACACGAGTGAATAACTTGTAGACGACAGACAGCAGGCAGATTGGGCGACAGTTGCCGATGTTGTGGATGTCTCCCTTCTTGTACAACAGAACGGTCCTACTGGTTTTCCACTGGGATGGAACTTTGCATTCAGACAGGTAGCATGTGAAGAGTCGAGCCAGTGTACTGATGAGTACTGTCAGCAGATTCTTCAGGTGTTTGGTCCTGATTTTGTCTGGACAGAGTGCTGTACACGTCTTTACTGACGAAATGTCGTGTTTAATTTCAGAAGAGAGGACATTGGGAATGACATATCCAGCCTGCAGAATTTGGTATGTGGGCAGGTGTACGTGGCTCTCAAAGAGATCTGAGTAGAAGGCGTGAATTATCTTCTCCATTGCCTTTCTAGAAGATGTAATAGATCCATCAGGACGTTGGAGGGCAGTCATCTTGGTGATGTACTTGGCGAAGGACAGGCGAGCAATGCAAATACTTTTCCCAACTTCTGCTGCATCAGCCAACACAGCTGTTCTTCTCTCTTTGAGGTCTTCCTTTATAGCTTCTCTGCACAGCTTTGCAAACTCGGATGTTAGCTTGTAGTTGCGTTATGCTCGCGCCAAGCCACGTTGACAAATGAGCTCGAGAGTTTCCAACGACAGGCTTCTGTTTGTGACTTTCTCACTCTTGGCATTCTTCGCCATTCTTCGCACAGTCATGGAGGTGTTGAACCAGTCGATTGTATTTCTTGTCGATGTTGTCAAGGACAGTGTCTTCCCATGTTGCTGCAATAGTGCCAAAGAGCCCCCAGTTGGTGGTCGTTCTGGGAGTTCTCTTCTTAAACTAAAACTTTGCAGACCTTTCTCCCTGCTTTGTGAAGTAGAATTTTGAACGAAGGAGATGGTGGTCTGATCCCGTTAGGAGTTTTGGGACAACAGTGATATCGCTCAGGCAAAACCTTAGATTGAATATGATGTGGTCAATTTCCTTGTGGAACTGTCCACCGGGAGACTCCCATATCCAGCGTTTAGATTTGGCCTTCAGGAATTGTGAGTTACCATGGATGCTCTGGTTGACATGATGAACTCAGACAGTCTCTCACCCTATTCTTTCCATTCTAGGCCATGGGTCCCAATGTGGAGTGTATGACCTTCTCGGTCCAATCTTGGCATTAAAATCACCAACAATGATCTTGTAGAAGGTATGGTCTTCTTTATAGAACCTTTCCAGTTCCATGTAGAACTTCTCAATTTTGTCCTCGTTGTAGTTGGATATTGGTGCATAGATGACAAAGATAGAAACTGCTGGCAGTGAGCCACATCTATTCAAGCGTAGTTGTCTGACTCAGGTTGTTAGGCATTCAAATGAATCAATGCTTATGGCCAAGTTTGTGTTGACAAGGACACCAACACCACCAACGCCTATTTTGTTGCATGTTCCGAGGAACAATTTTTCTCCAGTGTCAAAAATGGAGTGATGTGATCGATGTCTTTTTGTTTCAGTCAGACCAATGATGTCATACTTGATCTGTGCTTGCACCATCAGGTCTTTGGTGAATGCTTCTGATGCCAGTATACGTGTGTTGAAAGTATAGACAGTCATTTTAGTTTTCTTTGTTTTGACATCCACTACCCAGCCACCGCCATGCTCCAGGCCCCTCTCTGGACACTTGGGCCAAACCTCATGCACGAGTGAAGCCCCACAAAACTAGGTAAGCAGAACTTTGCGACCTTGAACTCTAGACTCAATGAGACCCGGAAACAAGATCCTCTGTCTGCCTTCTCCAATCTCTGGCACCTTAGAAAGGGGGTCAAACCCAGAGGTCCCACCCTATCCAAGCCAGATAAATACCTCAGATGTATTCCCCAGCTGACGCCCACTACATCCACTACCTAGCCACTGCCATGGGCATGGGCCGCTCTCCGGACCATGCGGCCAGAAAGTGGCTGCGCGACACACCATAAGATACTTAATACCCATTTCCCATGATTTGTGCACCACATTTGATAGGGTTCGAATATGGTGTGAACCATGGGAACACCTGTAAGGGCTAATGGAGGCTGCCCTAAAGGCCTCCATCCAACTCAGAGAGCCTGGAAATCTACCAGGAGTACCCTGCCTGCACAGTAGAGCCTAGCAAGCTACCCGTGGTGTATTTGATATGCCAAAAACAGTAACAACAATGGGCCTCATTCACCTGACACCGATAGAGCCCCCAATATGGTAGCATTAAGAAAGATGAGCAAGGAGAGGCTGAAAAAAATCTCAGGGATGAATTAGACTGCCATATGGAGCCATAAAGCCCTAAAATGTCCAAAGAAATTCTAAGAAATAGAAATCTTATTGGGAGCATTGAATTCCCAACTTTTAAATAATACTACAAAGATATACTAATAAAAGCTACACGGCACAAGACAAGGATGCCCACTCTCACCACTCCTCTTCAATATAGTACTGGAAGTACTTGCGATAGCTATTAGACAAGAAAAAGAGATTAAGGGCATCCAGATAGGAAGGGAAGAAATCAAACTCTCACTATTTGCAGACGACATGATACTATATCTAGAGAAGCCTAAAACCTCTACTAAGAAACTCTTAGAAACAATAGACTTATACAGTAAAGTTGCAGGCTACAAAATCAATACCCAAAAATCCATGGCCTTCATATATGCAAACAATGAGGCAGAGGAAAGGGACATGAAAAAAGCAATCCCATTCACAATCGTGCCCCAGAAAATCAAGTACCTCGGAATCAGCTTAACCAAGGAAGTAAAAGACCTTTACAAAGAAAACTACATAACGCTACTCCATGAAATCAAAGAGGACATGAGGAAATGGAAACATATACCCTGCTCGTGGATAGGGAGAATCAATGTTGTCAAAATGGCAATACTCCCTAAAGCATTATACAGATTCAATGCGATCCCTATAAATATACCCATGACACTCTTCAAAGAAATGGATCAAGCAATCCTAAAATTCATATGGAATAACAAACGTCCAAGGATAGCTAAAACAATTCTTGGGAAAAAGATGATGGGAGGCATCACCATCCCCAACCTCAAACTTTACTACAAAGCAGTAACAATTAAAACAGCATGGTACTGGAACAAAGGCAGAGCCGTAGACCAATGGAACAGGGTGGAATATCCCTACACACAACCCCAAATGTATGACCATCTAATCTTTGATAAGGGAGCAAGAGATGTGAAGTGGAGCAAGGAAAGCCTCTTTAACAAATGGTGTTGGCACAACTGGACAACCACATGCAAAAAAATGGGTTTAGACCTTGACCTGACACCATGCACAAAAGTCAGATCAAAATGGATTAAAGACCTCAACATTAGACCACAAACCATAAGGTACATTGAAGACAATGTCGGCGAAACCCTCCACGATATTGAAGATAAAGGTATCTTCAAAGGTGGCACGGAACTAAGCAATCTAGTAAAAACAGAGATCAACAAATGGGACTACATTAAACTAAAAAGCTTCTGCACCGCAAGAGATACATTGACCAGAATCCAAAGACTATCCACAGAATGGGAAAGGATATTTACACAATACCCATCAGATAAGGGGTTGATATCAATGGTATATAAAGCACTGGTTGAACTCTACAAGAAGAAACCATCCAACCCCATCAAAAAATGGGGCGAAGAAATGAACAGAAACTTTACCAAGGAAGAAATACGAATGGCCAAAAGGCACATGAAAAAGTGCTCTGCATCACTAATCATCAGAGAGATGCAGATCAAAACAACCATGAGATACCACCTCACACCACAGAGACTAGCACACATCCAAAAGAACAAAAGCAACCGCTGTTGGAGAGGATGTGGGGAGAAAGGGACCCTTCTTCACTGCTGGTGGGAATGCCGACTGGTTCAGCCCTTCTGGAAAACAATTTGGACGACTCTCAAAAAATTAGATATTGAATTCCCATTTGACCCAGCAATACCACTGCTGGGAATATATCCCAGAGAGGCAAAAAAGTACAATCGAAACAACATCTGCACATGTATGTTCATCGCAGCACTGTTTACAATAGCCAGAATCTGGAAAAAACCCGAATGCCCCAGAACGGATGACTGGTTGAGGAAACTTTGGTACATCTATACAATGGAATACTATGCAGCTGTTAGAAAAAAGGAGGTCAAGAATTTTGTAGTTAAGTGGATGGGCATGAAAAGTTTCATGCTGAGTGAAATGAGTCAGAAAGAGAGAGACAGACATAGAAAGATTGCACTCATCTATGGTATATAGAATAACAGAGTGGGAGACTATCACCCAAGAACTGTAGAAATAAGTACCAGGAGGTTGACTCCATGGCTTCGAGGCTGGCCTCACGTTCCGGGGAAAGGTCAACTCAGAGAAGCGATCACCAACTACATTGTAGTCGAAGGCCATGTGGGGGAAGGGAGTTGCGGGCTGAATGAGGGCTAGAGACTGAGCACAGCGGCCACTGAACACCTTTATTGCAAACCACAACAGCTAATTAGAGAGAGAGAACAGAAGGGAATGCCTTGCCACAGTGGCAGGGTGGGGTGGGGGGGAGATGGGTTTGGGGAGGGTGGGAGGGATGCTGGGTTTACGGGTGGTGGAGAATGGGCACTGGTGAAGGGATGGGTTCCCGAACTTTGTATGAGGGAAGTATAAGCACAAAAGTGTATAAATCTGTAACTGTACCCTCACGGTGATTCTCTAATTAAAAATAAATAAAATTAAAAAAAAATAATACTACAAAGATATACTAATAAAAGCTACACGGTACTAGACCAAAAAGCTTCAAACTAAACCTAATAGCCCAGAGAGAAACACACAAATTTCTAGACAGCAAATTTATAACATAGTGGCTAAGTGCTTGAAGTGGAAAAAGAATAGCATTTTCAGTAAGTGGTACTGGGAAACCTGGATAATAACATAAAAATTTCCATTAGTTCCCAACCCCATTCTATACAAAAAGGTTAATTTAAAATGAGTTAAATAAAAGAAATTGTTATCAAACCTGCACCAACAAATTACTGTGAGGAATATAATCTGGAAAGTACATTGCATTGACTTCAGAGAACTTTCAATACTATGACCCTTACAGGAAGGAAACAGCATCAGAAGTAGAGGACTATGTAAAATTAGAAAACATGAACAATATAAAATAAAAGATACCCGAAACTAAAAGTTTACCCTGTTGGTTGCTAGAATATATTCCCACTTTTGAGTTAATATATTCCCATATACTTGAGTTAATATACAGTTATATAATGTAATTCCAAAGACCACCACCTACTAAAACCCACAAATTTATCTTTAAATGAGTTGAGTATATGAAAAGGCATGTCCTTAAAACATAAAATATCTATGAGCATATGAAAATGTTATCATCACTATTTTTCATGGAAATGCTAATTTTCACTGTATCACTGTCATCCTGTTGCTAATTGATTTGCTTGAGCGGGCACCAGTAATGTCTCCATTATGAGACTTATTGTTACTGTTTTTGGCATATCAAATATGCCAACAGTAGTTTGCCAGTCTCTGCCATGCGGGCGGGATACTCTCAGTAGCTTCCTGGACTCGCCGAGAAGGACAGAGGAATTAAACCCAGGTGGGCCGCATGCAAGGTAAACACCCTACCCGCTGTGATATCGCTCTAGTATATGCAAATTTTTAAAAATGAAATACCAACTTTTGCTAGCAAGAATAATCTCTATTAACAAATATGGAAAAATCAGTTCAGGAAGGATGGTGAAAAAGAAACATTCAATAATTTCTGGTTTGACATAATTGGTTTAGCCTCTTTGTAAAATATTTTTCAAAAAACTACTTTTCAAATATATTTTGAGATTTCTCAAAAAATTAGAAAAATATCTTCCATATGACCATACAATATCACTCCAAGTCCTCTATCCCGAGAAAATGAAATTATTATTTCTAACAGACATAAATACTTTTATAGTTATTACAGCACTGTTTACAATGCCATGATCTGGAACCACTCATGTGTCCATCAAAAAATAAGTACATGGTGTAATTGTGGTATATAAGCACACTGCAAAACAACTAACCCATGAGTAAAGATGAGATCTCACATTTTGTTGCAACATGAGAGAAAATGGAGAGGGTCTGACTAAGTGTCTGACTTTATTACCTGACTGAATCATAAAAACAGGCATAATACCAGAATCTCACTTTTATGGTGAGTATAAAGAAACGTGGAATTAAATAATGCCCAATATTGACAAACTATGTGATATTGATTTTACAACTGCAAAATTATAAAACAAGTCGTGTGTGTGTGTGTGTGTGTGTCTGTGTGTAAACAGTATAGTTATCCTGGTTGTCTAGTATTGGATATGTTGTAGGGACACAGTATGGTAAAACAATGACTGTTGCTATAAAAATTTTAAAGGAAAACATTAATTTATTTGTTGTGTTGTCCAATGTGGGTAGACAACGTGAAGTCCAGAAAGAAACATATATGTTTCCCTTTGACTTCTGTGATAACAATGGTTCCCTATATTCATCAACAGTCTGTTGGCAATGTGTCTGTTGTTTAAGTTCGTGCATTCCTCTGTTTAAAATGGTAGAGGAAGGGGACTCAATGAGGCCAGAAGGTCAACCTGTATCTGCAGGCCAAGAGGGCATTAGCAGCCTGATGGTGATTTCAGGTTTCCTGATATCCCCAAATTGCTGCTGCACATCTGGCCAGATCCCAAGAACTTGGGACCAAGTTTCCCAGGAAATTAAGTGGCCAAAACTTAGATATGTGGGAATCACACCCACAAGCCACCTCCAGCTCAGTTATACAAGCTCAGTTATCACACTTGCTTCAGAGACCAATAAATACATTTCAAAATAAATCAAAAGCAAGCCATTTAATCATATTAATGGCTGTGATTCAGGCCCTCACAAATGAATCTTGGAAGAGATCAGCATGCCATAGAGATGCCTCTGAACCCCACATATTTAAACATTTTAGAATTCCAGGAGTGCATCACCCTTTTTGTGGCCACATGGCATTCATACTATAAAGTACTATAGCACTGTCGTCCTGTTGTTCATCGATTTGCTTGAGCGGGCACCTGTAACATCTCCATTGTGAGACTTGTTGTTACGTTTTTGACGTATCAAATATGCCAGGGTAGCTTTCCAGGCTCTGCCTTGTGGGCAAGATACTATTGAAAGCTTGCTGGGCTCCCGAAGAGGGGTGGAGAGATAAAACTCAGGTCGACCTCATGCAAAGCAAATGCCCTACCCACTGAACTATCGCTCCAGTTCACTATAAAGCAATACAAAATAAATTATTTAGCACTGCCTAAGGACAAGCTGGTTTGGTGGTGGTAAGATTCAAAGTAATTGTGGTGGGAAAGTGTAATGGTGGTGGGATTGGTGTTGAAATATTGAATATAAAATTATTGTGAACAACTGTGAAATTTTTTTTTAAAAATTTGACATTTTATAAAAAGAAAAATGCTGAGTTCATGCCTGCTTCAATCAGCTTAATCAGTGGCAGAATAAATAACAGTACTCTGATATTAAAAAATCAAACAGCTATTTTATGACTTTTTAATCATAGTTGATGAATAAGCTTCAGGTAAAAGTCGGAGCTCAACTGGTTGAACTCTACAAGAAAAAATCCAACCCCATAAGAAAATGGGGCAATGCAATGAACAGACACTTTCTCAAAGAAGATATCTAAATGGCTAAAAGGCACATGAATAAATGCTCTACATCATTAATCAGTAGGGAGATGCAGATCAAAACAACAATGAAATATCATCTCACACCACAGAGAATGTCCCACATCCAAAAGAACAAAATCAACCAGTGTTGGCGTGGATGTGGGGAGAAAGGGACTCTCGTTCACTGCTGGTGGGAATGCCAACTGGTTCACCCTTTTTGGAAAACAATATGGACGCTTCTCAAAAAATTAGAAATTGAGCTCCCATTCGACCCAGCAAACCACTTCTGGGAATATATCCTGGAGAGGCAAAAAATATAGTAGAAATGACATCTGCACTTGTATTACAATAGCCTTACTGTTTACAATAGCCAAAATCTGGAAAAAACCCAAGTGTCCAAGAACAGATGACTGGTTAAAGAAACATTGGTACATCTACACAATGGAATACTATGCAGCTTTTAGAAAAGATAAAATTTGCATTCAAGTGGACAACATGGGAAGGATCATGTTAAGAGAAATGAGTCAGAAGGAGAGGAATAGACATAGAAAGATTGCACTCATCTGTGGAATATAAAGTAACAAAATAGGAGACTAATACCCAAGAATAGTAGAATAAGAACCAGGAGGTTTGATCCATGGCTTGGAAGCCGGCCTCACATGCTGGGGGAAAAGACAACTTAGATAGAGAAGGGAACACCAAGTAAAGGATGTTTGATTGACCTGCTCGGGATGGGAGATGTGTGCTGAATGTAGACTATAGGTCGGACACAATGGCCACTAAATGCATCTATTACAAACCACAACACCCAAAAGGAGAGAGAGAATAAAAGGGAGTGCCCTGCCACAGAGGTGGGGTGGGGTGAGGGGATGTGGTGGGGATGGTGGGAGGGATACTGGGATCATTGGTGGTGGAGAATGGGCACTGGTGGAGGGATAGGTACTCAATCATTACATGACTGAAATGCAAACAGGAAAGTTTGTATATATTTAACTGTACCTCACTGTGATTCACTATTATAAAAATTAAAACAATGAAAATTAAAGTTGGAGCCCAGTATGGTTTTGCAAAAATATTGGATACGTTAAATATTAATCCTGATTATAACTTATTTCAATAACTTAGATATAAATCTAAACAGTAAAAGTTTATCCTTTAAAAAGTAACAGTATCCTGGAAAACTTGAAAGTGAAAGAAAATTCAAACACAAATTTCCAATATTTTATCAACGGGTCCAGGAACTGAGATCCTGTGCCCATATCTTTCTGTCTCTGGCAACTCAGCGGTCACGCCCCATAAGCCACCTCTTGCTGATACCAGATAGTCCCGTCAACAGCCACCATCCAAATTGCATGTCCTTCTCCCCGAGAAGGGAACCTAACATGACCTTGCCATAACCATGCCACAGGACCCCATGCCAGGCTGTTTCACTTGGGGCACCCTGGAGGAGGGTGGGTGAGACTCCTCTCTGCCCCAAGGGATCAAGCCCTGGCAGCCAAAAATCTCCAGAATTGAACTGCCACCATGTTCACAGCCACTCTCCACACGTTATGGCCGAGCCACACCCATGAGTCAACCTATTCCTGGATCACATTGCCATATTTGTGGCCACACAAAACTTCATACAAACACCCTACAAATATTCAAAGAGAACTGCACCATATTTTATGGGGTTCAAAGTAGGAGGCCACCAATCTTAGAGGGAAATATTTTGTTATAGACATATATATACATATATATCTTTGGATATATATGTATATATACACATATAGCACACAAGGCTCAACCTTTAACAATATGTTAGTGATATCTTATAGAATGCTTAATGGCCCCTGGGTGAAATAAAATAAATTCACACTCTTTACTATAAGGATACTTTTTTATAGCATTTTCAGAAGTTTTTCCTAACAAACGAACCAAAATACATTATTTCGGTTCTGCTTTGGGGCAGGGACTGGGGTTCGGGATGGAAACACCTGCAATATGGTAGTGGGAAGGTGTAATGGTGGTGGGACTGGTGTTTGAATATTAAATATAATCAAATATTGTGAACTACTTTATAAAAGATTTTTTAAAATTTCTAATATTTTAATGATGTTGCTATCATTCTTTCTTAGTAACCCCAAATCAAGCCACCTTGTCTATACAGTTTAATAAATTTCCACAGATAAACAAAAAAGTTTTAATTTTTTAATCAGTGTTTTAATGGATTAGTTTCATAGTACAGCAGAGCCTGGCAAGATACCCCTGGCATATTCGATATGCCAAAATCAGTAACAATTCTCACAGTGGAGACGTTACCGGTGCCCGCTCGAGCAAATTGATGAGCAACGAGATGACAGTGACAGTGACAGTGTCATAGTAGGAAATTTGTTGATGATGTCGAGTTCATTTACTTTCTGATTTTTAATTATATTAGAACCTAGAAAAAAGAAAATGGTAGGCACTTTTCTCAGGCTTCTGCTAGCCCATTACACAAGTATCCACTTTTGATTTTTGTCCCAGTGTTCATGTTGGATGCTATTCAGTCTTCTTCTAGTTGAATGTTTCTTAATTTTTCAGACTTGGAACTCTCCCTACCCTGCCAGGTCTCCTCACATTGATGGCAGGTTATGTCCACTAAGTAGCTCTGCAACTTCTTTATTGACTGACTAGATTTATTCTACTCTGTTTAACAATCATGCACATTTACTGTTTTATGGAGGGTGGATTGGGTTTGGGTTTGGGGCCACATATTGCACTGTTCATGGATTACTGCTGGCTCTGTCTTCAGGAAGCATTTCATCCCAACAATGCACCTTTGGTTATAAACATTTAGACATACTCTTTTGGATATCAACTTGACAAGGACATGAATAAAATCCTCTCAGACTGCACTCATAAGCAGGTAAGACATTTTTTTCTGTGACATCTAGCTTCTAAATTTCTGGTTATACTTTAACTGAGAGTTTGGATCTTTTGTCTCTATTTTGCCACGTTTTTGCTAGTCATGTTCTTATTTTTCTTACACTAAATATTAATACTGCTTCTATGACCATGTAAAAATACTACAAATTTAGAATAACTCATTAGATTGAGTTGCAATTCATGAATCTTCTATTTGAAAATCAAAGGAGATAAATATATGAAGTGGAAAAAAGAAAATCTTTTAAACAAATTTTTTTTGCCACATGCAAAAATTAAATTAAAATTATATTTCTTACAATTCACAAAAAGTAAGCTTCAAAGTATATTAAAGATCTCGAGATTAGATCAGTACCCATAGAATATATTAAAGAAAATGCTAACAAAACTCTCCAGGAAGTTGACCACAGAAGAATCTTGATGAGATGATCAGTAGTGGCAAGGAAAACAAAAAATAAACAAATGGGACTTTATCAAATTAAAAAGTTTCTGTATAACAAAAGAAATGAAAAATATAATAGGAATAAATGATATAATGCTTCCTAATCAATGGGAGGATATGTTTGCACAAAATATATGAGGTGAAGCATTAATATCCAAAAATCTATGAAGCTCTTAGAAAACTCAACAACACAAAATCAAACAACCTTATTCACAAATGGAACTAGTAGATGAACAGACATGTTCCTAATGAGGACATATTATGGCAAACAGGCACATTAAAAAGTGCTCATTGTCACTCATGATTAGGGAGATTGAATTCAAAGCAATGAGTTATCTTCTCATTCTCACACTGGTGAGAATGGCACATATCAAAAAGTCTGCAAAGAGCCAGTGTTTGCAATGCTGTTTTGAATTATGACTCCTCATCTACTCTTGAAGGGAATATTGTCTGTTTATTCCTTTATTGGAAGCAATATGAAACTTTATACAAAAAAAGAATATAATTGTCATAAGGTTGAGTGATACGACTTCTTAGCATCTAATCCCCAAATAATAATTTGAAAAAAAATACACACCTGTGTACTTCCTTCAAAAGTATGCATTTACTTCAAAAGCCAATATATACACTTACTTTGCACACACTATGCACTTACTTCAAAAGTCAATATACAGAAACAATCTAAGCATAAAACTAAAGATTAATGGAATAAAGAAAGTATGGTATACATATACTATCAAATATGATACATCTCCAAGAAAGAATAAAATCATGTAATTTGCAGCAACTTGGATGGAACTAGAGAAAATAATGCTGAGTGTAATTTGTTTAAAAGAAAGGGACAGATAAAAAATGATCTATCTAATATATGAACTTAAACATGCACAGCAATGTAGTAACAAAGGTCCAAAGGCAATGTATCCCCTTTGGTCTCCACTGAGTTGGGTGGGGTGCGTGGGAAGGAGGTATATTTGAGCTTCTTGGAAAAGGAAGGGGTACATTTGTGATAGGTGTTACTTTTGAATTATGTTTTTTGGTAAAAAACTGTTAAAAGCATACTGATAATGCATTAATAAAAGTATTATAATAATTGAACCTGTGTTGACCATATGCAAGGCAACTTCCCTACCTAGTGTACTATGTATCTGGCCCCAGGTCTCTGTTTTGGCACTCAATCATCCTATATAAAACTCAATTGATTTTCCTACTTTACCACAATGCTATATAAACACTATCTAAGGATATTTCCTTGGGGCAAGAGAAATAGATAGTGCAGTGGGTAGGATGCACGCCTTCTGCATTGCTAATCAGAAGTGATCCCTGAGCTCAGAGCCAGGAGTAAGCCTCGTGCACCACCAGGATTATCTCCAAAATTAAAACAAAAACAAAATAAGAAAGAATAATTTCCTATCATTTTAAAAGAATTCTGCATAAGAAGGTGTATTTTTTTATTCTCAAAGTCACTTTATTATTTGGAAATATATGAGACACTACTTTTTTTAAAAAAATAGTTTGTTCATTTTCCCCACGTTTTTAATTATAGGACTGTGATTTATAAAGTTATATCTAGTTGTGTTTTATACAGAGTATAAGGAGGAGAAGGATAGAAAGAATGGAGGGGAGACAGAAAAGAGATAAATGAGGAACAACAGGGGTCAGGATTTGTAACATTGTACTGTCTCTAAAAGGTAAGCAAATCAAACTTTCATTTTCAAGAATTCAAATTTCAAGATAAAATACAGCATTTGCAGTCTTAAAATTATCCTAATATTTTAAAAGTTTTTCCTATGTCATTATAAGCCTTCTAAAACAATAATTATTTTTTATAGTTTCCTTGATTAATAATGAGATCCAAGATGGCACCAATGCCGCCCAAGCCCCTCACGCTCTCCTGAACCTGGCTCACCATCTCGCCTTAAACATCATGCGGCTCAACACACCAGGCAGGGAACTCTGCGTGTGACCCCTGCTGCTGGATATCGCTGGATGTTTTGTAAGATTTGGATGGAGTGGCATCAGCACGGCATGGAGTGACAGCAGCCAGGCCGTCAGGCATGGAGCTGTGGTAGCGTTGCGCGTAGTGGCTCATCCACTACAGGATGCTTCCCGCTAGCCACCAGGTGACCTGGGTCTCAGCGTGGTTGTTCGACCTGGCACAGACCCTCTGCAATGGGGTCCTGCTCTGTCAGCTGCTCAACAACCTCTGGGCGCATTCCATCAATCTCAAGGAGAGCAACCTGATGCTACAGATGTCCCAGGTTCTGCCCAGAGATGTAGGCAGTGCATGTTTGTCAGCGGGCGGGATCATTACAACATGGCAGCCTAAAAGCTTGCTTTTGATAGGCTGGGAACACCCATAAAGATGATGGAGGCTGCCCCAAACGGCTCAGTCCCTCTCAGAGAGCCTGGCAAGCTACTGAGGATATCCTGCCCACACGGCAGAGACTGGCAAGCTACCCGTGACATATTTGGCATGCCAAAAACAGTAACAGTATCAATAATAAAGTGCTCCTCAAGTTTCTGGAGTGAGCAGATGCTCTTGAGCTGCACTGGCATGTGACAGGTATGAATGAAGACGTTGTTGGTGCACGCTGAAGCAATCGATGAGCAGCAGAATGATAGTGATAGTGATAGTTTGCTTACCATTAAAAAATATTTGTAGTTTTAATGTTTCAGTCTGCAAAAAGGAACTGATTTTATGAAGTTTTCTATTATGAATTAATGTTTAACTCTGAGTCAGTGTACATTTAAAGTTCATTATAGTTGTTCTTTAATATCACCTTGTTCTACAAATGTTTTCAGCTTTGATTGCATTGATTTACAATCTATACAATGGAATACTATTAACAATGAAATATATTGTCATCTTGGCTATAAGATAAAATCATGAAGAGTGAAACTATGTGGAAGGATCTGGAAAATATCATGTTGAGTGAAATTAGCTAGAATGAGCAGGGCAGACACAGAATTATCTTTCCCATATGTGGGATATAAAGAAGTAACATGAGCCTAACAAATGATCAAAATAACATACACTTAACACACTGTTATAGAGAATTTAACTTACCATGGGGTGAAGTTGGAAGGTAGTTGGGTGTTTTGAGAATGAGGGGTTTGAGGGGCTGGGCACTGAGATCATTATTGAGGGAAGTTGAAGGAAGGTGTGGAGTTGGACCATGATACACATAATTATATCATTTTATTTTTTTATCAACTCACTATGTTAGACCCTTACAAAGCCCTTCATGATTAGGATTCAGTAAAAAGTGTTCCAGAACCCATGTATCTGTCAGTGTACATTTCCCAGTACCAGCGTTCCCATTTCCCCCCTCTACAGGCTACCCCTACTCCCCCATCCAGCTTCTATGGCAGGTGCATTTCATCTCTCTCTCTCTCTCTCTCTCTCTCTCTCTCTCTCTCTCTCCCTCCATCCCCCTCCCCTCTTTTGGGCATTGTTGTTTGCAACACAGATAGGTTATACTGTATGCCATTTTTTAACACTCAGATTTTGTCCAGCTTGACCATTTCCAACTATTAGTGTCATACTGGTCCCTTCTCTATCTTACCTATCTTCTGCCCCCCACACACTTGTGGTAGGTTCCAACCATTGACCATGCATCCTATCCCCTGTTTTTGCTAACCTTGGGTATTAGTCTTCTACTATATATATTTTATATACCACAAATGAATGCAGTCATTCTATATCTGTCCCTCTCCTACTATTTTTCAATAAGCATGGTACTCTCCATGTCTAAACATCTATAGGCAAATTTCGTGACTTAATTTTTCTAATAGCTGCATAGTATTATTATGTAGATGAGCTGTAGTTTCTTTATCCATTAGTGTGTTCTCGGGCACTCAGGTTGCTTCTAGATTCTGGCTATAGCGAATAATTCTGCAATTAACTTAGGGGTGCAGATGGTATTTCTGCTGTGTGTTTTGGGATCCAGGTTATATTCCAAGAAGTGGTATTTATGAGTCAAATGGAGGTCAATTTCTCACTTTTTGAGGAATGTTTTCCAAGAAGACTGAACCAGCTGGTTTTTCCACCAGCAATGAATGAGAGTCCTTTTCTCCCAGCATACCTGCCAACACTGGTTTCTCTTGTTCTTCTGAATATGTGCCACGCTCTATGGTGTGAGATGATATCTCATTGATTTGACTTGCATCTCCCTGATGATTAGTGGTGAACAATCTTTTTTTCCCTGTGCCTTTTGCCAAATCAAATTTCTTCTTTGACAAATTTTCTTTTCATTCTTTTAAATTGTTAGATGCAGTTAGATTTTTATTCTTGTAAAGTTCAACCAGAATCATGCATATCTTTGATAACACTTTATCAGAAGGGTTTTGGGTAAATAAACGTTCCCATTCCTTAGGCTATCTTCATATCGTTGTCACTGTTCCTATTGAGGTGCACACACTTCTTAGTTTAATATAATCCCATTTGTTTATCTTTGCTTCCACATGCTTGGTCAGTGCTGTTTCATCTTTGAAGATACCTTTAACTTCAATGCTGTGGACGGTTTTACCTACAATTTCTTCCATGAATCTTGTGGATTCTTGTTTTATGTTGAGGTTTTTGATCCATTTTGGTCTGGCTATTGTGCATGCTGTTGGATAGAAGTCAGTCTATTTTTTACTTTGGCTGTCCAGTTTTTGCAACACCACTTACTAAAGAGACTTTCCTTGATCAACTTCATATTTCTTGACCACTTATCAAATATTAAATGAGAATATATTTGAGGTGTCTATCAGAATATTCAAGTCTATTCCATTGGTCTGCAGATCTGTCTTTATCCCAACACCAGACTGTTTTAATTGCTACAGCTTTGTAGTACAGTTTGACGTTGGGTAAAGTGGTACCTCCCATCTTCTTTTTTCCAAGGATTGATTTAGCTATTAATTTGGATTTATTTTTCATATGATTCTCATGAGTACTTGATCAATTTCTTTGAAAAATATCATAGGTATCCTTATAGGGGATGCATTTCATCTGTACAATGCTTTGGGGAGTATTGCCACATTGACAAAGTTAATTCTCCTAATCCACGAACAGAAAATGTATCTCCATTTCCTTATGTCCTCTTATTTCTTAAAGTTATATTTTATAGTTTTCTTTGTTCAGGTCCTTTAACTCCTTATTTCAGCTGAGGCAAGATTGTGAACGGGATTGTTTTTAAATATCACTTTCTTCTCTTTCATTATTTGCATAAATTAAGCCATGGACTTTGGGTATTGGATTTGTAACCTGCCACTCTACTATATAAATTTATAGTTTCTAGGAGGGTTTGCATGGAGTCTATAGGATTTTCTAACTATAGTAACATATCATGTGAGAGAACATGACTTCTTACTTTCTTACCTGGATGCCTTTGATATATTTATTTTGCCTAATGGCTATGGCAGTTACTTCCAGTACTATATTGAATATAAGTGTCAAGAGTGGAAAACCTTGTCTTGTCTCTGATCTTAGAGGACAGGGTTTTATTTTTCCCCCATTGAGAATAATGCTTTCCGTGATTTTATATATGGCTTTGACTATATAGAGGAAACTTCCTTCAACTCCCATTTTGTTGAGAGTTTTCATCAACAGATAAATCTTGTCAACAGCTTTCTTTGTTTTCTATTCATTTGATCATGTGTTTTTTCTTTTCTTTTATTGATCTGATGAATTATATTAATGCTAACCGTCCTTGCATTGCTGTGATGAGTACTACTTGGTCGTGGTGTATTATATTTATGATGAGACATTAAATTCTATTTGAGAATATTTTGTGAGTACCTTTACATCTGTGTTCATCAAGGATATTAGAACGTATTTTCAGTGGTATCTCTGTCTGATTTTGCTATCGGGTGATATGTGCCTCATAGAAACTCTTTTGCAGTGTTTCTGTTTCTATGAAAACGACTGGCAAAAAAAGTCATATTTAAAGTTTCGGAAGAATTCACTGGTCAATACATCTGGGCCTGGAATTTTGTTTGGGGGAAGATTTTTGATGACCATTTCAGTTTCCTTGATAGTAACAGGTCTATTCAATTACTCCAAGTCTTCTTTGTTCAGCCTTGGCAGATTATAAGAATCCAGGAATTCATCCAGTTTTATAGATTCTCTTGTTTCATGGCATACAGACTCTCAAAGTAATTTCTGATGATCTTTTGAATATCTGTGATTTTTGTTTCGATGTGCCACTTTTCATTTCTGATTCAGTTTATTAGAGAACTCTGTGAGTCTTGCTAGTGGTTTATTGATCTTGATTCTTTTTGGTTTATCAATATTGCTTACTTTTTAAAGAACCAGTTCTTTGTTTCATTAATCTTCTGGATTTTTGGTGGGGATTACAGATTGTTGATTTCTGCTTTAAGTTTTGTTCTTTCTTTCTTCCTGCCAGGTTTGGAATCCTTTGGTTGGTCATTATATAAGATCTTAAGGTGTTAAGTCAAGTAATTTATATGGGCCCTTTCTTCCTTCCTGAGAAACACTTGCAGAGCTACATACTTTTCTCTTAAAACTGCTTTAGCTAGGTCCCAGAAGTTCTGGTAGCTCGTGTCTCGTTCTCATTTGTTTTCAGGAGTCTTTTGATTTCTTCTTTGATTTCCTCTCTAACCCACTGCTTGTTCAGCAATGAGCTGATTAATTTCTAGGTGTTTAATTTGATTCTCCATTTCTGTTTGTAATTAACTTCTATTTTCAATATATTGTGGTACATAAGATAGTTGATAAAATTTACATCTTCTTGATTTTTTTGAGCTCTTCTTTGTGGCCCAGCATGTGGTCTATCTTGGACAATATGCTATGTGCAATGGAAAAGAATATTAAGTAGGCTCTTGGGGAATGAAAAGCCCTGTATATATCTACTAGCCATCTATCTTCCCTTTCTACCTTCATGGCCAATATATCTGTGCTGAATTTTAGTATGGTTGATCTATTACGAGGTGACAGGCAGTATTGAAGTCTCTGATTAACATTGTGATGCCACCAATGTCCTCCATGAATTCTATTAGCAATTGCTTTAAGTATAATGCTGACCCCTCATAGGGTCCATATACGTTTAGGAATGTAATTTCTTCTTAGCAGACAAATCAATTGATCA
Source organism: Sorex araneus (assembly GCF_027595985.1). Taxonomy (NCBI): domain Eukaryota; kingdom Metazoa; phylum Chordata; class Mammalia; order Eulipotyphla; family Soricidae; genus Sorex; species Sorex araneus. The sequence goes on from NC_073313.1 coordinate 124,489,000, forward strand.
TTAATAATTGACCTTCGCTATCCCTTCTATTATTTTTCAACCTGAAATCTATGTTGTCAGATACTTGTATGGCCACCCCAGCTTTTTTGAAGGAGTTGTTTGCTTGGAGAATTGTTTCCCAGCCTTTAACATTGAGTCTGAGTTTGCTCTGGCAGTTTAAATGTGTTTCTTGTAGGCATTAGAATATTGGATTCAGATTTTTTTAAAAAATTTTTATTAAATCACCATGTGGAAAGTTACAAAGTTCTCAGGTTTATATGTCAGTTATACAATATTCAAACACCCATTCCTTCACCAGTGCCCATATTCCACCACCAGAAACCACAGTATACCCCCCCTACCCCCTACTGTATAACTAATGAATTTCACTTCATTTTTTCTTTACCTTGATTACATTCCATAATTCAACACAAAACTCACTATAGTTGACATAACTCTCTCTCTCTCTTTTTTTCTTTTTCCTTTTCCCTTTTTTTTTTCCTTTTTCCCCCTCATCCCCCTTCCTGTGCCTCATAGTATGGTGTACGCCACGCCGCGTCGGCCAGCGTGGGGCTTTTGCTTAGTTCACAGTCCAGAGGTGGCTTCTACATTAAAAACCTTCAATATTTCAACAAAAACTTACTGTTATTATTTGGAGTTTCCCCCCCAAGTCAGACCTGTTCAAATGGAACCGTTTCACATTGCTGACAATTATAAATGTTAAGCGTCCACGCGGTTTTGGATTTCTGTATAAAGTCCAGGGAAAATTCTGCCAGAAATTACATAGCCCAGCTCACAGTCCCAGTGCATTGCTGTAAGAAGTCTCTGAATTCAAAGTCTTTAGGCGCAGAGGGTCCGATTCGCGCTCAGCGGCTCCGGATTTATCTGGGCCGAGGGCGTGCCGGTTATGCCCCCTTCCCATGAGTTCCTGGGAGCCCCCAAAGTAAAATCCGAATACCTGTGGGTCTGGAGTCACAGAAGATGGCGCCTGCCACATGGGTGCCACCAGCCCGCCGCTTTCCGTGCAGGAAGACAGGGTGGGGAGGAAAAAAAAAATCCACCCCCGGCAGCACAGAGTTGTAGCCCAGTTTGGTGTCCCAGTGCATCGCTATCGGATGTTGCGCTGGATGCCCGAATGTGTTACATCTTTGGAATCAAAGTCTTTAGGCGAGAGGGTCCAGGATTCAGATTTTTAATCCATTTTGCCAGTCTGTGTCTCTTAATTGTTTCATTTAGACCATTGATATTGAGAGAAATTATTGCCTGGGGTTTCGAACCAGTTTTCTGCAGAAGTTTGTTGTATTTGTTGTACATGTTTGTCCTGTCTTACATTAGTCCTTTCTGTCCTTCTTTTAAGGTTGGTGTGAGTGTATGAAGTTCCTGAACCTTTGTTTATCCATGAATTGTGTAATATTTCTTCATATCTGAATGAGAGTCTAGCAGGGTAAAGTATTCTTGGCGAGGTGTTCATTTCATTAGGTTTTTTTTTCACTATATACCACCACTGTCTTTGGGCCTGGAGGGTTTCATCTGCTAAATATGCTGTAAATCTAAGGGATGTTCCTTCATATGTGATTTCCTCTTTTATCTTGCTGCTTGCAGTTTTGTGTCTCTTTCTATGGTATTCATCGTTCTGATTATGATATATCTTTGAGCCTTTTTATTAGGGTCTCTTTTAGCTGGTACCCTTTGGGCTTCTTGAATCTGGATGCTAGCATTCTCCAGCTCTGGGAATATTTCAGCAATGATGTATTTAACTATTAATACCTTATTGTTGTTGCCTCCCTCTTTCTCTGGGACTTCTATGATTATTATGATGTTCCTCTTACATTTATCCCATACGTCTCACCCCCTTGTGAGATATTTTTAGTTTTTTTCCATCTTCTGTTGTTTCCTAGATACTTTCTGTAGCTCATCTTCAACATCACTGATTCTGTCATTGGCTGTTGTCATTCTATTGTTGAGGGAAACCACTGAGATCTTCATTTCCTCTACTTCATTTTTTATTAATGACACTTATGTTTGTACTTTCCTAATTTCTGTTCTTATTTATTTCTGTATTTCATTGGTTCTACATCCCATTGTTCTTTTCACAGCCTCCTGTATTTTATTCAATGTCTGTTCTGCTGTTTTTTTCAGCTGACTAAGCATCCTCACCATTTCATCTCTGACTTCTTTATCAGAGAGATTATGTATGTGAGCTTGAGCATTCTTTGTTTTATCCCATCCTTGTGGTGGGGTATGAGCTGTTTCCCCATGATGCTGTGGTAGTCTGAGGGTTGATCCTTCAAGCTTTCTATCAGTGTTCCCCTCTCAGAGCAAGGGAGGACTCTGGGAGAGCTCAGTAGATGGTGGACTCATTTTCCCCTTCACTGATACTATCTTTCTCCTTGTTTCCCCTGTGTTACTGTTGTGAAATCTCTTGCTCATATTCAGAAGTCATGTTTTTTTAGATTGTGATGGTACAGAGTCTTGTGTTCACCATTATTTTGTGGATTTTGGGGGAATTTTGATTGAAATAGGATAGTAGAGTATTGGGTAAATGTTGTTAGCATATCTAGGCAGTTAGTGGTCCTAATTGTGTACATAAATACACATAAAAATTACATAAATGTAATAGTTTATAGGCAGAGTCTTCTACCCCCCACATCTGACTGTCTTCACCAGGGCCCCTCAGAGGGGGGCGAATTGAGGTTCCCTTCCCGCCCTGAGCAGAGCCCCGGCAGCTGAAGTCCTCTGAAACCCAGCCATAACCATGCTCACAGCCAATCTCCACATGCCCGGATGAGCCTCACGCATAAAGAAACCCTGGTGTGTGGGACTCGGGACTGAGATCTGCAAGCCTGCTCTGATTGGGACTGGGCCTCCTCCACCCAGATCCCCCATTTTCCAGTAGCTAGGCAGTCACACCCACAAACAGCCCCTAGCGACATGTAATTCCATCAATGTCCAAGATCCAGAGACTAAAAAACAAAGCTCCCAGAAGTGCACAGCTGCATTCATGGCCACTCAATCTCTTATTGTCTAGTTCTCCCTCTCAAATAACTTGCGAAGCTACTGAGAGTATGCTGCCCACATAGCAGAGGTGACAAGCTCCTTGTGGTGTATTCGATATTCCAAAAACAGTAACAATGATGGGTCTCATTCCTCTGACCCTGAAAGAGCCTCCAATGCTGCACCTTTGGGAAGGACTAGTAAAGAGAGACTGCTAAAAATCTCAGGGGTAGAATGAATGGAGATATTACTGGCACCCGGTTGAGCAAATCGATAAACAATGGGATGACAGTGATACAGTGACACATAGTTTATAAATGTATGTACATACACATATTAAGAGTCAATATCTAATGAATAATGTATACAGTGTAATACATGGTAATGTGTTTAAAAACACTCTTGTATTTTTTTATTTTGTTAAAACACAGTGATTTACAAAGTTATTAATAGTTGAGTTTAGACATACAGTATTGTAGCACCAATTCAATGGTCTGTGTGCACATTTCTCCATCACTATTCTCAGGTACTCCAATATATCTCCCTCCAGCCTTCCCTCTTGACAGGAACCCTTCTAAAAGTTGTCAAAGTTTGGGTCTCTTGATTTCAGTGTTGTTAACTCTGTGGTTTAAATATTTGACTCTCTCATTCTTTAAGACCACTTTTGTACCCAACTCTCCTACCTGGCCTCGGTTGATTCTCATTTATCTCTTATCCTGATCATCTCCTCCTCCCATAGTTTCTATCCAAGGTTGATGTAGGCATCCTTCCTTTAAAACATTGGATTCCGTAATATGGTTATTTTAAATACCACATATAAATGTTATTATCATGTGCATTTCTACTGTAATTAGGCATAAGACAAGGATGTTCACTCTCCCCACTCTTATACAAAATTGTATTAGAAGTCTTGGCAACAGAAATCAGGCAAGAAAACAAAATCAAAGGGAAATAAATTGGGAAAAGGAAGTTATCTGCATTTGAAGATGACATGATGAGATGCATTGAAGATCTTGAAGAGTCCATATAAAAGAAACAAGAAACCCTAGAAACAATAAACTAATACAGCAATGTAGCCTGGTACAAAGTCAATGCACAAAAAGTGATTGCATCCCTATATAGAAATAATGAATAGGAGAAGGAAGAGATCAAAACTCTATTTCATTTAAAAGTGTCCAAAAGCATAAGTTACCTAAGAATCAACTTAAATAAATAAACTGGTGAGAAAACTAAAAAAAACTCAAAAAATAAATTTAAGAAGACCTTAGGAAATAGAAAAACATTCCATGCTCATTGATTGGATAGATCAATATTTTCAAAATAACTGTATTACCTAATGTACTAAATTGATTAATCTCAATCCCTATCCAAATTAAGACAACAATGTTCAAGACTTAGAACAGTCAACTTTTGTAATTTATTTTTACTGAATCACTCTGAGATACACAGTTACAAAGTTGTTAATGATTTCCATCATACAATATTCCAACACTCTTCCCTTCACCAATATGTATTTCCCACTACCAATGTCCTCAGTTTCCTATCGACCAGCTCCTCCTCACAGCCTGCCTCAATAATGTCAAATTCTCTCTCTATCTCTCTCTGCATGTGTCTTTCTCCCTTCCTCTGTCCCTCTCTCTCTAAAGTCAGGTCAAAATGGACTAAAGAGATCAATATCAAACCTGAATCTATAAGGTACCTAGAAGAAAATGTAGCAAAGTCCACCATAAAACAGAAGCTAAAGACATGTTCAAAGATGAAACACCATTGTCTCAGCAAGTGAAAGAAAGAATAAGCAATGGGGTTAAATTTAACTAGGAAGCTTCTGCATCTCAAAGGAAGCAGTGATCAGGATACATACATAACCCATGGAATGTCAAAAATTATTTACCGAACACCCATGTGATAAGATATGTAAGGTACTGGTAGAACTTTATAAGAAAATAATTTTAATCCAATTAAAAATGGGAAACAACATTTGTATTTTTAATTTATTCAAAAAACATTGACATTATTTTTAGTTGTAATTAATTACATTAGGGTAAAATAACTTTACCCTTCTATCCATCTACACTGGTTCTGGTTAATTTTTAAATTCATTCTCTGTAATACTTTTCGAAATGAAGTTCATATGAGAACCTTATCACTGTATCACTGTATCACTCTCATCCGGTTACTCATCAATTTGCTTGAGCTGGCACCAGGAACGTCTCCATTCATTCCTGTAGTTTGTTAGTGTAGCCTGATGGTATATTGGGGGCTTTTTCAGAATCAGGGGAATGAGGATGATCGTTGTTACTGTTTTGGCATATCAATTATGCCACGGGTAGCTTGCCAGTCTCTGCCAGGATATGCTCATCCTCACATGAGAACCGTACAGATTTATATTCTGTCCCAATTTATATTCTAAACCTAGGTTATAGGACAGAGAAAGAGAAAATTGATGATGATGATGATGATGATGATGATGATGATGATAAATATCTACTTGCTTTGACTCTTTTTTGGGTTACTCTTGGAACATAAAATGGAGGTCATGAGATACATTTAAAGTGTAATATGAGGAAAATTTTAAGAAAGCAGGAACAAGATGGTAGGAATCTTAGAATACACTGAGGGCACCACCACAACAAAAAAAATATAAAAACCTGAATTAAGTGCAGAATCCTGCATAGAACTCTTCTGATAAAAACCTCTGTAGAATTCAGTCACAATCTTCTAGAAACAAACCCCACTATATGAAAGGAGCAGTGTTTTACCTAAAAGCTAATGAGTTATGACAACACCAATATAAACTGTGTAATGAAGCAGAGACTGAGAGGGCACAGAACCTTGTCATAAAATATGGAGAATGAGCTGAACACATTACCATGTACTTAAAAATAATTTCACAAAATCTGATTGGGAGGCAAGAACGTAACTGGGAACGGTATTCATGGCCAGCATTTACAGTAGGTTGTGCTCAACAGCTCCTTGCAAGCAGAGTACCACCAAGTATGAGCCTTTTCTAAATATGAAGCATACCAAGTGCAAGTCTGACATTCTAAGTCAAGGGCAGAATAGTGGGAGTTTGAGCAGAATCTTCTGTTTTTATGTTTACCATCATATAAACCATAATAGCTTCTTCTATATCCACACCTGGCTGATTAAAGGCCCAGGACTGAATGGTTTTGGTCAAAAAGGACTAGAAGAGATTAAACAAAGTAGAGGACAGACCTACAATTGTCTGCTGTGCAAACATTCAACTCTTGTTAAAAAAATGAATCTTTATTTTTCCTGAATGCAGCTCTGGCCTCATCAAACATATATCCATCACAAAGGAGGTTTCCCATGTTTGCTTAAGACTCTCAATAAAGAGGTAGCCAGGGACCATAATGCAAATACTCTAGTTTGCTTGATGTGATAATTACTATTTGACATTCCTGACCACAAAACTCCATTTGCTGCCCAAGCCTGTTATCTCAGCTACTGTCAGACATTAAGCCAGAAAGTAAAAACTCTGGGACCTAACACTGGATTGCTCATACATAGGTATATAGATAGAACACTGAATTTGTGACTGAAAATTCCATGAAAGTTCAGAGCAACACACATTTAGAGTAAAAACTCTTTGGTGAGCATGAGCCCTAGATCATCATACAGACTCAAACAAAGATCACTGATCTTAGCCTTGACACACCATTCCAGACTCAATTAAGAAGCAGAGAAATTTACTTGTATTTTTGGATGAATACAAGATCCCAAGATAAGTATAGGAACACAAAAACTTACTGATAAAGACTTCAAAGTGATAATGGTAATGATGTTTCACTGAATTGAGGAAAACAGTTAAATATAGTTTTTAAAAAGACAGTATGACAAAGCTTGAATCACAAATTACTAAACTGCAAATTATTATACTGAATTAACTTATCTATCTATCTATCTATCTATCTATATATATATATACATATAAAACCGAGGTATGAGGGACCTGTGGCTGAGATCTCCAAGCCTGCTCTGATTGGGACTGGGCCTCCTCCACTAAGATCCCCAGTTTTCCAGTAGCTTGGCAGTCACACGCACAAGCTGCCCCTAGCACCATGTAATCTCATCAGTGGCCAATATCCAGAGACTATAAAGCAAAGCTCCTGGAAGAAAAGGACGTAGAATCTCCTGCCCCCATGCCAGGCTGTCTTCACTGGGGGCCTGCTCGAAGGGGGGCTGGTTGAGTCTCCCTCCCCGCCCCAAGCAGAGCCCCAGTAGTCAAAAACCTCTAGAACCCAGCCACAGCCATGCTCACTGCCACTTTCTACATGCTTGGACAAGTCTCACCCATGAAGGAACTGACTGAGGAACCTAGGTATGTGGGACCCATGGCTGAGATCTTCAAGCCTGCTCGGATCGGAACTGGGCGTACTCCACCCAGATCCCCAGTTCTCCAGTAGCTTGGCAGTCATACCCACAAACTGCCCCCAGTGCCATGTAATGTCATCAAAGGCCAAGATTCAGAGACTGTAAAACAAAACTCCCAGAAGAGAGCGATGCAGAATCTCTCACGGCAGAGCCTGGCAAGCTACCCTTGAAGTATTTGATATGCCAAAAACAGTAACAATAATCAGCCTCATTATCCTGGCCCTGAACACAACAGGGATGAATGGAGACATTACTGGTGCCTGGTCGAGCAAATTGATGAGCAATGGGATGACAGTGATACATTGATACATACATATGTATATGTATATATACGCATATATATAATTGTAGCTCTTCAGCAGAATGATAGAAACTCATTAAGATTCATTGTACTTGAGTATGAGATTGAGAAAATCTTAAAATGAGAGAAAAAATAAAATAGTTAAGGATAATGAAGAAAACATGGGATATATGGAATAATTCAAGAGAACTAAAATGTGTACCATAAAAGTTTCTGAGCAAAAGAATGAGAAAACATATATTTTTGTTTTAAAAAACTATGGGCTAGAACTTTCCCAAAATTAGATGGAGTTATATACCTAAACCAAAGTACCAAGACCAAAGAATCCAAAGTTTTACAAACAAGAGAAACGGAAAGAATGGAATACCAAGATGAATTGTGGTTAAAATGTCAAAGAGAAAAAGAAGATATAGTTTGGGAGCAATAATAATGAAAAAGACCTCACATATAAAGGAACCTCCATGTGACTCACATGGCATTTTCTGACTAGGATATCCAATCCTGTTTTGTTAAGTGCTCAGTCTGCTTGGTGTCAAAGGTGCTAGGGGGCCACAAGATCTATTACTAATGGTACACCAGGACCTGTTTTGTCGGAGATGAAGTTTAAGTTGAGGCATACATATTCAAGACTTACCCTCCCACCCATTGAGCTATCTCCGAGGCCCTTAAGGTCATGCTATTTTTCTCTTTCCTTTCTTTTAACTTAGCCCATTACATTAATTTTCTTACATATATCCTTGCATCTCTGGGTTAGATTACATGTGGTCATCATGTATGATTATTTATGTATGATTTAATTCAACTCCCAAATCTTGTAAGAATCTTTACATATATGTTTGTGAAGACCTATATTTTACTTTTGTTTGTTCATTAAATCTGTTTATTAGTTTTCTAGTCGACTGCTCTTCAAGAACTAGTTGAAGTCAAAGGTTTTGGAAAAAGAAATACAACGATATGATAAAGTTCCAAATATGTCATACTCTTCCTTAGTTAAAATAACTCATAAAGCCCTTAAAGGCATAAGGGAACTTGTCTTAGCCTGAATTTTGGATTCTTTTTTTTTATTATTGCATCACCACGAGAAACAGTTACAAAGCGTTCATAGCCTTCATGTTTGAGTTTCAGTCATACAATGATAGAACATCCATCCCTCCACCAGTACACATTTTCCACCACCAATGTCCCCACTATACCCCCCTTTTCGAAACTACCCCTGCCTCCATGGCAGACAATTTCCCCCATACTCTCTCTCTAATTTGGGGCATTATGATTTGCAATATAGATACCGACAATAATGTACTTTTTATTTTATGACTCTTCTTTTGGCATGATGGTAATGATCTCATAGAAATTGAAATAATTTCCCTAATTTCAAATACTTTAGATACACCTGTGAAGATAGGATATAGATCAACATTAATTGTAGAAACCAGCCCCCTCTCGCTGATAGCCCCGCTTGGGCACCCATCATCCCTGCTGCTGCCCAAGACCCGCCTCTCCCCAGCTGGCCAGCCAGCCAGCCAGCCAGCCAGGTGTGTAAGCATGCAGCGCCGGTCCTCGCGGCCCCTTTCACCGACCGCCCAGCCTGGGAACCCATCGTCCCTACCTGCTGCCCAAGATCCGCCTCTCCCCGGCCAGCCAGCCAGCCAGCCAGCCATCCAATCAAGTATGTAAGCACGCAGCTCGCCCTTATGAGCAGCCCCTCTCGCCGCTGGAGCCCCCTGCCGATCGCCCCGCCTGGCCACCAATCTTCCCTGCCTGCTGCCGAAGACCCGCCTCTCCCGGCCAGGTGTGAACGTGCCCCACACCACATCCCAAAATGTTACTAGGGGCTGGACCTGTATCTTGAGGAGTGTGGCTTAAAAGGGGGCGTGGCCTCCTGCCGGACTGCCCGGCCACTAAGCAGCCAGAGTTATTTCAACCTGCACAAACCCTGAATAAAGAGAGCATAGCCTTAAGCCTTCATGAGAGGCCCCTCATAAAAATAGGAGGAGCTCCTGAGAGTAAGGATGTATCCTAGAATAGGAACAAGGCTATCACCACCAATTTAGCTCATACAGAATCCCTTCTACAGCGAAAGACAATAGGGATAGACACCTACAAGGTGTCAACCCTATAATTCCATAACAATATGAAGATACAGCAAAAATCCCCTCCACAAAGAGAGGATGAAGAAAAGATTCCAGAAGCCTCAACAGGGGTTACCCAAATATACGACCTCTCAGACAAAGAATTCAGAGAGAAAATCTTGAAGAGGTTCAACGTACTCCAAGCAACCATGGAACAGACATCCAATAAATTAAGGGAAGATATGAATGAAGCATTGGAACGGTCCTCGAAAAACATGCAGGAAGAAATGAGAGCAGGAGTTTCAAAGCTACGAACAGAAGTCATACAAATATAGGAATCGGTAGATGAATTAAAAATCTCAGTAGTTGCACTCAACAGTAGAATGGCTATAGCCGAAGACAGAATCAGTGAACTTGAAGAAGAGCTGCAGAAAGCTTACAGAAAAAAAAAAATGGGAAAAGACCTCAAAATGTCTATAGACTGAATAAGAATCCTTGGGGATGACTTCAAGAGGAACAACATAAGAATCAATGGAGTACCAGAAGCACAGGGAAATAACCCCAGTGAAAAAACACAGTTAAAGACATCGTTACACTTGATCTTAGCCAAAAGGCTGAGAAGCGATGTTAGTTAAAGACATCATTGCTAAGAAATTCCCAGAGCTGGAGAACGCAGGCATACAGATCCAAGGAGCCTGAAGAGTACCAGAAAAAAGAGACCCGAATAAAAACACTCCAAGGCGTATCATAGTCAGAATGAAAGATGCTGTGGATAGAGACACAATTCTGCAAGCAGCAAGGTCAAAGAAGGAAATCACATACAAAGGAGCACCCCTTAGATTTACAGCAGACCTATCAGAGGAAACTCTCTGGGACGGATGACAGTGGTGGGACATAGTGAAAAAACTCAACGAAATGAACACCTCACCAAGAATACTTTATCCGGCTAAACTCTCACTCAAACTCGAAGGAAACATACACTACTTCATGGAAAACAAACAGCTCAGGAACTTCATAGACTCAAAACCAAACTTAAAAGAAGGTCTAAAGGGGCTTTTGTAAGACAAGTAAAAACACTACAGGAGCAACAAACACACAGAATGATACAAAACCCCGCAACAATAATCTCTTTCAATGTCAATGGCCTAAGTGAACCAATTAAAAGACACAGAGTGGCAAAATGGATTCGGAAACAAAACCCAACATCCTGCTGCCTACAAGAAACACACCTGAACAGTCAGAGCAAACACAGACTCAAAGTCAAAGGATGGAAAATAATCCTACAAGCAAACAACTCTCTCAAAAAAGCTGGGGTGGCCATAATAGTATCTGACAACATAGATTTCAGGTAGAAAAGATTAGAAGGGACAGCAAAGGTCATTTTCTATTTATCAAAGCATATGTACAACAGGAAGAAATCACACACTTAAACATATATGCACCTAATGAGCCACAGCTAGATAATTAAAACAACTCCTAACAGACTTTAAGGAGGACATTGCTATAGCACAATAGTAGTCGGAGACTTCAACACCGCTTTATCACCTCTGGATAGATCGACAAGAACAAAACTCAGCAAGTAAAAAATGGCCCTGAAGGAAGAAATAGAAGAGAGAGGGCTAATAGATGTATACAGGGCTTTACACCCCCAAAAGAAAGAATTAACATTGTTTTTCAGTGCACACGGAACATTTTCCAAAATAGACCATGTACAGGGCCACAAAACATACCTCAATAGAATCGGAAAATAGAAATTGTATCAACTAACTTCTCAGAGCACGATGTGCTGAAGATAGAAGCTAACCACACACAGAGGCAGAGAATCAAAGCAAACACCTGGAAAATGAACAGCTCAGTGTTGAACAGTGAGTGGGTCCGGAAGGAAATCAAGGAAGAAATAAAGAGATATCTTGAAACAAATGAAAATGAAGACATGAGCTACCAAAACCTATGGGATGCAGCTAAAGCTATGTTAAGGGGAAATTTATAGCTCTAAAAGCACTCCTTAGGAAGGAAGAAAGGGCCTACACAGATAGCTTGACTTCATAGCTCAAGTCCTTAGAAAAGGACCAGAAAAAAGAACCCAAACCAGACCAAAGGAAAGAAATAATAAAAATTACAGCATAAAATAACTGCATGGAAGCCCAGAAAACAATCCGAAAGGACAATGAAACCAAGAGCTGGTTCTTTGAGAAAATAAACAAGATTGATAAACCACTAGTAAGACTCACAAGGAAAGAGAGAGAGAACCCTAATAAACCAAATCAATAATGAAAAGGGGGACATCACAACAGAAACCAATGAAATTCAAAAGATCATCAGAGACTACTTTGAAAGTCTATATGCCATGAAACAAGAGAACCTAAAAGAAATGGATGAATTCCTTGATTCCTACTATCTCCCAAGACTGAACCAAGAAGACTTGGAATACCTGAATAGACCCATTAATTTTAAGGAAATTGAAACCGTAATCAAAAGTCTCCCCAAAAACAAAAGCCCAGGTCCAGATGGATTCACTGGCGAATTCTTCCAAATATTTAAAGAAGACCTGTTGCCAGTTCTCCTCAAGATTTTCCAGGAAATTGAAAGAAAAAAACAGGAACTCTCCCAAGTAGTTTCTATGAAACACATATCTCCCTAATGCCAAAAGCAAACAAAGGCACCATTAAGAAAGAAAATTATAGACCAATATCCCTGATGAACACCGATGCGAAGATCCTCAACAAAATATTAGCAAATAGAATCCAACAACTCATCAAAAAGATCATACACCACGACCAAGTGGGATTCATCCTGGGGATGCAAGGATGGTTTAACATTCGGAAATTAATCAACATAATTCATCATATCAACAAAAGTAAAGATAAAAACCATATGATCATATCAATTGATGCAGAGAAAGCATTTGACAAGATCCAACATCCGTTCTTGATGAAAACCCTCACCAAAATGGGATTTGGAGGAACTTTCCTCAAGATAATTGAAGCCATCTACCACAAGCCTATGGCAAGCATTATCCTCAATGGGGAAAAACTAAGGGCCTTTCCTCTAAGATCAGGGACAACACAAGGATGCCCACTCTCACCACTTTGGTTCAATATAGTACTGGAAGTACTTGCGATAGGTGTTAGGCAATTAAAAGATACCAAGGGCATCCAGATAGGAAAGGAAGAAATCAAACTCTCACTATTTGAATATGATATGATACTATACTTAGAGAAGCCTAAAGCCTCTACTAAGAAACTCTTAGAAACAATAGACTTGTACAGTAAAGTTGCAAGCTATAAAATCAATACCCAACAATCCATGGCCTTCCTATATGAGAACAATGAGACAGAGGAATGGGACATGAAAAAAGCAATCCTATTCACAACTGTGCCCCAGAAAATCATCTACCTCGGAATCAGCTTAATTAAGGAAGTAATGGACCTCTAGAAAGAAAACTATAAGGCGCTACTCCATGAAATAAAAGAGGACATGAGAAAATGGAAACATATCCCCTGCTCATGGCTGGAGAGAATCAACATTGTCAAAATGGCAATATTCCCCAAAGCATTATACATATTCAACACGATACCTATAAGGATACCCATGACATTCTTCAAAGAAATGGATCAAGCAATCCTGAAATTCATATGGAACAACAAACGCCCACGGATTGCTAAAACAATTCTTGACAAAACGGTGATGGGAGGCATCACACTCCCCAAGCTCAAACTTTACTACAAAGTGGTAATAATCAAAACAGCATGGTACTGGAACAAAGGCAGAGCATCAGACCAATGGAACAGGGTGGAATATCCCTACACACAATCCCAAATGTATGGCCATCCAATCTTTGATAAGGGTGCAAGAAATGTGAACTGGAGCAAGGAAAGCCTCTTTAACAAATGGTGCTGGCACAACTGGACAACCACATGCAAAAGAATGGGCTTAGACCTCGACCTGACACCATGCACAAAAGTCAGATCAAAATGGATTAAAGACCTCAACATCAGACCTCAAACCATAAGCTACATTGAAGACAAGGTCGGCAAAACCCTCCACGATATTGAAGCTAATGTTATCTTCAAAGATTACACTCAACTGACCAACCAAGAGGAAACAGAGATAAACAAATGGGACTACATTAAACTAAGAAGCTTCTGCACTACAAAAGATACAGTGACCAGAATACAAAGACATTCTACACAATGGGAAACGATATTCACCCAATATCCATCAGATAAAGGGTTGATATCAAGGGTATATAAGGCACTGATTGAACTCTACAAGAAGAAAATATCCAACCCTATCAGAAAATGTGGCAAAGAAATTAGTAGAAATTTTCCCAAGGAAGATATATGAATGGCCAAAGGCACATGAAAAAGTGCTCTACATCACTAATCATCAGGGATATGCAGATCAAAACAACGATGAGATACCACCTCACACCACAGAGATTGGCACACATCCAAAATTACAAAAGCAACCGCTGTTGGAGAGGATGTGCGGAGAAAGGGACCCTTCTACACTGCTGGTGGGAAAGCTGTCTGGTTCAGTCTTTTTGGAAAACAATAATGACGCTTCTCAAAAAATTAGAAATTGAGCTCCCATTTGACTCAGCAATACCACTACTGGGAATATACCTCCGAGAAGCAAAAAAGTATAATCGAACTAACAGCTGCACTTCCATGTTCATCGCAGCACTGTTTACAATAGCCAGAATCTGAAAAAATCCGAGTGCCCATGAACAGATTACTGGTTAATGAAACTCTCTATATCTATACAGTGGAATACTATGCAGCTGTTAGAAAAAAAATGAAGTCATGAACTTTGCATATAAGTGGATCGTCATGGAAAGTATCATGCTAAGTGAAATGAGTCAGAAAGACACAGACATAGAAAGATTGCACTCATCTGTGGAATATAAAATAACGGATTGTGAGACTTATATCCAAGAATAGTAGAAATAAGTACCAGGATGTTGGCTCCATGGCTTGGAAGCTGGTCTCACATGCTGGGGAAAAAGGCAGCTCATATACAGAAGGGAGCACCAGGTAAAATGTGGTTGGAGATCCTGCCTGGGAAGGGAGATGCTTGCTGAACGTAGACTATAGACTGAACACAATGGCCACTCAATACTCCTATTGCAAACACACACCGAATTGGAGAGATCAAAAGGGAATACCCTGCCACAGAGGCATGATGGGGTGTGGGGGAGATGGGATTGGGAGGTGGGAGGGATACTGGGTTTATTGGTGGTGGAGAATGGGCACTGGTGGTGGCATGTGTTTGTGAACATTGTATGAGGGAAAAACAAGCTTGAAAATGTGTAAATCTGTGGAAATCCCGAGCGGGGAGGGAGATGCGTGCTGAAAGTAGACTAGAGACTGTACATGATGGCCACTCAATATCCCTATTGAAAACCACAACACCCAAAAGGAGAGCGTGAGAACAAATTGGAATGCTCTGCCACAGAGGTGTAGTGGGGTGGGGGGATGGGATAGGGAGGTGCTCGGGATACTGGGTTCATAAGTGGTGGAGAATGGACACTGTTGGAGGGATGGGCTCTCGAACATTGCATGAGGGTAAAACAAGCATGAAAATGTGTGAATCTGTAACTGTACACTCACTGTGGCTCACTAATTAAGAAATCAATAAATTATAAAAAATAAGATAATGTGTAAATCTGTATCTGTACCCTAATGGTGACTCACTAATTAAAGAGTAAAAAATGTGAAAAAAACTCGAAATATAGAAAAATGAACTTTATATCCATCTTGACATTAGCCCACTCACTTTAAATCAAAATATTTTATGAATGATCACCCATTCCAGGGTCGTTTGTGTATGCTTTGACATCCAAAAACTTTGTTTCCCCCTTGCTTAGCTACTTGCCAGAATATAAATCAACAATAAGGTGTATTTAAGAAAAGGCGGAGATAGGGGTGGTGAGAGGGATACTGGGATCATTGGTGGAGGTGAATGGGCACAGGTGGAGGGATGGATAAATGATCACTGTATGAGTGAAATGCAAATACAAAAGTTCATAAGTCTGTAACTGTACATCACAGTGATTCTCTAACAAATTAATTTAAAATGTAGAACCCATTATAAGGCCATATGGATCTTGGAAATTGTACTAAATGTATCTTCTTGATTATTGTTCTTAATTCTTTATTTTAATTGACCTCTTAAAATTTTCCATTTCTTCCTGATTTAGAATTTGGAGATTGAATGACTCTAAAATTTTGGATAATTTTTCAAACTTCTTCAACTTAAGATGTCACATAGTGGTTTTCCATTATTCTCTATGTTTATATCTCTGTGTTGTCCTTTTAACTTCTCTCTTCATTATATATTAGGACTGTGTAATATGTGTATATTGTAAAGTCTATGTGGAGTATAAAATATTGTTTTATTGTATAATATACATGCATATATTGTACATATGTATGCTTGATATATGAATATATATTAGTGTGGTATATAGTAAGAGTATTTTATAGTGTCATATACATGTATATACATGTATAGAGTATGCTGATATAAATTTTATTGTATGTATTCAATCCCTCAACCACTCTTATTATACATACCAATTTCAGCATTTTTCTTATAGACAAAGAAGAAGATAGAAATGATGATAAAACTATATACTTCAATAGAAACCAAGTTCTGTGTCTATGAATGTGATCCAAACAGTAAATCTATACTCAGATTTTACCATCTGTTGTTTCTTTTAATTTTTGTTTCAATTAAATTTATTATTGCAGCCTTGACAATAAAGTAATGATATTGTTTGATTTTCTTGAATCGACATAATTACTGTAGTTACTGCTGCACACCCCCACCATCAAAGTGCCCATGACCTATGTCACCTCTAGTCCATTATTCCAGCCTTCTCAGTCATGCCTTTCTAATTATTTTATTTTATTGAATTCTGTTACCTCACTTAACACTAACCATGTTCTTACGGCCCTCCACTTACATTCATGTGAAAATTTCCATCTGATTCCCTCCTTTCCTTCCCCAAAATCTGGTACTCTCTGGTCTTCATTCAAGTATTTGAAGTTTATTATTGACATTTTCATATTCTTGATTTATTTCTCTATGTACTACAGATAAGTGAGACCATCTTATATTTATTCTGCCTGTGGCTTATTTCAGTTAGCATTATATTCTCCAATATCATCCATGGTGCCATGCAATACATGACTTTAGATATTCTAGTGGCTGTACAGAATTGTGTACATATACCACATTTTGTAAAAAAATCTTTTTATTCAATCACCATGAAATACAAATACACAGTGTTTCATGATTGAGTTTCAGTCATACAATGTTCCAACTCCATCCCTTCCCCAATGCACATTTCTCTCCAAAAAATGTTCCCAGTTTCTCTCCTCTTCCCCCAAGCTTGCCTCTCACTTTTCTTCACTATCTCTCTTTATACCTTTTCATTTAAGGCACTGTGGTTTGCAATGGTGTTCCTAAAATGGCATCACATATGTCACTTTACCTTCTTACAGTACTAAGTTCATTTCCAGAGTGATAAATTCCAATTACCACTGCCATAATGATCCCAACACTTTTGTAACTACAATCCCACCCACTTTGGAGCAAGCTTCCTACCATAGAAGAGTCCTCCTGGCCCTCATTTCTATTGTCTTTCGAGTACAGCCTGCAAACGGTGGGGAAAGGATTCTAAAAGGCTGAATCAGTCAACATTCCCACAAACAATGAAAAAAGGTACCTTTTTTCCCACATCCACATTAGTTGCTCTTCTTCTTTTTGATGTGTGCCACTATGCATGATGAGAGGTGATGTTTTGATTTGTATCTCCATAACAATTAAGGGTGTAGATCATTTTTATGTGACTTTTGACCATTTGTATTTCTTCTTTGAGGAAGTTTCTGTTTATTTCTTCTCCCCATTTTTATGGGGTTGGATGGTTTTTCTTGAAAAGTTCAATCTATCTATCTATCTATCTATCTATCTATCTATCTATCTATCTATCTATCTATCTGTCTATCTATCTCATATATTAAGCCTTTATCCAGTGGGAATTGCATAAATATTTTCCCAATTTCTGGTCTGTCTTTATATCTTTACCACTGTTTCTTTTTAGGTAAAGAAGCTTATTAGTTTAATGTAGCCCCATTTGTTTATCCACTTGCTTGGGCAATAGTGTCTCATCCTTGTAGATTCCTTTAACTTCCATGTAATGGAGGATTCTCAACACATATTCCTCTATATATCTTAAGGAATCAGGTATTATATTGAGATCTTTAATTCATATTTTTCTGACTTTTTTGCCTGGAGTTAGAAAGAGTTATGAGTTATTTTTTTGCAAATGATTTTCAGTTTTCTCAGCAACACTTGTTGAAGAAGCATTCTTCGATCCACTTCTTGCTCCTTTATCAAAGATTAGGTTATAATATATCTGAGGGTGAAAAAAAAACTAAAGCACGCAGAGGGGCATGTGCTCTTGTGGGCTCTCCGGGCAGCTCTGTCTCACTGCCCGTGTTTGGTGCTCTGGAAAGCTGTGTATGGACTGGATCGGGATGGCCGTTGGCCAAGAACAGGCAAAGGAAGAACTAGGGCCAAACTGGTTGCTGATTAGTTACCGTTTGTTCAATCTTCTATATTTCTCTTCTCCCGCACTCCCAGCTCCATCCTCTCTCTGGATCTACCACTGCTTCTCCCATCTCTCTCCTCCCTTTTTCCTCTCTCGCCCTTGCCCCTAGGTTACACACAGCCAGGTAGCAAAATCAACATAAGAAAGCCCTTCCTGAGTGCCATCAGGTTCAAAGGGAACACAAACTAGGGGCAGTCCAAAGCCCTTCCTGACTGCCAGTAGGCAAAATAACTCTTAAGGGTTTTTTCCTGCTCTCCTTATTCCAAACACTCATTAACATCTTAATACTAGTTATTTTTGTATGGACATAGCAAGAGATACATTGAGGCTTGCAAGGCAGCTCTCCTGGCAACATCTTGCCACAGACTCAGACTATTGCACTCAGGCCAGATTAATCATTCCTAACCCTAGCAGGGTCCAAATCTAGTTATCACTATTTGGATCATAACAGCATTTGTCCATGACCAAGATCTTAACTTATAGTTTTAAGCATTAGGCACTTTGGCCAGGCCCATCTCGATGCCAGGGTAGCACACAACTCACAGCTTGCCCTGGGTCCGCCCCATCCCTCATCAGGACCCTGCTTTTGGGGGTGCTAGGAAGTAATGGCAGCTGAGGCTTAGGTTGAGAGAACAGATGTCCAGGAGGAAAATATCATGTAGAGTCAAATTACTCCCAGGTTACAAAAGTATAGCATTTGCTAAGTCTTCCTGTGTCCATACAAAAAGGACATGGCTCTGAATAAACTATGCAAAGGACTCAAGGAGAAGAGAAAAACAATATTTACAAGTCAACAGAACACTAAGAAAAAAGCTACAAATAAACACAGAGGAATGGGAGCACTGTGGTAGGAGTAACCCAATAAACCTAAACTACTTGAAGCTATGTTATCCTACAGGTCAGTGCACGGATATTCAGTTCTATTTCATTGGTAAGTGTGTCTGTCTTTATTCCAATATCATGCTGTTTTGATTATAGATTCTTTGTGGTAGATTTGAAGTTGGGGAAGGTGATGACTCTCATATTTTTTCCCCAAGGATTGCTTTAGATATTTGGGTCATTTATTGTTCCATATGAATTTCAAGCATCTTTGATCTATTTCTTTGAATACTGTGAAGGGTATCCTTATAGAGACTGCATTGAATCTATGCAATGCTTTGGGAGCGTATTGCCATGTTGACACTATTAATCCTCCCATCCATGAGCAAGGAATGTGTTTCAATTTCCCCATGTTCTCTTTTATTTCTTGAAGTAGTGCTTTGTAGTTTTCTTTGAATAGATCCTTTATCTCTTCAGTTAAGTTTATTCTGAGGTACTTAATTTTCTGAGTCAGGAATGTGAATGGGATTATAGGTTATATTTATAATAACTCTCTCTGCTCTTCCATTATTTCTATATAGATAGCCATGGAATTTTGGATATTGATTTTGTAATCTGCTACTTTACTAAACAAATCTTTTGTTTCCAGGAGATTTTTGTAGATTCGATTGGATTTTCTTAGTATAGAATCATGTCATCTTCAAATAGTGATAGATTGACTTCTTCCTTTTCTATCTGGATGCCCTTGGTATCCTTATCTTGCCTAATTGCTATGGAAAATACTTTCAGAACTATAATGATTGTAGTGGTGAGAGTTGGCAACCTTGTCTTATGCCTGATCTTAGGGGGAACTCCTTTACTTTTTCCCCTCTGAGAATAATGCTTACTGTGAGCTTGTGGTAGATGGTTTTGACTATATTGAGGAAAGTTTATTTAACTCCCATTCTGTTGAGAATTATCATTATTGTGTGCCAGATCCTGCCAAGTACTTTCTCATCATCTATTGATATGATCATAGAATTTAATTCTTTCATTTAAGATATATTATTTGTATTGACTTGTATATGATAAAGCATCCTTACATCCCCAGGATGACTCCTTATTGGTCATGATGTTTCATCTTTTCATGAATTATTGGATTATTTTTGCTAATATTTTGTTTTTCAAAAGGTTCTTTCCATCTGTGTTCATCAAGGACACTGGCTTGTAGTTCTCCTGTTTTGTTGGTGTCTTCATCTGCTTTTGCTATCAGGGTAATGCTTGCTTCATGGAAACTCTTTGGGAGAACTTCTGTTTCATCAATTTCTGGAGGAGTCTGAAAGGATTGACAGTAGATAGGTTTATTAGAACTCAGTATTGAATCCATTTTGACCTCGGCTTTTGTTTTGGGGAAGATTTTTAATTACTATTTTAGTTTCCTCGATGTTGATAGTTCTGTTCAGTTATTTCGAATTATGTTAGTGCAGAAGATTGTTGACAAAATTAGAAGAAGAAGCGTGATGGTGGCTGAGACTCAATTTGAGATGGTGCAGTTGAACTCTCTGGAGGAACAGCCAAATCTCACAATGACCAAGGAAATGACTGAGGAAGAGAAGTGCAAGCAGAGTCTTCTCTAATTCTGAAAGTTGCACCTGAAGAGGAATGAAGGGCATAATTTAAACCACAAGTGACTGCTTCTGACTGACCAGGTTCAGTAAGTAGTGACATTGCCCATTACCATTTTCTCTTTTTAGAAACAAATAGCCTATGAAATAAACTCCCTACTATTTTAATTTTATCTTTATAAAGTAGCTCACAATATTTGATTACATTTGATATTCCCACACCACCATTACACCTTCCCACCACCATATTTTGGATGTTTCCATCCTGAATACAAATCTTTGCCCCAAAGCAGAACTGAAATAATTTATTTTGTACTGTTTGTTATGAATAAATCTCTTAAAATTCTCTAAAAAACTTTACTTAGAGGACAGTGTGTGAAGATTATTGTATTTCACACAGGGGCCATGAAGCTTTTTTATAAGAGATTACTGATATGTTGTTAAGGGTTAAAACTTGTGTGTTTATATATCTATCTATATCTCTCTCTTTTGAATTATTGTTTTGGATTCTAGTTCATTAATTTCTGCTCTAATGTTTATTATTTCTTTCCTCTTGCCTGATTTGTGCCCTTTAAGTTGTCATATCCAGTTTCTCAAGCTGTGCACTCATGTTACTTATGTGGACCGTTTCTTCTTTCCTGATAAATTCTTGCATTGCTAATAATTTTACCCTTACTGCTTTTTGTTGTGTCTCACAAGCTCTTGTAGATTGTGTCCCCATTCTCTTGTTTACAGTAGTATTTTTGAGATCTTCTTTGATTTCCTCTCTGACCTGCATTAGGTAGTGATCTGTTTAATTTTCAAGTGCTTAATTCAACCATCTATTTCTATGTGTGACTAAATTGTGTTTTTAGTACATAATGGTCTGAGAAGATAGTTGATACAATTTCAATCACCTTCATTTTATGGATATATGTTTTGTGTCCCAGCATGTGGTAAATCTTGGAGGATGTCCTATGTGCACTGGAGAAAGATGTATATTCATATATACTCTCCCTGTGTATATAGATATATATATTGATATATAGATATAGATATATCCCTACTATTCCCCTATTTTATATTTTTTCCTTTAAAGCCAGATCTTGCTTGCTAACTTTTAGTCCAGTTGATCTATCAAGAGGTGACAGTGGTATTGAACTCTCCAACTACTACTGTGTTGCTATCAATGTTCTGCTTGAAATCTATTAGCCATTGCTTTAAGTAATTTGCTGATATGTCATTGGGTGCATATCCATTTACGAGTGGTTTATTCCTGATGTATTTACCCCCTGATTATTAAGAAGTAACCTTCTATGTCTCTTATAACCATTTTGAGCATGAAGACTATGTCTGATATTAGTATGGTGAAACTGACCTCTTTTAGGGAGTTGTTTGCTTGAAGGATCATCTTCCAACTTTGGCCTTGAGCTTGTGTTTTCTCTAACTATTCAAATGAGCTTCTTGCATACAGAAGAATATTGGATTCTATATTTAGTACGTTTTCCCACTATGTCTCTTAGTGCGTTTAGACCATTGACATTGAGAAATATTATTGTTATGGAGTTTTTTCCATCTTTCTGTAGATATTTAATGTGTTTGTGGAGTTTGTCCTGTCTTAAAGCAGTTCTTTAGTTCTTTGAAAAATAGTTTCAATTCTTTGAAGTTCCTGATCTTTTGTTTATCTGTGAACTTGCATATCATTCCTTAACATCTGGATGAGTTTTTGACTGGATAAAGTATTCTTGGCAATGTATTGATTTCATTGAGGATTTTTTCTTTTTTATGAACATTTTCAGAACTCCTTTAATTCTTTTTTTTTTGGCTTTTAGGTCACACCTGGCGATGCACAGGGGTTACTCCTGGCTCTTCACTCAGGAATTACCCCTGGCGGTGCTCAGGGGATATGGGATGCTGGGATTAGAACCCGGGTCGGCCGGGTGCAAGGCAAACGCCCTACCTGCTGTGCTATCGCTCCAGCCCCACTCCTTTAATTCTTTAATCGAATCATGGTGAGATACAGAATTACAAAGCTGATCATGGTCTGGTTTCAGTCATACAATGTTCCAACACTCATCTCTGCACCAGTGTACATATTCCACCACCAATGTGCCCAGTTTCCCTCCTTCCACAATTTTCCAGCTCAAGCCTGATTCTATGGCCAGTACTTTCCCCCTCTCTCTGTCTCTCTCTCTCTCGATCTCTCTCCCCTACTCTCTCTTTCATTTTGAGAATTATGGTTTGCAATACAGATACTGAGATGTTTTCATGTTTGTCCCTTTACATACTTTCAGCACACAGTTCTAATCCAGAGTTTAATCAATTTCAACTATCATTTCCATAGTGGTTCCTTTTCTATCCCAACTGCCGTCTCCCCTAGCACCTGGTGCAGGCTTCCATCCATAGAACATTGCTCCTGGCTCATGTCTCTACTATTACTTGGATGTTAATCTCTTAGGATGTATCTTTGAGTTTTTTTGTTATTGTTGGTTTTTTGGTTATTATTATTTTTTGTAACTATCCCACCATTGTCCCATGCCTAGAAAGTCTTATCTGACAGAACTTTGTAGCTTTAGGGACAGTCATTTGTATGTAAATTCACTCTTTGATCCTACTGATTTCAGTATCATTTCTCTCTGCGGTTTTCATCATTCTAATTAGTATATGGATCAGAGTAATTTTATTAGTTTATCTTTTAGCTGGTAAGCTTCAGGCTTCTTTAATCTGGATGCCTGTACTCTTCAGCTTTGAGAAATGTTTAGCAATGATGTTTTTGATTGTAACTTCTTCATTGATGATGCCTTCCTTCATTCGGACTGTAACTTTCATCATTGGGGTCTCTGATGATTTTTATGTTGTTGTTCTTAAATTCAACCCAGAGATCTCTTGTGTGCTATTCATAGATTTGGAAGTTTTGATTTTTCTATATTCTGTTCTTGCCTGAAAGTTTCCTGCTTCTCATACTACAATTTGGAGCCCACTTTGTCTTCAGCTGCTGTTACTGTACTGTTACTGTACTGTATTCTCCTGTACAGTTTTGACCTTCCAATTTCAGTTCAGCTACCGTAATTTGTAATTCTTACATTTCTGTTTGTAGTTTATTCATTTATGCTCTCATATAGTCCTGCATTTTATTGGCTGCTTTATTTCTTTCCTTCCTTCTTTCTTTCTTTCTTTCTTTCCTTCTTTCTTTCTTTCTTTCTTTCTTTCTTTCTTTCTTTCTTTCTTTCTTTCTTTCTTTCTTTCTTTCTTTCTTTCTTTCTTTCTTCCTTCCTTCCTTCCTCCTTCCTTCCTTCCTTCCTTCCTTCCTTCCTTCCTTCCTTCCTTCCTTCCTTCCTTCCTTCCTTCCTTCCTTCCTTCCTTCCTTTCTTTCTTTCTTTCTTTCTTTCTTTCTTTCTTTCTCTCTCTCTCTCTCTTTCTTTCTTTCTTTCTTTCTTTCTTTCTTTCTTTCTTTCTTCCTACATTTTTTAAAAAAATTATTACTGAATCACTGTGAGGTACAGTTACAAACTTACAAACTTTCTTGTTTGCATTTCAGTCATACAATGATCATTTACCCATCCTTCCACCAGTGCCCATTTTCCTCAACCAATGTTCCCAGTAACCCTCCCACTACTCCCACCCCATCCCCCACCACCCCAACCTGCCTCTGTGGCAGGGGATTCCCTTTTGTTCTATCTCCTTTTGGGTGTTGTAGTTTGCAATAGAGGTATTGAGTGGCCATCATGTTCAGTCTATAGTCTACTTGCACATGCATCTTTCAACCTGAATGGGTCCTCCCAACATCCTTTAGGTGATGTTCCCTTCCTTATCTGAGCTGCATTTTCTCCCAGCATGTGAGGCCAGTTTTCAAGTCATGGAGCAAACCTCCTCATCCTTATCTCTCCTACTGTTGGGTGTTAGTCTCCAATTCTGCTACTTTATATTCTACAGATGAGGGAAATCTTTCTATGACTGTCCCTCTATTTCTGACTTACTTCATTTAACACAATATTTTCCATGTTGATCCACGTATATGCAAATTTCATGACTTCATCTTTTCTAACAGCTGCATAGTATTCCACTGTGTAGATATACTGAAGTTCTTTTAACCAGTCATCTGTTGCCTAGAACTTGGGATTTTTCCAGATTTAAGCTATTGTAAACAGAGCTGCAATGAACATACAGGTGCAGATGTCATTCCTACTATACCTTTTTTTCCTATCTGGGAAATATTCCCAGGAGTGGTATTGCTGGGTCAAATGGGAGCTCAATTTCTAATTTTTTGAGAATTGCCCATACTTTTTTCCAAAAGTGCTGAACCAGTTGGCATTCCCACCAGCAGTGAAGGAGAGTCACATTTGTGAAAACAGGATTTGCTTTTGTTCTTTTGGATGTGTGTCAGTCTTTGTGGTGTGAAATGATATCTCATTGTTGTTTTGATCTATACCTCCCTGATGATTAGTGGTGTAGAGTATTTTCTCATGTGCGTTTTAGCCATTCGGAGATCTTCTTTGAGAACATTTCTGTTCATTTCATTACCCCAGTTTCTGATGGGGTTGGTTGTTTTCTTCTTGTAGCATTCAACCTGTTCCTTGTATATCCTTGATATCAACCCTTTATCAGATGGCTATTGGGTAAATATCCTTTCACATTCTGTAGACTGTCTTTGTATTTTGGTCACTGTTCCTTTTGAGGTGGACAAGCTTCTTAGTTTAATATAGTTTCATTTGTTTATCTGTTTTCACTTGCTACATCAGCTGTGTGTTGTCTTTGAAGATACCTTTACCTTCTATATTGTTGAGGGTTTTGCCAACCTTATCTTCAATGTACCCTATGGATTCTGTTATGATGTTGAGGTCTTTAATCCATTTTGATCTGGCTTTTGTACATGGTCTTAGGTAGAGATCTGAGCCCAATTTTTGCAGGTAGCTGTCCAGTTTTGCCAGCACCATTTGTTAAAGACGCTTTCCTTGCTCCACTTCACATTTCTTGCTTCCTTATCAAAGATTAGATAATAATATACTTGAGGCTGTGTGTCAGCATATTCAACCCTGTTGCATTGGTTTGCGGCTCTGTCTTTTTTCCACTACCATGTTGTTATAATTATTACCACTTCGTAGTAGAGTTACAGGTTGGGGAGGGTGATGCCTGCCATCTTCTTTTTTCCAAGAATTTCTTTAGCTACTCGTGGGGGCTTATTGTTCCATATGAATTTCAGAAGGTTTTACTGCATTCTTTTTAAGAATGTCATGGGTATCCTTATAGGAATCGTTTTGAATTTGTACAATGCTTTGGGGAGTATTTCCATTTTGACAATGATAATTATCCCAATCCATGAGCAGAGGTTATCTTTCCATTTCCTCATGTCCTCTTCAAGTTCGTGAAGTACTGTTTTGTAGTTTTATTTGTACAAGTCCTTTACCTCCTTAGTTAAGCTTATTTCAAGGTATTTGATTTTCTGAGGCATGATTTTAAATGGGATTGCTTTTTTCATGTTACTTTCTTCTCTCTCACTATTTGCATATAAGAAAGGTTATTAATTTTATAGCCTGAAAATTTACTATACAAGTCTATTGTTTCTAGGAGTTTCTTGATAAAGGTTTTAGGGTTCTCTAAGTATAGTATCATATCATCTGTGAATAGTGAGAGCTTGATAGTTTCCTTTCATACCTGAATGCACTTAATATCTTTTTCTTGCCTAACCGCTATTGCAAGTAATTCCAGTACTATATTGAACTGAAGCAGTGAGAGTGGGCATCCTTGTCTCGTCCCTCATCTTAGAGAGAGGCTCTTAGTTTTTCCCCATTGAGGATGATGCTTGCCATAGGCTTGTGGTAGATGGCTTTGATGGTGTTGAGGAAAGTCCCTTCTATACCCATTTTCGCAAGAGTTTTCATCACAAGCAGGTGCTAGATCTTGTCAAATGCCTTCTCTGCATCTATTGATATTATAATATGGTTTTTATCTGTCCTTTTGTTGATAAGATGTATTACATTGATTGATTTTTAAATGTTCAAGCATCCTTGCATCACCAGGATGAATCCCATTTGGGCGTTGTGTATGATCTTTTTGATGAGTTGTTGAATTCTATTTGCTAATATTTTGTTGAGAATCTCTGCATCCGTGTTCATCAGGGTTATCAGCCTGTAGTTTTCTTTTTTTGGTTTCTTTGTCTGCTTTTGCTATTAGAGAGATGTAAGCCTCATAGTAACTGTTTGGGAGAGGCTTTCTTTCTTCAATTTCCTGGAAAATCTTGAGAAGAACTGGCAATAGGTCCTCTTTAAATGTTTGAAAAAATTCACTAGTGGATCCATCCGGACCTGGGCTTTTGTTTTGGGGATGACTTTTGTTTGCAGTTTAAATTTCCTTCATGTTAATAGGACTATTCAGGTATTGACTGAAACAGGTATCATCTTGATTCAGCCTTGGGTGATTATAGGGTTCCAGGAATTTATCCATTATTTTTCTAGTTTCTCTTGTTTCGTGTCATACAGACTTTCAAAGAAGACTCTGATGATCTTTTGAATTTCATTGGTTTCTGTTGTGCTATCTCCCTTTTAATTTCTGATTCGGTTTATTAGGGTTCTCTCGCTCTTTATTTGTGTGTGTCTTACTAGTGGTTTATCAATCTTGTTTATTTTCTCAAGGAACCAGCTCTTGGATTCATTTATCTTTCAGATTGTTTTTTGGGTTTCCATGTTGTTGATTTTTGCTCTAAGTCTTATTATCTCTTTCCTTCTGCCTGATTGTGCTCCTTTTGGGCTACTTTTCTAAGATCTTAAGCTTTTAAGTCAGGTTATTATGTGGGCCCTTTCATCATTCCTGAGA
Organism: Sorex araneus; assembly: GCF_027595985.1. NCBI lineage: Eukaryota > Metazoa > Chordata > Mammalia > Eulipotyphla > Soricidae > Sorex > Sorex araneus. Next base: position 124,516,573 of record NC_073313.1, read on the forward strand.
AATGCTTCCAGAGCTATAAATTTTCCCCTTAACATGGCTTTAGCTGTGTCCCACAGGTTCTGGTAGCTCATGTATTCATTCTCATTTGTTTCCAGGTATCTTTTGATTTATCCTTGATTTCCTTCCTGACCCACTAGTTGTTCACCATTGAGTTAATATACAGGTGTTTGATTTGGTTTTCTAAGCCTGTACATCATTAAGTCCTATCTTCAGGGCATCGTGGTCTGAAAATATAGCTGATGCAATGTCTATCTTCCTGATTTTATTGAGGTATATTTTGTGACCCAGCACATAGTTTATTCTGTAAAATGTTTCATGTGCACTGGAAACGAATATGTATTCTTTTTTGGGGGGATATAAAGCCCTGTATAGATCTATTAGCCCTCTCTCTTCTATTTCTTCCTTCAAAGCCAGTATTTCCTTGGTGAGTTTTAGTCTTCTTGTTCTATCAGTTGGTGATAGGGTGGTGTTGAAGTCTCCCACTACTATTGTGTTGCTCACAATGTCCTCCTTAAAGTCTGTTAACAGTTTCTGTAGGTATTGATATGGTCCCTCATTGGGAGCATATATGTTTGTGAGTGTGATTTCTTCCTGCTGTACATATCCCTCGATTTATAAAAAAATGCCCTTCACTGTCCCTTATAATCTTTTTAAACCTGAAATCTATGTTGTCAGATACTATTAAGGCCACCCCAACTTTTTTGAGGGGGTTTTTTGCTTGCAGAATTGTTTTTCATACTTCGACTTTGAATCTGCGTTTGCTCTGACTGTTCAGATGCGTTTCTTGTAGGCAGTAGAATATTGGGATCAGTTTCTGAATCCATTTTGCCAATCTGTGTATCTTAATTGCTGAATTTACACCACTGACATTGTTATGGGGTTTTGTGCCATCTTTCTGAAAGGGTTTGTTGTGCTTGTAGGAATTTTTCTTGTCTTACAGTAGCCACTTTAGTCCTTCCTTTAGGTTTGCTTTTGAGTCTATGAAGTTTCTGAGCATTTGCTTATCCATAATATAGTGCATCTTTCCTTCAAGTTTGGTGAGAGTTTGGGTGGGTAAAGTATTCTTGGTTTGGCGTTCCTTTTGTTGAGTTTATTTTTTAATATATCCCACCATTGTCTTTGGGCTTGGAAGATTTCCTCTGATAGGTCTGCTGTAAATCTAAGGGGTGCTCCTTTGTATGTGATTTCCTTCATTGACCTTGCTGCTTGCAGTATTGTGTCTCTATCTTTGACATTCATAATTCTCACTATGATATGTCTTGAATATTTTTGTTAGGATCTCTTTTAGCTGAAACCCTTGAATCTAGTTGCCTGCATTCTCCAGCTCATTGAATATAGTTGCCTGAATTCTCCAGCTCTGGGAACTTTTCAGCAATGGTTTCTTTAACTGTGGCTTTTTCACTGGGGTTGCCTTGTCCTTGTGGTTCTCCAAGGATTCTAATGTTGTTCCTATTGAAAATATCCCCTAGGAGTCTGATTTGCTCCAGAGTTATTTTGAGGTCTCTTTCCATTGTTTGTTGTTGCCAGTGGGCTTTCTGCTGCTCATCTTCAAGCTCACTGATTCTGTCTTCGGCTGTAGCCATTCTGCTGTTGAGGGCACTAACTGAATTTTTTATTTCATCTACCGAATCCTTTATTTGTGACACTTCTTTTTGTAGCTTTTTTATTTCTGCTCTCATTTCTTCCGGCATTTTCTTGTCTGTCCATTCCACTGTTTCTGTCATGTTCTCTTTTAATTTACTGGATACCTGTTCCACCGTTTCTTTGAGTTCATTGAACATTTTCAGCTTTTCATCTCTGAATACTTTATCAGAGAGCTCACATTTTTGGGTAATACCTATTGAGCATTACCCAAAACTCTTTTCATCATCCTCTTCTTGTGGTGGGGATTTGCCCTGTTTCTTTATGTTGTTCTGGTCGTTCACTATTACTATTCCCTCTTGTAGTGAGAGAGGATTCTGGATAAGCTCGGTTGATGATGGTGTACTTTTTCTTTTCCCCTTCTAGAACATGTCCTTCTTCTCAGGTGTTCCTCTATTTTTTTAGAGAGACCTCCAGGGAAGTTTTCAGAGAATGTTATCTTTTATGTTGGGCTAGTACAGCTTTTTCTGTTCATTAGTATTTTGATGAAATTGGAATTAACTAGTGGCCTAATGACCTATTGTGTTTGAGATACCTAGGATGTTACTCACGGACATAGACAGTGAAGATTGAGTTTTGACTCCAGATTGCCAAAATGGAGAAAACAACTCTTGCCGTGGGAGTGGCCCCTGGCTCCATAAGATGCCACCTCCACTTCAGCAAAGGCCACGCCCCCTGTCACAGAGACCATGCCCCTTCTATTATGTAGCTGGTGAACTGGTACAGGTGCTCCGAGTGGCTGGCTGGGATGTGGTAATGGTGGGTGGGGAAGGGCGTACAGGGGGCCAGAAAAGAAAATGGTGGTGGTGGTGGGGAATGGCTTGCTGCTGGCCAGGGCGGCAGTCCAGGGCTCTTTCTTTCTCTATAGTAAAGTAGGAATACTGCTATCTATTCAGCCATTGATTCAGCTGATTTAATTGGGGATGAACTCTGCATTACCTTTTTTTAAAAATTCAGGATGTTAATTTTATTTTATTACTTTTAATCACCTTTAAATACAGTTACAAAGCTTTCCTGTTTCAGTTTTAGTCATACAATGATCGATCACCCAGCCCTTCATCAGTGCCCATCTTCAACCACCAAGAACCCCAGTATCCCCCCATATCCCGCCCTCCTGCCTCTATGGCAGGCAATCTCCCCCATACTCTCTTTTGTACTGTTTGTTATGAATAGCATAAGATGTCGCACGGCTGTGAGAGCGACCATGTGCTCCTGGAATTCTAAAATTTTAGATAATTAGGATCTCAAGAAATCTCTGCAGCAAGCTGTTCAGTTAGATTATTCTTTGTGTCTCTGGATCATGGTTGTTAAGAAGCTTAAGTAGTAGCTGTGGGCAGTGGGTGGGCGTGACATCCAGGGTCTCATGGGGACAGGGTATGAAAGGGACCGGCCCATCCCCTATCCTTTGAGGCCTGAAGTTTACCGTCACTGAACCTGCGTACCTGCACTTCTCATTGGGTTCTGGAAATTAGTGGTTGTCTGGATTTCTAGGGGACAGGTGAAGGGATGTTGCCTGCCCCTGTCTGAGCCCCCCTGAAGAAGTTTGCCTGGCTTAAATTACGGAGGTATCTCTGCAGAGAGCTGCTCAGTTCGAAGATTCTTTGTGTGTCTCTCGATCGTGGCCTTTGTATCCATTTTTTCCAGAGAAATAAACTGTTGGCATATGCCCTGTATGGCATGCCTGCTCACCCACAGTGTGTCGTGCTAACTCTGGCTTTTGATTTCTTTTGAGATTTATGGGTCTCTAAAATAAGGCAAATAAATTAGCTTGAATAGCTGAGCCAGAGGTGGTTTGTGGGTGTGGTTCCCATATACCTAACTTTTGGCCGTTTAATTTCTTGGTAAACTTGACCCCAAGTTGTTGGGGTCCGGCCAAAGACACAGCAGCAATTTTGGATTACCAGGAAGTCTGAAGGCACCAGTAGGCTGTTAATATACTTGCCCCATGTGTACAGAATGACCTGCTGGCAACACTATACCCCAGGTCCATTGTTTCTTTAACTTCATTAAACTTATTCAACATTTCCCCTTTAAATCTTTTTAAGGGAGATTAAATAGGTAGGTATTCCTGGTTGAGAGCTCAGGGCTCCTGTCTCTTTCCACTTCTACTGGTGGTGCTCTGTGCTGTTTTCCCATGCTGCCTGTGGCAGTTTGCAGGTGATTCTTTCCAAAACACTACTGGTGTCACCCCTCTGTGCTAGGGAGGACTCTGGGGGAACTTAATGGGTGATGGTCTCTTTTATGTAGAAATATGTCCTAATCCAATTTGATGTCCCTGTGTAATTGTTTGGAGCTTTTTTTTTATTGTATGTTGGGTCACACCCAGCGACTCACAGAAGTGACTCCTGTCTCATGCACTCAGGAATTACTCCTGGTGGTGCTCAAGGGACCATATGGGATGCTGGGAATCGAACCTGGGTTGGCCGCGTGCAAGGCCCTACCCTCTGTGCTATTGCTCCAGCCCCTATGTGGAGCTTCTTTTGTTGAGTCAAGTACTTTATTCTTTGGCTTGAATTACTGCTTATGTTTGATTAGGATTCTATTATTTTTTCCACAGCTACATTTGTTGGTTTTTGCAGGAATATTGATTGGAGTAAGGAGTAATAGTCTATTGGCCTAACGTAGTTGGGTAGCGAGGCTGTCCTGGTGAAAGTTCATTACAAGAGGCCAAGATGTGGACATATGGGGTGCGAAGGGGTAAGTTATCTGGCAGTGATGTTGCTTGTTGTCCTCCTGGATGGTTGGTGGGGAGAGGGGAGTTTGATAGGTGCTTTTGTTAGGCTGCCTGCTCAGGAAACCACACCTCTTATTGGTCTGACCTGTGTGAGGAGCCAACCATATGTGCCTTTATTTAAGGTGTATCTAGTTCATTCATATGGCATTTACATCATCCCATGCCCTAATCAATTAGTTACAGAGGATTTGAGTTGTGCCAGGACTCTGATGGCACTGCCAGGTCATTCATAAGGAGAGGAGAGTTGGTAGTTCTTACATGTGATCCACACTGGGCTGTCCACTTGGGAAATTATGCCTCCCTCTTGTCTCAAATATGCTATATTTTAATCCATTTATCTGTTGCTAGAGTATGTGTTTTGAATTCTGGCTATTATACTAAGATCAGCTGTGCATATAGTGTACATATATATTAAAACTATTGTTTTTATACTTTGTGTAACATACATAGAAAAGGAATAGCAGAGTCAGACAAGAGCACCATTCTCACTTTTCTGACAAATCTCTATATTGTTTTCCATCAAAGCTGGACCAGGTGAAATTCCCACAGAAGTTAATGGGGGTTTCTTTCTTACAACATTATCATCAACATTTGTTTTTTTGTAATTATTTTTGTTTTGTTTTTATATGTGCCATTATCACTGGTGTGAGTTGATACATGATTTCTATTTTATTTCATGTGTTACCTTAATATTAAGTGATAATGAGAAATTGTTATGTGTTTATTGGTCATCCTTATGTCTATTCATTAAAATGTCTATTCCTCCCTTGTACCAACCTTTTATAGTTTCATCCTGATAGTCAAATACTGTTTAAATACATTTTATAATGTTTCTACAAATATGTATATATAAAATACAATAAAATACAAAATGAATCTGCATTTACTTAGACCAAGCAAATCTTTCAACTTTCTCTTCTAGATTGTCATATATACTAAGCTGCAACAATCATGACCGTAGAATAAGATAACTAGAATGAGAATCCTAGGTCTACCAAACATAAGTTGTAAAAATTTAGGCAAGTTAGAATGTTCACTTCCTAGACTATAAAAACAATATCAATAACTAATTATCCTACAATTTGGGTAGAAAATTCAAAATAAGTATAAATATAAAAAGCCGAGTTTCCTGCCTAGAAGTTTCTCAGTTTTGATTGCCTTGCCATTTTACACAAACATATTTATAAATCAATTTAAGTAATTGAATAGAATATAATATATAAGTTAACAGTCAGAAATATAAACTTAATTTACTACAATGATAATTTTGACTTATTGATAAACAGCATAATAATGTATTAAAAGCAGGGGAAATTTGAGGCCAACCTAGAGTTTCCTCCTTTTCTCTTGCTTAATAATATTTATCTGGAACAATAGAGTTAGTACAATGGGTAAGACACTTGTCTTGCATGAGGTCAACCCAGGTTTAATGCCTGGCACCACATGTAGTCCTCTGAGCTCTGACAGGAGTGATCATTGAGTGTAGAGACAAGAGTAAACCCTGAACACTATTAGATGTGACCCACAAAGAGAAAGAGAATTTAAAAATTAAAGTTAATATTTTCTGATATGCAGTCTTGTACTTCAATTGTCTTCGTGCTTGATCTTCACAATAGTTTTGTGAGTTAAGTATTATTATCTTTTTTGTCAATTTAATTAAAGCATCATATCTTTTTTGTCAATGTAAAATAGACTTAAAGAGACTAGGAAATTTATTATGTATCATATATGGAAAATAAATATAGTAAGGAAATAACAACGGAAGGCAACAAAGCGTGAGAACTGGTTTACTGAACACTAACATTTTGCAGAAGAGGCAAGGGTTTGAGGGAACAGAACTGAATCAATACTGAGGGAAGCAGAAACTCTGGTGAAGGGTGTGGTGCTAGAGCATTTTATGCGTGAAACTCTATTATCAATGATATTATAAATCAAAGTGTCTGAAATAAAGTTTAAAATAAAAATATATTGTAAATAAAAGCTAATAACCAGCAAACCTGGTATTTGAATCATACCTATTCCATTTCAAACAGTATATTCTCTATGCTATTGTGCTGCTATTTTGATGATCAGTTTGTATATAGGGTAAGCATTATCATGTAGTCTAAATTATCTCTCTAATGGTTTATTACATCTAGTAGTCCAGTGATAAATCAGATAAAATTTATACACATAGGTTTTTATCTATGGTTCTCAAACTGCTGAAGTGTTCTGAGTCATTTTCTTTTATCATCTATCATAGAAACCTTGTTTTTCTGCTTGAGGGGAAACTTTACCAATTCATCCTTGACAGTCTAGAATTTCTGCATTGCTTCTCAGTCTTTTGATAGTGTCACAAATATATCTCAATGCTGCATCAGGCTGACAGTGGAATGGCATCATTCAAATAAGTTATATATTCATAACAATAAAATGTAAGTACCCTTGAAATCAGCTTCTGAGTTTATAAGCTTTGTTGCTATTACAATATTTTGTTTATTGTTTTAATTTTTAAGTTTCATATTTCAGTGATCATATTTACAATTTTTCTCTGGAATATATGTACTAAACAAATAAATACCAAAATTTTAAGAATTTAGTTTTGAAAAATAAAATGCTTAATACTTCTTGCAGGTTTATTGATTTCACAGTAACAAAAGCTTATTTTTGAAATCATTGTAAGAGTCTACACATTTACATTATTTGTGTTATATTGCAATGAGATAGTCTTAAGAAGAGTATTATGAATTAAAATAACAATATTATCTTTACTTTTATGCTACTCCCACCACCAGAATATCAATTATTATTATCCATTATTATCCATTGCCCTTCTCCTCTGCAATATCAGTCTCATTGGAGATATTTCAAAGAATATTCCTATTGGGATTGTCTATTCCCTCAATTTTTATACTCCATCTTGTTACTTTTCTCTTTTCTTCTGACTCAGTTCATTTATAACTTTCTCCAGTTCAATTCAAGTTGCAGCAAACTGAAAGATTATGTCTTTCCCAATGTGCTATACATTCCATAATTTCTTTACTCTTTGATCTTGTTTTGGCCACTTGTTTCCAGATTTTGGCAATTTTCAATAATGCTAAAATAAACAAAATAAAATAAATGCTAAAATAAACATAGGAATGGAAATGTATTTTCCATATAAAGTGTTTGGGTCATTGGAATAGATGCCAAGAAGTGGAATAGCTGGGTCATATGGAAACTCATTTTCTAGTTTTTTGTTTTTCTTTTTATGACAAATGTCCATATTATTTTCCAAGTGGGGTAAATTACTCAGCAGTCACACCAACAGTGAATGAAGGTTCCTTTTTGCCTAGACCCCCACCAATACTGGTATTTTTTCTTGTTTATGATAGATGCCAATCTGTGTGTCAATATTACTGTGTGAGATGATGTCTTATTGTATTGATTTGCATTTCTCTGATGATAAGTGATACAGAGCATTTTTATGGTAGAAAATATTTTATCCCAATCTGTACAGGGTCTTCTTTATTATGGTAATCATTTAAAAGTTTTCATTTGCAGTGCAGATACTACTTAATTCAGTTTTTATTAGTTCATTTGTTTATCTTTGTTTCTGTTTGCTTGGTGAGTGCATTGAATCTTTGAAGATACATATAGATTCAATTTAATTAAGTGTTGTGCTTATATATTCTTGAATGTAATTTTTGGATTCAGGACTGACATTAAAATCTTTCATCCGTTTTGATCTGAACATTTTTGCATGGTGTTAGAAAAGGCTCTGAATATCCTTATGCATCCTACCAGTTTTCAACACTTATTGAAGAGAATTTTCTTGCTCAGCTTCATATTATTTTCTACTTTATTTAAGACTAAATGTCCATATAGCTGATGGATAGACAGTAGGCAAATACACCACTGTAAAAAAGCATCTGCTGGGGGGGCGACTGGGGAGAGCCCTGGCGGCTCTCCCCGTGGGCTACCCCCGGTTTCAAGGGGGATGGTCCCAGGCTGCTCACCCAGCCAGAGCGGCCCGGGCCATGGGGCAGTCAGGCAGACGGAGGAGGAAAACGAGGGCCAAGGCGGTTGATCGATCAGTTTTCGTTTATTCAATTCTCCCGTCTGTCTCTCTGCTTCTCTCCCAGCTCCGGATCTCTCTCTGGATCTCGTCTCTCAACCCACTCTTACCACCTAGTTAAATCCCCCCAGTGTGAGGGAGTGGAGGCTTACACATAGGTGTGGTCACCATCAATAGGGGTAAAGTTCTTTCCTTTCAGGGGATGCTGCTTTTAGGACAGATTCTCCTTCAACAGGACCATCCACCCAAGGGTGGAGTCCCATGAGTGTGTTTCTCCTCTCCTCGTCCAGCAAACATATAAGCATTCATAATATTAATCATTTTGTATGAATAATGCATTAATACGAAATGCATTAAGCTTATAAAATTGTTCTCCTGGGGCCATCTTGATCTCAAACTGCAGTGCTCAGGCCAGATTAGTCTTTCCTGTCCCTATCAGGGTCCTAGTCTAGTTGTTACTTTTGGATCATGACAGCATTTGTCCATGGTCAAGCTCTTAATTTATAGTTAAGAATTAGGCACTTTGGCCAGTCCCATCTCGATGCCAGGGTAGCTACCTGTTGCATACTTGATTTGCAAAAAACAATAACATGATGTTCCTCATTCCCCTGACCCTGAAAGATCCCCCAATACGCCATCGGGCTATGCTAGCACGTGACAGTGATGAATGGAGACGTTACTGGTGCCCACTTGAGCAAATTGATAAACAAACAACGGTATAACAGTGATAGAGTGATCTTATAAAGAAGACTTTCGGTTGTTCTTGATTAACTAATTTGTTGCTAGATTGTGGGAAATGGCTTTAATTTGCTGGGAAATGTTCCTTCAATTCCCTTCTTATTGAGAATGTTTTATTTCATCATAAATAGATGCTGGCTTTTTCTGCATATACTAATAGGATCATTTATTTTTCTCTTTCATCGGTTTGGCATATTATTTTGATTATCTTGCTTTCCTGAGATAAACCTTACTTGGTAATGGTATATGATATTTTTGGTATATTATTGGATGTAGAAAAGCTAGGGATTTTTGGATAATTGTATACATTATCAAGCAAAAATTGATAATACCTTGCTTAGGATCATAGCATCTATGTTCATCAGGGAAATAGGTCTATAGTTCTCCTTTTCTGTGATTCTTCTGTCTATGTGAGGTGGCAGAGAAATATTTGCCTCAGAGAAGCTGTTTGGGAGAATTTCTGATTCTTTCAGTTTCTGAAGGAGCCTGAAAAGCGTTGGAAGTAGATCTTTTTTTAATAGCTTTAAAGAAATCATTAGTGAATCCATCTGGTCCTTGATTTAATTTGGCGGGATTTAGATTTCCTTGCTAGCACTTGGCTGTTCATGTCTTCTGTTGCTTCTTGGTTAAGCTCTGGAAGGTTATAAAAGCCATATATATTTTTCCCTAGCTTCTTCATTTCATGGCAAAGAGATTTATTTTTTGTTGTTGTTTATGGGCCGCACCTGACCATGCTTAGGGATAACTACTGGCTTTGCACTCTAGAATTACTCTTAGCAGTGTTTGGGTTTACCATATAGCATGCCAAGGATTGAAACTGCAGTAGGCTGTGTGCAAAACAAGTACCCACTGTGACATCTCTCCAACCTCCACAAAAACGATTTTTGAATATGTAAATATAGTTTACATAATCCATGATGATCCTTTAATTTTTGTGGAATTAGTTGTGACATATTTCATTTCTGGTTTGGATTTCTAGAATTCTCTCTGTTTCTTTGCCAATCTATATTTTTTTCTAAAATTCACCTCTTGGTTTCATTTATATTATGCATTTTTATTCTCTTTCATTATTTTCTACTCAAAGTTCTATTATTTCCTCTCATATACTAGATTTTTTTCCTTCTTTTTCTAGCTGCTTAAATTGTGTAGATTATTTATATGGTCTCTTTCCTGCTTCCTAAAGACCACTTAAATTACTATAAACTTACATCTTAATACTGCTTTTGCTATACATCATATGTTCTGGTAACTTACATTATGTAGCTTGCTTTAGGAATCTTTTGACTTCATGTCTGATTTTCTCTCTGACCCACTAGTTTTTCAGTACCAAGTGTTTTAGTTTCCAAGTATTTGACTTGTTTTCATGTTCCTATTTGTTACAAAATTCTATACTCAGTGCATCATAGTCTGAGATCATAGTTGATATTATTTCCATACTCTTGATTTTATGGAGATATGTTTTGTGATCCAACATGTGGTCTTTATTGGAATATGTCCTAGTTCACTGAGCAAAAGGTAAATTATAATTTTTGGGGAAGAAAAGCCACAAATATGAGACCCATCATTGTTACTGGTTTTGGCATATCAAATACGCCACAGGGAGCTTTCCAGAATCTGCTGTGCGGGTGGGATACTCTTGGTAGCTTGCCAAGTTCTCCGAGAGGGAGAACTAGACTACAGTGGTCACACTGCCCCGAATGCAGCGCGTGCTTCCAGAAGCTTTATTTTATAGCTTCTCGATCTTGGTCATTGATGGGATTAAGGTGCTGGGGGCAGTTTGTGGGTGTGACTGCCTAACTACTGGAAAATGGGGAATCTGGGTGGAGGAGGCCCAGTCCCGATCCAAGCAATGTTGGATATCTCAGCCCTGGGTCCCACACACCTGGGTTCATCTGCTGGTTCCTTCATGCTTGAGGCTCGGCCGAGCATGTGGAGAGTCGCTGTGGCATGGTTGTGGCTGGGTTTCAGATTTCTTTGGCTGCCAGAGCTCTGTTCGGGGTGGGAAGGGAAACTAAACCCAACCCTTCCGAGGGGCCTGGTGAAGACAGCCAGGCACGGGGGCAAGAGACTCTGATATTTTTATATATCCACAAATGAGTCCAATAATTCTATGTCTATCCCTGTCCTTCTGACTCATTACACACACCGTGATATTATCCATGTCCATCCATTTATAAGAAAATTTTATAACATCATTTTTTCTAATTGCTACATAGTATTCCATTATGTAGCTATACCATGGTTTCTTCAACCAGTTATTTGTTCTCAGGTACTTGTGTTGTTTCCAGATTCTGGCTATTGTGAACAGTGCTGCAATGGACATAGAAGTGGAGGTAGCATTTCTGTTGTATGATTTTGGGCTCCAGGGGTATATTTCCAGAACTGGTAATGCTGGGTCATATGGAAGCTCAATTTCTAGGTTTTTGAGGAATGCCCACATTGTTTTCTGAAAAAGGCTTGCACAAGTAAGCATTACAACCAACAATGAAGAACAGTTCCTTTCTTCCCACATCCATGCCAGCATTGGTTACTCTTCTTACTTTTTGAAGTGTGTCAGTCTCTGTGGTATGAGATTATATCTCATTGTTGTTTTGATTTGCATTTCCCTGATGATTAGTGATGTAGAGGATTTTTTCATGTGTGTTCTCCTGTTTGTATTTTTTTTGAGAAAGTTTCTTTTCATTACCTCTCCCCACTTTTTTGATGGGTTTGGAGGTTTTTCCTGTAAATTTCAACAACTGCCTTATATACCTTGGATATTAAACCCTTAACAAATGTGTATTGGGTAAATATTTTTCCCAATATGTTGGCTGCTTTTTTTTTATCTTCATTACTGTTTTCTTTTTGGAGGCAAGATGGCACCTACACTGCCCGAACACCTCATGCTTTCCCAAACCTGACTCACCATCTCGCCTTAGACAACCCCCAGCTCAGCATACCAGGCATGGAACTCTATGCACAATCCCTGCTGGAACTCTACATGTAATTGCTGATGTGTGCCACTTGCTGTTCTGCAAGATTCAGACAAAATAGTGTCAGTGGTGCATGGAGAAACTGCAGCACTGGCTGCAGCATCGCCGCCTTCCCTGGCCAGGCTGAGTTGCAGCGCCATCAGACATAGAGCCATGGCGGCGGTGTGTGCAGTGGCTCATCCACTGTGGGGCGCTATCAGCTAACCACTGGGTGACCTGGGACTTGGCGCAGGTGTTTGACCTGGCACAGACCCTCCGTGATAGGGTCCTGCTCTGCCAACTGCTCAACAACATCCGGGCACACTCCATCAACCTCAAGGAGATCGACCTGAGGCCGCAGGTGCCCTAGGTGCTGCCTAGAAACCCAGGCAGGTGCGGGTTTGTCAGTGTTCAGATCCTTACAATATGCCAGTCGACCAAAAGCTTACATTTGGTAGACTGGGAACACCTGAAAAGGTGATTAGAGGATGCTCCAAAAGCCTCCGTTCGTCTCGGAGAGCCTGGCAAGCTACTGAGCGAGTCCTGCCAGCACTGCAGAACCTAGTAAGCTACCCATGTTGTACTGGATATGCCAAAAACTGTAACAATGGTGGTCCTCATTCCCCTGAGTCTGAAAGAGCCCCCAATTTGCAATTGGGCTACATTAGCACTTGACAGGATGAATGGTGCCTGCTCCAGCAAATCAATGAACAATTGGATGACAGTGATACAGTGATACAATGATACTGTTTCTTTTAAGATGCAGAAGCTTTCTAGTTTAATATAGTCCCATTTATCTTTGCTTCCATTTTCTTGGTCAGTGGTATTTCATCTCTGAAGATGCCTTTAGCTTCAATGTCGGGAGGGTTCTGCCTACATTTTCCTCCATATATCTTATGGATTCTGATATTGAGATCTGTAATCCATTTTTATCTGATTTTTATGCCTGGTGCTAGATGTCTGAGTTCATTTTATTTTTGCATGTAGCTTCCCTGTTTTTCCAGTACCACTTGTTGAAAAGGCTTTCCTTGTTCCACTACATATTTCTTGCTTCTTTATCAAATGTAATATGATAACATATTTGAGGGTCTGTCTTTATTCCAGCAGCATGCATTTTAAGTTACTGCCTCTTTGTAATACAGTTTGAAGTTGGGGAAGGTAATACCTTCCACCTTCAATTTTTCCAATAATTGATTTAGTTGTTCCTGGGGGTTTGATTCTCCATATGAATTTCAGGAGTGTTTAATTTATTTCTTTGAAAAGTATCATGGGTATTCTTATAGGAACTGCATTAATTTCGTATAATGCTTTGGGGAGTACTGATATTTTGACAATATTCATTCTCCCAATCCATGAGCAGGGGATGTGCTTACATTTTACCATGTACTCTTTTTTCCTTGAAGTAGTGTTTTGTAGTTTTCATTTTATGTAGACACTCTATTTTGCTTTTTTTATGGGGGGTCACACCCGGCAATACACAGGAGTTACTCCTGGCTCTGCACTCAGGAATTACTCCTGGAAGTGCTTAGGGGACCATATGGAATGCTGGGAATCAAACCCGGGTTGACTGCGTGCAAGGCAAATGCCCTACTTGCTGTGCTATCACTCCAAGTCCTTTGTTTCTTTGGATAAGTGATCCTGAGGTACTTGGTTTTCTGAGGCATGATTGTGAATGGGATTTTTTTAAAACATGTCTCTACTCTCATTATTTGTATATAGGAAAGCCATCGACTTCTGGGTATTGATTTTGTTACCTGCCACTCTACTACACAAATCTATATTTTCTAGGTGCTTTTCCAAGGAGATTTTAGGATTATCTTAGTATCATGACATCTGGAAATAGTGATAGTTGGACTTATTCCTTTCTTATCTGTATGTATTTGATATCTTTATTTTGCCTAATTGCTATGGAAAATACTTTCAGTACTATATTGAAAAGAAGTGCTGAGAATGGGAAACCTTATCTTTTGCCTGATCTTAGAGGGAAGGCTTTTAATCTTTCCCCATTGAGGATAATGTTTACTGTGGGCTTGTGGTAGATGACTTTGACTATATTGAGGAAAGTTCCTTCAATCCCATTTTGTTCAGTTTTCACCACGAACTGGTGTTGGATCTAGTCAAATTCCTTTTCTGCATCTATTGGTATAATCACATGGTATTTATCTTTTCTTTCATTGATATGGTACATTATGTTGATTAACTTGTGAATGTTAACTGATCCTTGCATCTCCAGGATGAATCCTACTTGGTCATGGTGTATGATCTTTTTGATTTGTTGTTAGATTCTATATGAAATATTTTGTTTAGGATCTTTGCAGCTGTGCCATAAGGAATATCTGTCTGTAATTTTCTTTTTTGTTGTATCTCTATCTGCTTTTGATATCAGGGTGATGTGTACCTCATAAAAACTGGGAGTGCTTCTGTTTTTATCAATTTCCTGAAAAAAGTTTGAATAGGATTGGCAGTAGGTCCTTTTTAAAGGTTTGGAAGAATTCATGAGTCTGAAAAAAATCATCTGGGCCTGGATTTTTTTTGGTGGAAAGACTTTTGATTACCATTTCAATTTTCATGATGGTGATAGGTCTGTTTAGGTAACCATATCTTCTTATTTCAGCCTCAGGAACTTATAGGAATCCAGGAATGTATCAGTAGGTATATTTACGTGTTTTGTACCTTTAGATTCAATCTATGGGTCTTATTCTAGAAATTCATCCATTTCCTCTAGATAAATTATAAAAACTTATAGTTATCTTTCCTAACAGTAAGTTGATTCAAGTTATCTACTTTCTCTTGGTTCAGTATTGGAAGTTTGTAAGACTATAGAAATGTACATATTTCTTCTAATTTTTCCAATATAGTGTCATTCAGTTGTTAATAGTCATATTGTCTAATTTTTTGAGTTTATGAGGTATCTGTTGTAATTTCTCTCTTTTCATTTCAGATACAATCAGAATTTGTGAATCAAGCTACCAGTTTTTCAATCATAAAGATTTTTTCAAGAGTCTCGGGCCGGGGCCAGAGCCCGGGCTTCGGCCGAGATTCGACCCGGGTGGCCATGCCTTTGCACAGCCGTTTGGCTGTGGAACGAGCAGGATCCAGAGCCAGCTATAAGACTTGGGGTTCCAGCGAGTGCTTGCAACCATGTATCCAGACTGTGAACTAAGCTTTTGCCCCAAGCCGGCTAATGGAATAAATATCCTTCTTCCTTGGTTTTTCTTCCCTCCGGGAGGAGGAGGTTTGGTGTCTGACATTTTATGGGACTTTTGAGCAGGTATGAACTTGGTGGCGCAGGGAAAAAAAATGTGATTTGAACTTGAAACAGCGGGACGCCGGGGCAGTCTCGAGCCGGGGCCGGAGCTAGGGCTCCAGCCGAGATTCTACCCGGGTGGCTATGCCTTCACACAGACGCTTGGCTGCAGAATGAGCAGGATCCAGAGCCAGCTATATGACTTGGGGTTCCAGCGAGTGCTTGCAGCCATGTATCCAGATTGTGAACTAAGCATTTGCTCCATGCTGCTCCAGGAAGGGAAATGACTCAATTTCCAACTTAAATCTCCCTGGACTTAATTACTAAAATACAGAAATTGTAAACTGCGCAGCCACTACCGCGGCCGCGCAACTTTTTATCTCTTCATTCTCATCAGTGGAAAACTAATTATCAAATATTTCCTTGTCAATAGGGCTGTATTCTTGGGGGATAAATTCCAACAAGAATAGTGAGTTCTGTGTTGTAACTCCAACAACAATAGTGAGTTT
Organism: Sorex araneus; assembly: GCF_027595985.1. Lineage (NCBI taxonomy): Eukaryota > Metazoa > Chordata > Mammalia > Eulipotyphla > Soricidae > Sorex > Sorex araneus. Next base: position 124,532,429 of record NC_073313.1, read on the forward strand.
TGTGTTGAAATATGGAATGTAATCTAGGTAAAGAGAAAAGGAAGTGAAATTTATCAGTTATGTGGGCGGGGCTTGGGGGGTGGGGGGTGGGATGTATACTGGTTTTTTTTTGGTGGTCGAATATGGACACTGGTGAAAGAACGGGTGTTTGAGCATTGTATAACTGAGACATAAGCCTGAGAACTTTGTAACTTTCCACATGGTGATTCAATAAAATAAATTTTAAAAAAAGATTTTTTCAAATTATCAGCTCTTAATTTCATTGATTTATTGTATTGTGTTTGTTTGTTTGGTTTTTACTTGAGGTCCACACTCATGAGTGTGAAGAGATCACTCCTAGTTTTTTGTTGGGAGTAACTCCTGGAAATGCTCAGGGAACATGTGGTGCTGGGAATTGAATTCTAGCTTTCTACATGCAATATATATATATGTGTGTGTGTATATATATATTGCATTTATATGTGTAAATATATACTCAATTTGTGAAGCTAACTCCTCTATTTATAGTGTTTTTTATTTACATATCATTGATTTTTCACTCTGATTTATATTATTTGCTTCCTTGTACTCATTTTGGACTCCTTTCTTTTACTGTTTCTTGTTCTTGAGATGTGATATTAGGTCATATATTATATTTGCCAATTATTGTTTCTGATGGAAGTCTATAGTGTATGAACTTCCCTATACTTCCCTATTACTGCACCTATACTCTGTCCCATGTTTATTGGTAGCCTGCTTATTATTATTATTATTAATAAATGTGAAATTTATTATTTCACATTTATAATTACTATTATATAATAACAATAATTATTATTTATTGTTATTAAATGTGAAATAACAATTTTCACATTTTTATTCAGGAAATATTTTATTTTGGTTTTTATCTAATGATTGTCCAGTAATGAGTTGTTAAACTTGCAAGTGTTTGAATTATTTTCATATTTCTGTCTATGAAATTTGAAAATATGATCTGAGAAGGTTCTTGATATAATATCTATTTTCTTGAATTTATGAAGACTTGTTTGTGTCTAAGCATATGGTCTATACCAGCAAATAATGCATGATCAAGAGAAGTCCGTATAATACGATTTGGGGGCATGAAGAGTTCTTTAGATTCTATAAACTTCATCTATTACATTTATTTCTTTAACCTGCTGATTCTCATTCTCTGTCTAGCTGATTTATAAAATTGTGAGAGTATGGTATTGAATCTTCCAACTACATTTGTGTTTCTATCAAAATTCTCCTTTAGAATTCCTGATAGTAGTTGGCTTACATATTTTTATGATTATTTGTAAATACATGTTAATGAGTGTTAACTTTTGTTGGTGTCCAGATAGTTGATCATTTTGTAATTATATCTCTGTCCCTCATTCCATTTAAAATTTTTGGTGTCTGTGTTTTCCCATATTAGTATGATTATCCCTGTTTTCTTTCACTGTATCACTGTATCACTGTCATCTCATTGCTCATCAATTTGCTTGAGCGGGCATCAGTAACTTCTCCATTGTGACATTTGTTACTGTGTTTGACATATTGAATATGCCATGGGTAGCTTGGCATGTTCTGTCATGTGGGCGAGATACTCTTGGTAGCTTGCCAGGCTCTCCGAGAAGGGTGGAGGTACCGAAATGGGTCGGCCATGTGCAAGGCAAACGCCCTACCCGCTGTGCTATTGCTACAGACCTCCTGTCTTCTTTAACTTAAAATTTGATTTTTTTCAGTCTCTTATTTTCAGACTGTGTTTATCATAAAATTCAAGCAAGACTTGTGAGAAAGGAAGAAGGGTAATATGTTTTACTTTTCTGATCCATCCAGCCACTGTGCTTTTTGATTGGTAATTCCAGTCATTGCCATTAAACAGTATTATTAAAATTAAAGAATATAATATCATTTTATGTGGTTTATTGGTGCTCCTGTAGTTAGCCTTTGTTTCTTTTGTCTTTAATATGAGATTAGTTGGTTCCTTTATACCATCAGTTTAGAACTATAAGCTTTTGTCAGTGAAGGTTTGAATTGTATCAGAGTTTCAATAGTAGCCTCGCTGGACAAGTATTTTTATTTGCATGCCTATTTCATTCAATTCATTGAATATATCATACCATTTTAATCTAGCCTATAAGGGTTTATTTGAAAAACATGCTAAATAGGCTTCTATTAATGTAACTTTTTGAAAGTTTTTGTTGCTTACAGGACAGTATCTCTATATTTGGCTCTTTAATTTTAATTGTCATGTGCCTTGGTATTTTTCTGTTTGCTTTTATTCTAATTTGAATTCTTCAAACATCGTGGATAATGGACACTACATCTATTTTTGTATTGGGCATTTTGAGGGTTTTAATGTTTCTTCCCAAACTTCTGCCCCAATCTATTCTCTTCTTCTGGAGCCCTTGTAAATTGAGATGTTATTTCTTTTTAGGCTATCCCATTAATCTCTGATGTTTTCTTCCTTTTTATCATTTTTATTCTTTTTTTCTTTCAGATGGTTTCTTCCTTCTTGTATTCTAGGATATGATTCTTTATCCTGCTTCTGTCACTCTGTTACTTATTTCCTTTATTGTGTTTCTATAATCTTCAGATCATCAATTTTTTATCAAAGTTTTTTTCAATTTTTGTTATTGTTGTGTTTGGTCCACACCAGCATTTCTCAGAGCTTACTCATTGCTCCTTGTTGAGATGACCCTGGTAGGGTTTGGGACCATATGTATTGGGTTGGCTGCATGCAAAGCAAACACCCTATTCTCTGTACCATACTTTGGGTACATGTACTCTATTCTTATTTGGACTCTCCTATATGATCCTTTATTTTACTATATCACCTAATCATCATTAGTTTGAAATAATATTAATATTATTTAGAGGTTGCTAGTCTGCTAGAAATAATTCCCTTTTGCCCTTGGGATCCTTCCAAGGTTTCTGGTATTTACAACGTGTGCAAATGTATTCTTTTCTTCTTTATGATGTCTGGCACTGCAACTCTCTCTCCAAATCAGGGGCTTTGGCTTAGGTTTCTTCTTAAAAAGAAAATTGAACCAGCAAATGCATGTTCCTCACTTAGTCCCTACAGCAGTCTAGTCTCTAGATAATTAAGTTGAACATTCCAGAAGTCTTAATATTCATTCAAATTTACATGACAAATAGCAGTGATAGAATAACAATAACATGTCACAAAAACCATTTAGTTTGTTTGCTCTACCCAAAATTTCACTTTAGATTTCCTTGATAAAAATAACAAATAAGTCTCTCTATATATCATTTTGTCCTTGAAAACAGGATTTTCATTAATCATCAAAATTAACACAACTGTGATACCTTATATCTACAAATCAGGATTTGATTTTTTGCACCTCATGGTTCACTTAGTGTTTACATGATTTACCACCCAATGAGAAGTACCTCTGACCATTGGTCTTTGTAACCCCAAACAAAAACCAGCCAAGCAAAAATATTAAGTATTGTATAAGAATTTTTCTATTTTGTTTCTTTTATAGGTCTGTTCTGTGTTTTGTTTTTAATTTTTACTGGACCATTTCTGTCTTCTTGATTGGCAAATTTAGAGAAAGAGGAGATTACTGTTATATCACTTCTGTGAATTTCTCTCACTGATCTGCTTTCACTTATTATTTCTAAGTCATTAGTTCACATGAATTAAAATGTATATCTTCATAATGTTTAGATTTTATCTCCCATTCTTCTTTATGTAAGCTGTCTAATGTATATCTGAGTCTTTTAAAAGCATTTTTCTTGAGAATTTAAATAGGAGATTGTATCTGTATAAAAGGGTGAATATTTCTCAGTGAAAGACTTCCTTTTAAGAAAGGGTTAAAGTAAATGAAACAGGATAAAGAGATTAAACTAAATAAATTCCAATTACTTAAATATAGGAAACTAAAAAATCCAATTATTTTTACCACGTGAATTGTCATTTAATTATGAATAAATATTTTCACCTTTCATATTTATTGCCTCTTAGAAACCTAACAGGAGAAACATACAGTTGTCAATGGTTACACTGTCCTTGAAAAAAATACTTGTTTTAGGTACATTAACACTTAGTAAACACAGCAACAACAATGTGATTGCCAACATGAAAATGCATCTAGTGAAAGATTACATAATAAATAACAATATGCTTTCTACATATTTGACTTTGTCAAAAATTGGATTAGACACAGAATGGGAAAGGATATTTACACAATACCCATCAGATAAGGGGTTGATATCAATGGTATATAAAGCACTGGTTGAGCTCTACAAGAAGAAAACATCCAACCCCATCAAAAAATGGGGCAAAGAAATGAACAGAAACTTTACCAAGGAAGAAATACGAATGGCCAAAAGGCACATGAAAAAGTGCTCTACATCACTAATCATCAGAGAGATGCAGATCAAAACAACCATGAGATACCACCTCACACCACAGAGACTAGCACACATCCAAAGGAACAAAAGCAACCGCTGTTGGAGAGGATGTGGGGAGAAAGGGACCCTTCTTCACTGCTGGTGGGAATGCCGACTGGTTCAGCCCTTCTGGAAAACAATTTGGACGACTCTCAAAAAATTAGATATTGAATTCCCATTTGACCCAGCAATACCACTGCTGGGAATATATCCCAGAGAGGCAAAAAAGTACAATCGAAACAACATCTGCACATGTATGTTCATCGCAGCACTGTTTACAATAGCCAGAATCTGGAAAAAACCCGAATGCCCCAGAACGGATGACTGGTTGAGGAAACTTTGGTACATCTATACAATGGAATACTATGCAGCTGTTAGAAAAAAGGAGGTCAAGAATTTTGTAGTTAAGTGGATGGGCATGAAAAGTTTCATGCTGAGTGAAATGAGTCAGAAAGAGAGAGACAGACATAGAAAGATTGCACTCATCTATGGTATATAGAATAACAGAGTGGGAGACTAACACCCAAGAACTGTAGAAATAAGTACCAGGAGGTTGACTCCATGGCTTCGAGGCTGGCCTCACGTTCCGGGGAAAGGTCAACTCAGAGAAGCGATCACCAACTACATTGTAGTCGAAGGCCATGTGGGGGAAGGGAGTTGCGGGCTGAATGAGGGCTAGAGACTGAGCACAGCGGCCACTGAACACCTTTATTGCAAACCACAACAGCTAATTAGAGAGAGAAAACAGAAGGGAATGCCTTGCCACAGTGGCAGGGTGGGGTGGGGGGGAGATGGGATTGGGGAGGGTGGGAGGGACACTGGGTTTACGGGTGGTGGAGAATGGGCACTGGTGAAGGGACGGGTTCCCAAACTTTGTATGAGGGAAGTATAAGCACAAAAGTGTATAAATCTGTAACTGTACCCTCACGGTGATTCTCTAATTAAAAATAAATAAATTAAAAAAAATCTCTTTCAGAGGTAAAATAAAGATGGAATATTTGAAGTTCAAAAAAAATAAAAAAAATAAAATGCAAAAGTATCATTATGAAAAAAATTGGATTAGATTTTCATCCTTGTCTTTTAGAGATATTTTAAAATATGAAAAAATATCAATTAACTTATATTGTATTATGAAGGTTTCCTACATTCACACTTGAATCATACCATGCACTTTCTCCTTATTTTCAGTCAACTTAGGATCATGATTGTATTTCTGTCCTGCTTTCACTTATCATTTCATAGTGTATGTATATTCACCCAGTATAAAGTTAACCGTATTTCCAGATCTGATTTGTGGACAGTAAAAACCCTCATTCTGAAAGAGCTCTCTGTGTTGAGATAAATGCTGTAATTTCTTGGAATGTGTTTATGTTGAGTACTAAAGAAGTTTTTCAAATGTAAATGTTATATGGATATGAAAAAGGGTTACAATAAATTACTTTTATTTTATTAGCTTATGTAATGTTAAAACAATTACTGTATGACAAATTAAATTATTGGTTGTTGATCACTTGTATCACTTGTCATCCCATTGATCTTCAATTTGATTGAGTGGGCACCAGTAACATCTCCATTTGTCTCTGTTGCATGCTAGTGTACCCAATGGTATCTGTGTGCTCCAGAAACAGGAAAAGCCTCAAACTGTTCACTCAGGATTTTGATGAAGAAGTCTGACCATCTCATTGGTGGCTGGTTATGCGATCTTTTGACGTTCCGTGGAATCCAGTAGGTAACAGCTCTATTCCAGCAGTCATCTCTGAATCACATTACGTGTTATCCGGCCCATCTGATTTTTGACGCCTTGGCTAACGAGACAATGTCCCTGATTCTTGATCCTCAACAGAGGTCGGAACTCCAAATTCCTTCTCTCACTTGAGTGAAATGTGATACTCCAAGCATAGCTCTTTCAATTCCTCTATTTTGATACTCGAATAGAATTCTCATCCTGTTTTCATAGAGCCCAGATCTCTGAGGCATATATTAGTGCAGGAAGAATGGTGGAATCAAAAAGAAGTGCCCGGAGCCGGAGGTTCTTTGTCCTCTTAACCACTTAATCCATGCTCTTGAAGACGCCCCATGCTGCTCTCTTCTTCCCGAGCAGTTCTGGCATTCCTCATGTTGAGTTCTCGACCCAGGTACACATAGCTGCTGCTTTCAGAGATGTTCATTCTGTTGAGAGCAAATGGAACGTCAGGGACTAGTTCATTTTTCATGAACATTGTTTTGCTGAGATTCAGCTGCAGTCTGACCTTTCCACACTTGCGGTCGAAGTTGGCCAGCATTTGTGCCGTTTGGCTAATGCTTGGTATAATGAGAATGATGTCATCAGCGAAGCAGAGGTGGTGTAGTTGCTGACCGTTTATCTTCACTCCCATTCCTTCCCATTCCAGTCGTTGCATGACGTTCTTGTGACATTCAGGGTGGCATTGAAGATTTTTGGTGAAATGGTATCACCCTGCCGAACCCCTCTTTTTTTTACTTTATTATTATTATTTTTAACCATTAAGAATGTTACAAAGCTTTCATGTTTAAGTCTCAGTCATACAATGATAAAATCACCCCTTCACCAGTGAAAATGTTACACCACCAAGAACCCCAGTATAGCTCCCACCACCCCCCCACACACACACGTGTGGCTAATGATCTTCATTTTACTCTCTATGTACTATGATTGCATTCAATATTTCAACAGAAAACTCACTATTATTATTTAAAATTTCCCCCCAACAATCAAACCTGCTCCCAAAGGATCTTGATGCACTGAGTTTGAACTCCCTGTTTGGCTAGGGCTTCAATGACTGCTTCAGTCTCGACAGAATAAAAGGCCTTCTTTAAATCGATGAACGTTAGACAGAGCGGCATCTTGAACCCTTATGAAACTTCAATGAGCTTGATCACTGTGTGAATATGGTCGATTGTGCTGAATCCTTTTCATAACCTGGCATGCGCGCATTGTTGTTCTTTGTCTAGTGTTATGCCTATTCTATTCAGGATAACTCAAGTGAACAACTTGCAGATGATGGACAACAGGCAGATTGGGTAATAGTTGCCAATGTCGTGGTTGTCTCCTTTCTTGTACAACAGAACGGTCCTGCTGGTTTTCCATTGGGACGGAACCTTGCATTCAGACAGGTAGTATGTGAATAGCTGAGCCAGTGTATTGACAAGTACTGGCAGCAGATTCTTCAAGTGTTTGGGTCTGACCTTGTCTGCACCTGGAGCTGTAAGCGTCTTTACCAATGAAATGGTGTGTTGGATTTCGGAAGGGAGGACCTTGGGAATGGCATATCCATCCTGCAGAATTTGGTATGTGGGCAGGTGGATGTGACTGTCAAAGAGATCTGAGTAGAAGTGTACAATCCTCTCCATTGCCCTTCTGGAAGATGTGATAGATCCATCAGGATGTCGGAGGGCAATCATCTTGGTCTTGTAGTTGACGAAGGACAGGCGAGCATTGCAAATACTTTTCCCAGCTTCTGCTGTATCGGCCAACACTGCTGCTCTTCTCTCTTTGAGGTCTTCTTTATCTCTTCTCTGCACAGCTTTGAGAGCTCAGACATTAGCATGTAGTTGACAAATTAAATAACTTGTTGATATGAAAGGCAAATTTCAAAAGACAGTCTCTGGTTCTGTTGCCTTTGCTGTACAGAACTCAGTTTACCAAGGCTGTTGAATAGGAGCTGGAGAGTATCAGACCCTAGAATAATTATAAAGGGAAACAGACACTCTATTGGTGTGTTGTTGGAATTATTATTACAATATTGTAATAATAGCACACGAAATGATCATTAAATATTGTAAATCAGAATTCTTCAATAAAATTAATAAATAATTAAGTTTTCAAAGGCAAAGCATTATTATAAAACATGATGCTTAAAAATAATGTTTTTTAAAAGCAAAATATAAGTAAATAATTTGATAGAGTCTCAGTCCTTAAGGAAATTAATTGGGGATTATGTCAGTGCAATCCACTTAACTTAAATAATGAGCAAAAATGTAGTCAAGTTGTGTGGAGTATGCTACTAACAAGATTGTATGGAAAACACTGAGAAATGTGGTGTAGGTAGACATTGAATGAATTTTAGGTTTACGTGTGTATATACGACATTATTTTATGTAATGTGATTTTCAAAACTCTTATAATATGGTTTTAGTGCAAAAAACATTTCAGTGCCATATACTCCACAACATTGCCTACTTTTCTCCATAATTTTCCCAGAATCATCCATGTAAACCCTATGCCCCCATCCCCCTTGATAAAATGTGTGCTGAGGAGAAATTACCAGTTTTTGTTGCCTTTTGGAATTTGTTAATACCCACTTTGTGTTTGATATTTATTAGGTAACACATATGTGTGTGTTTCATCCTATGGGTGGGATAATCATAGTGTTTGTACTCATCCATAACACCATATACTGGTTTTGCCATTCTAAAAAAAAGTTTTTTATTAGTGAATCTCCGTGAAGTACAGTTACAGACTTACAACTTTTAAATATGCCTACTAGCTGTCTATCTTTCTCTGAGAACTGTCTATTAATTTTCTCTCCCAGTTTTTCATAGTGCTTGTGAATTATTTTTGCTGATATTTGTGAGTACTTTATATATCCTGGATATCAAACATTTTTTCTGTGCAAAATTTTTATTGGATCACCATGAGATATACTGTTACTGTTACTGTCACTATTACTGTCATCCCATTGCTCATCGATTTGCTCGAGTGGGCACCAATAACGTCTCTATTGTGAGACTTGTTGTTACTGTTGTTGGCATATTGAGTACACCATGGATAGCTTTCCAGGCTCTGCCATTCGGTAGAGATACTCTTGGTAGCTTGCCGGGCTCTCAAAGAGGGGTGGAGGAATCGAACCCAGGTCGGCCACATGAAAGGCAAATACCCTAGCCGCTAGGCTATACAGTAACAACATTTTTCATGATTGAGTTTCAGTCATACAATGTTCCACCACCCATCCTTTTATCAGTGCATATCAAACCTTTATCTGATGTGCTGAATAGAAGTATTTTTCCCCATTCAATTATCTGTCTTTTATTTTGGTCCATGTTTCTTTTGCAATGCAAAAGCTTATAATTTTATTTAGTCTCATTTGTTTATTTTTTTTTTTTGTTGCCTGTACCAGTCATATAAGGAAGACAACTTTGAGGCCCAAATCTTGAAATGTTCCTGAAATGTTCTGAATATCTGAAGTGTAGAGATATTGTTTTACATGTGTATATTCAGCCTAGAATGACGAAACTGGTTGAGAGATTGATAGTGATAGTTTCACTATTTAAATTTAAATGTGTGATTAAGGGGCCGGAGCGATAGCACAGCGGGTAGGGCGTTTGCCTTGCACGCGGCTGACCCGGGTTCGATCCCCGGCATCCCATATGGTCCCCCAAGCACTGCCAAGAGGAATTCCTGAGTGCAAAGCCAGGAGTAACCCCTGAGCATCGCTGAGTGTGACCCAAAAAGCAAAAAAAAATAAAAAATAAAAATAAATAAATAAATAAATAAATAAATGTGTGATTAATGCCACATAAGTGTGCATTTTGATAAGATAGAAGCTTATTTTGTATATTTCATCACAGTAAGATATTTGTCCCTTTGTAAATGTACCTAATATGAGTTAAATCTGATTGCACTTAATAGCACAGCGAGTAGGGCGTTTGCCTTGCACGCGGCCGACCTGGGTTTGATTCCCAGCATCCCATATGGTCCCCTGAGCACCGCCAGGGGTAATTCCTGAGTGCAGAGCCAGGAGTAACCCCTGTGCATCGCCGGGTGTGACCCAAAAAGCAAAAAAAAAATCTGATTGCACTTGTCTGTATGTCTTATGTCACTAAATATAATACCCTTTAGCTCGTTCATATAAAATTTGAAGTATTAATTCAATGTTTAAAATTAGATGCTTCTTATAGGTGAAAATGGCATATTAACAGTTGTGTCAGTACAGCCATCATAATCTGAGACCTTGTGAGCTAACATTAATGTATCAGAAGACAAATACCTTCTAATTTGAGGGCCTAAATAAACAAATAGAGTAGCTATCATAATTCATCACTTGATTGGATTAAAATGTGAATGATTAAGGCTTATACAAGAGATATCATCAAATCTTTTAAGATGAGCATCTATGAATTAAAAGAGATTACTCACTACTCCTATTGCATATTGTTCATTTTTAAAAGCCACATAAGTATATTTTCAATAATGAATTTATATGTTAATTTACCTATTCTTTCTCCATTTATTTTAATTTAATGTAAATTTGGTGTAATTTATATTCTATTCCTTGAGTTTGAGTGTTTTGTTTAACTAAGTACCTTTGAAGAGACTTGCATTATAATTATTTTCACAAAGTATAGTTAGGCAGTATGAGAGGAAAGGCAGATGACTTGAAGATTAATAGTTAAGGCCAAATAGCTTAACTTTGATGTGAAGAATATTAGAAACCAGTACAGAGCTTTCAGGAGTTCAACAGCATTAAACTGAATTTAGTAATATATAGTCCCTATTCTGTGCAAAATATTATCTGTACTTGGTGAATTTATAGTTTGTTGGGTAGTATAAGAAATATGAACTTTTCTGCTGAAATGATAGTATTCCAGGTAAGGTGCTTACCTTGTATGTAGCCAGCCCGGGTTTGAAACCCAGCATCCTATATGGTCCCCCAAGCATGTCTGAGAGTGATTTGTGAGCAAAGAGCCAGGAGTGGGCCCTGAGTACAGACAATTGTAACCTAACAAATAAAAAAGAAGTGAATATGAACTTTAGGAGTGTGCAATATCAGATAATAAATGTCTAAAATGTTAGTTTTGGATAAGAGATCTGATATGGCATGGAATAGAAGGTGCGATGGACAAAGTTTTTTAAATTTTTTTTGATAATTTGAGATTTTCAAAAATTTTTAGTCACCATGAATTGCAGAGTTACAAAATTACTCATGATTAAGTATATAAAACTCTGCCAGGGCCCTCCCCATTGGTGCCCTGGTTTGGGGGTGGTCCCAGGCCGCTTGGCCAGCCTGGGCGGCCCACGCCATGGGGCAGATGGTAGAGGAAATGAGGGACAAGCCAGTCGATTGATCAGTTACCGTTTATTCCATTCTCCCCACGAGCCTGTTTCAGTCTCTCTGAGTTCCCCATTCTAGTCTCATATTGCCCCTCATTCCCATCACTCCTGTCTCTCCTGCTCATCTCTCCACGCTCCGTCTCGCAGCCTGGGCTTGTTCTCTCCTTTCTGGATTCTTTCTCTGACTCTTCTCTGAATACTGACTCTGACTGCTTCTCTCCAAAGACTCCCTCACTCTCTTTCTACGCTCTCACCTCTCTCCCCCAGCACTCTTCCTTCCTAGGCCCTCATTCCTCCATTCCCACTCTCTGGATTCTCCTTCTTCCCACTAGTCTCCCCACCCCTACTTGTCTCTCTGGGTCCCAGCTATACCCAGCAAAATCGATATAAGAAAGCCCTTCCTGAGGGGTCACCAAGTTCAAAGGAGACACCACCTAGAGGTATTCCAAAACCCTTCCTGACTTCCCACAGGCAAAATATCTCTAACGGTGTTTTTCTCCTTTCCTCAGTCCAAAAACTCAATCAACACCTTAATACTAGTTATTTTTGTATGGGCACAGTAAGAGATACATTGAGGCTTGTAGAGCAACTCTCCTGGGAACGTCTTGCCACAGACTCAGACTACAGCACTCAAGGCAGATTAATCATTCCTAAACCTAGCAGGGTCTGGATCTAGTTATTACTTTTTGGATCATGACAGTATTTGTCCATGACCAAGCTCTTAACTAATAGTTAAGCATTAAGCACTTTGGCCAGGCCCATCTCGATGCCTCAGTAGCACATAGCTCACTGCTTGCCCTGGGGTCCATCTAGTCCCTTGTCGGGACCCTGCCTTTGGGGGTGCTAGGAAGTAAGGGCAGCTGAGGCTTAGGTCAAGAGAACAGATGGCCAGGAGGAAAATATCATTTAGAGTCAATTGACAAAAGTATAGCATTTGTCTTCCTGTGCCCATACAAAAAGATATGGCTCTGAATAAACTATGCAAAGTACTCAAGGAGAAGAGAAAAACAATATTTATAAATCAACAGAGCACAAAGAAAGAAGTTACAAATTAACACAGAGGAGAGGGAGCACTCTGATGGGAACACCCCAAATTAACCTAAGCTACCTATGGCAATGTTATCTTAGAATTAAGTTTCAGGCAAACAATGTTCCAAAATCAATCCCATCACTAATGACCATTTCTCTTTACCTATCTCTCCAGTTCGCTTCCTGTCCTTCAACCTGCCTCTAGAGTAAGCACTTCCCCCTCCACCATTGTCTTAATATTCCCATCTCTACTTTATCCCCCCACCTCCAAGCCAGTTGCACACTTCCAAATGAAGAACAGTTTCTCTGCTCTTTTTTTGATTAACTTTTGGGCTTTGTTGTTTCCTTACAATGCTCCTTTTTTCCTCATATGAGAGCCATAATTTTGTGTCTGCCCCTATCCCTCTGACTAAGTTCACCCCACTGATACCTTCATGTCCATTCATATGGCAGCAAAATGCATGACTTCATTTTTTCCTACTGCCAACCACTATTCCATGTTGTATATTTACCATACTTACTTTATCCAGTAATCTGTTCTTGAGCACTTGGGTTGTTTCCAGATTTTGGATATTGGGAATAGTATTACAATGAACATAGGAGTGAAGGAGTATTTTCTGAATTCTGTTATATAACCTTTGGGATGTATTCCAAGAAGTGGAGTTACTGGGTCAAATGGAAGCTCAATTGACCATATTGATTTCCAAAAAGATTGGGTTGTTTAACATTCTCACTAACAATAAATGAGGGTTCCTTTGTTCTACAGCCTCCCCCATACTGGTTGTTGTTATTTTTTGATGAATTCTAGTCTCTTTGTGCTTTGATTTGCAATTCTCTGATGATTTGTGATGTAGACCACTTTTACGCATGCCTTTTGGTCATTTTTATTTCTTCTTTCAGGAAGTCTGTTTCAACTCTTCTCCCCATTTTCTCCCAGAAGGAAGCAACACGATGCCCACCATATCCATGCCACCAGACTCCGCGCCAGGCTGTTTCACTCAGGGTGCCCCAGAAGGGGGCAGGTGAGAGCCTTATCCGTCCCAAGGGACCCAGCCCCAGCAGGCAAAAACCTCTAGAACCCAACTGCCACCACACTCAAGGCCATTCCCCACATGTTCACATATGAGTGAACTTATTCCTGGACCGTGCGACCATGACACATAATAAGACAGTTTTCCATAACAGATGATACTATATATATGTATATATATATAATTTTGGTTGTGCTTTGGGATAGGGAATGGGGCTTGGGATGGAAACATCCCAAATTTGGTGCTGGGAAGGTGTAATGGTGGTGGGATTGGTGTTTGGGTTACAATAGTAATTGTAATCAAATATTGTGAAACACTTTATAAAATAAAAAATTAAAAAATAAACTCTTCTCCCCATTTTTTGAGAGGTTAGATATGTTTTATCATAGAGTCCTACCAGTGCTTTATATAGTTTTAATATTGACTTTTATCAGATGAATGTTAGGGAAAAAGATTGTCCCAGTCTGTGGGCTGTGTTTGCATTCTGGTCATTATTTCTTTTGATGTATAGCAGCTTCTTAATTTAATATAATCAGTTTGTTTACCATTGCTTACACCGATTGGTCAGTGGCATTTCATCTTGAAAGATGTCTCCAGCTTCAACACCATAGACTTCTCCTAATATTTTCCTTTATGTACCTAATAGATTCCAGTCTTATATTCTTGTCTTGATTCATTTTTATTTGACTTTGCAATGACTTTAGAAATAAGCATGACTTTTCTCTACATGTGGCCGACCAATTTTCCAAACACCACTTGCTGAGGAGGTTTTATATGCTTTCTTAAGAGTATCATAATATCTGATTCAACAAGACACCTGAGCACTCTGTAAACACTGTTAAAGACACTGTAGCAGAGATGACTTATATTTCACCAAAACATACCCTCCTCCATTCTCATTATGCAGATATGTCACCTTAAAACACTGTCCAGTAAGTTGTGACAACTGTTTAAAGTTTTGTTTTTCATTTTTCGTTATTTTTTTTTAGTTTTATGATTTTCTGCTACAATTATTGCACTTTGTTTTCACCATGTGCCTAGTTTCCACTAATAAAATATGGGCAGAACTATTATCCCTTACTTTATTAGAATCTTTGAAATTTGCAATGATCTTCAATATAGTATTGTATGCATGTAATATTCCAACATAACCCCTCCAACAGTCAGTAATGCCCTTCATTATTAAGCCAGAATCCCATCCTATCACCTTCATCCCTGATGCCCTTCGTAAACCCTCTCATGTAGAGAAATTCTCAGTTTTTGTTGCCTTTTGACAACTCTTATCCCTTTACTTGTATAAAATCTCAGTTCTTAGTTTTCTAAAGGTGCACATTGTCTCCAAAGGACTTTTAGAAGTGAACACTCCCACTACCATTGGATGAAAGTTCCTTTTTCTTTACATCCACGCCAGCACTATTATTCTGACTCTTTTTGGTATAGGCAAATTTCACTGTTGTGAGGTAGTATCTCACTGTTGTTTTGATTTCCCTGATGATAAATGCCAGAGAGCATTTTTTCATATAAGCTTAGCCATTTGCATGTCTTTTCTAAGGAGGTGTCTGTTTATCTCTGATTTTTTTTGGTGGGATTGTTTGTGTTGTTATGTTTTCAGGGGCTTTATATCTCTTGGATATTAATTTTGTGGAGATTTCTCATAATAAAGAATATTAATTACTTTTTCTGTTAGTTTCAACATCTGCCAGCTAAATTCAAATGATCTTTAGATCCTAGAAAATAGAAGAAAGCAAACTAAGACCCTGAATCACAATATAAATGAAAGGTCTATGTAGAAAAGGAAAAAACTACATTTTACTGTTACATAATTAAAAAACCTTATTTTGTCAAATTAATATTTTAAGATATTTTTATAGATAATAGTATTATCATCAATGACATAGGCATCAAATTTCACAGGAGTATTCACAAATAAGCTATACAACACTCCAACACTATAAATAAGCCAATTACTTACTTGTTCATATATTACACGTTTGAAACTCAATATTTTTTCTTGTTTTTAACCAACAATAAGTTAGTTCTAGTAAAAGGAAATTATTGATTTCATAATAAACCTCACAATGTATTGAATTATTTAAGTAACATCAAGTTTATTGAATTCATATTCATATCTTTGAACAAGTTAAAGAACACAAAATCCTTAATGCCTGAAATGTTATATATACTAAGTAATTTTTGAATGATGATCCTTCTTACCTGAATTTATGTATTCATCTTGGGGCCAGAGAGACAGTTCAGTGCATAAGGTTTGTTCCTCACATGCAGTCTTGTCCAACCATTTATATGCAAATTTTATGACTTCATTTTTCTAACAGCTTTACATATTCCAAAATGTAGATGTACGGTAATTTTTTGTTTTTTTCTCTTCATTCATCATGGGAGAATTGTGTTAACATGATGAAAGTATTATGCTACCCAGCTGTATGAACATTCACAAGAGCAAAAGCCAATCTCCTCTTAATAAAATTGTATATTATATACATATATAATATATATGTAACCTCCAGGTTGCTCACTGGACACTTGGGCTGAACCTCACACACGTGAAGCCCCGCAAAGCCAGGTAAGCAGAACTTTGCGACCTTAGCTCTAGTTTCAATGAGACCTGGAAACAAGATCTTCTGTCACACCGTAAAACACTTAATACCTATTATTCCCACAACATATTGGATAGGGTTCAAATTTGGTGTGAACCATGGTAACACCTCTAAGTGCGATTGAAGGCCGCCTTAAAAGCCTCCGTCCCACTTGGAGAGCCTGGCAAGCTACCGAGAGTATCTCGCCCGCATGGCACAGCCTGCAAGCTACCTGTCATGTATTCGACATGCCAAGAACAGTAACAACAATTGGCCTCATTCACCTGTCACCGAAAGAGCTCCCAATAAAGCAGCGTTAAGTAAGATGAGCAAAGAGAGGCTGAAAAAATCTCGGGGATGAACTAGACTGCCAAAACAAAGAAAGACTAGAATGATTGTCTGTACCAACGCAAAGACACTGGCATCAGAAGCATCCATCGAGGACCCGATGGTGCAAGTGCAGAAGATCAAGTACGACATCATTGGTCTGATCGAAACGAGGAGACATCAATCACATCACACCAATTTTGACACTGGAGAAGAATTGTTCCTCGGAACATGTGACAACAGAGGCGTTGGTGGCATTGGTGTCCTTGTCAACACAAACTTGACCATGAGCATCGATTCATTTGAATGCATAACAACCTGATTTGGAAGATTATGCTTGAATATATGTGGCTCACTGCCTGCAGTTTCTATCTTCATCGTCTACACACCAACTTCCAACTACGATGAAGAAGAAATTGAGAGGTTTTACATGGAACCAGAGAAGTTCTATAAAGAAGACCACACCTTCTACAAGATAATTGTTGGTGATTTTAATGCCAAGATAGGTTTGAGAAGGTCCCCCGAAGAACTCCACATTGGGACCCATGGCCTAGAATGGACCGATCAGGGTGAGAGACTGTCTGAATTCATCATGTCGACCAAGACCATCCATGGTAACTCACAGTTCCAGAAGGCCGAATCTAAACGCTGGACATGGGAGTCTCCAGGGGGACATTTCCACAATGAAATTGATCACATCATATTCAATCAAGGTTTTGCCTGACCGATGTCGCTGTTGTCCAAAAATTCCAAACGGGATCAGATCACCATCTCCTTCATGCAAAATTCTACTTCACAGAGCGGGGAGAAAAGTCTGGAAAATTTAAGTCTAACAAGACAACTCCCAGACTGACCACCAACTGGGAGCTCTTTAGCACTATTGCAGCAATGTGAGAAGATGCCATCCTTGACAACATTGACAAGGAATATGATCGACTGGTTCAGCACCTCCATGTCTGTGTGAAGAATGCCAAGAGTGAGAAAGCCACAAACAGACGCCTGTCTTTGAAAACTCTCAAGCTCATTCATCAACGTGGTTTCACACGTCCTCCGGCAACCAAAAGCTAAAGTCCGGAGCTCACAAAGCTGTGCAGAGATGCGATAAAGGAAGACCTCAAAAAGAGAAGAGCAGCAGTGTTGGCCAGTGCAGCAGAAGCCGGGAAACGTTTTCGCAATGCTCGCCTGTCCTTCGCCAACTACAAGACCAGAATGACTGCCCTCCGACGTCCTGATGGATCTATGACATCCTCCAGAAAGACAATGGAGAAAATTATCCATGACTTCTACTCCGATCTCTTTGACAGCCACGTCCACCTGCCCACATACCAAGTTCCACAGGATGGATATGTCGTTCCCAACTTTCTCCCTTCTGAAATCTGACATGCCATTTCACTGGTAAAGACGCGAACAGCACCTGGTCCGGACAAGGTCAGACCTGAACACCTGAAGAATCTGCTGCCAGTACTCATCAATACACTGGCCCAAATCTACACATGCTTCCTGTCTGAATGCAAGGTTCTCTCTCAGTGGAAAACCAGTAGGATCGTTCTGTTGTACAAGAAGGAAGACATCCACAACATTGGCAACTATCTCCCAATCTGCCTGCTGTCTGTCGTCTACAAGTTGTTCACTCATGTCATCCTTAATAGAATAGGCAGAACACTAGACAAAGGACAACCATGCAAGCAAGCTGGGTTCCAAAGGGGATACAGCACGATAGACCATATCCATACAGTGACCAAACTCATTGAAGTTTCGCGAGAGTTCAAGATGCCGCTAATGTTCATTGACTTAAAGAAGGCCTTCGATTCTCTTGAGACTGAGGCAGTCATAGGAGCCCTGGCCAAATAGGGCATTCAAACTCAGTATATCAAAATCCTCCGCGAGCTGTACTGTGGATTCACCACCAGGATCTCACCATTCTACAAGGAAGTGATCATTGATGTAAACAGAGGGGTGCGGCAGGGTGATACCATTTCACCGAAACTCTTCAGTGCCACCCTTGAGAACAACATGCAACGACTAGAATGGGAAGGAATGGGAGTGAAGATAGACAGTCGGCAATTACACCACCTCCGCTTCGCTGATGACATCGTTTTCATAACACCAAACCAAGCGGCACAAATGCTGACCAACTTCGACCACGAGTGTGGGAAGGTTGGATTGCAGCTGAATCTCAACAGGACGATGTTCATGAAAAATGAACTGGTCCCTGAAGCTCCATTTGCTCTCAATGGAGTTAACATCTCCAAATCCAACAGCTATGTGTACCTAGGTTGAGAAGTCAATGAGAGGAACGACTTGGTGCCAGAACTGCGCAGGAGGAAGAGATCAGCGTGTAATGCATTCAAGAGCATCGAAGAGGTGGTTAAGAGAACGAAGAACCTCAGACTCCAGGCACATCTTTTTGATTCCACCATTCTTCCTGCACTAACATATGCCTCAGAGACCTGGGATCTACGCAAACAGGATGAGAATGCTATTAGGGTATCCCAAAGAGGAATCAAAAGAGCAAATCTGGGAATATCATGTCTCACTCTGGTGAGAGAAGGAATCCAGAGTTCTGACCTCCGTCGATGGTCAAAAATCAGGGATGCTGTCTCGTTTGCCAAGGCATCAAAAATCAGATGGACCGGTCATGTAATGCGATTCAGAGACGACCGCTGGAGTAGAGCTGTTACCGACTGGATTCCACGGAACTTCAGAAGACCTCCTGGCCGCCCACCAACTAGATGGTCAGATTTCTTCGTCAAAACTCTGATTGAATGATTTGAGGCTCTTCCTGTTCCTGAAGTGAGCAGATATAATTGTGCTGAACTAGCTCGCGACGGGGACAAATGGAGACGTTTCTGGCGCCTGCTCAAGAAAATCGAAGATCAACGGGACTATAAGTGATACAAGTGATATATATATATATATGTATATATACACATATATTTACTGTAGCACTGTCGTCCCGTTGTTCATTGATTTGCTTGAGCGGGCACCAGTAATGTCTCCATCGTGAGAATTGTTGACACTTTTTTTTTGCATATTGAATACACCACGGGTAGCTTGCCAAAATCTGCCGTGTGGGCGGGATACTCTCGGTATCTTGCGGGGCTCTCTGAGAGGGATGGAGGAATCAAACCCAGGTCAGCCATGTGCAAGGCAAACACCCTACCTGCTGTGCCATTGTTTCAGCTCTTGAAATTGCTAGTTTCTTTCTTGATATCACTCTCTAAATACTAGTGAATCAACCTGTCTGGTTTCAGGTTTTGATTTTTGGGTGTACTTTTGATTACCATTTTGATACCTTTAAAGTAAAACATCTAATTGGCATTTCATATTTTATTGGTTTGGCCTTGGTATATACATGAGTCCAAGGATTTTTCCATTTCTTCTTGGGTCTCCTGCTTTTTAGCATAGTGATTCTCAAAGTAATCTCTGATAATCCTTTGAATGACTGTGGTATCTGCTTTGATGCCCCCCTTTCATTTCTCATTCATTTTTATGGGTCTCTTTTATCTCTCTTTTATGTGACTCTTTCTAGTACATTACAAATCATGTTTAGCTATTTAAAGAGCATGTATTCATTTCACTGATTTTTGGATTTTTTTAAGACCTCACTGGTGCTCGCTTGGGCAAATCGATGAGCAATGGGATGACAGTGATACAGTGATACAATGATGGTTCATTAATTTCTGTTTCCTGTTTTGCTATTGCCTCAATTCTGCCTCCTTTGATATCCGTTTGTTGATCATTTCCACTTTTGGTACGTTGTCAAGTTGTTTATATGTTTATTTTTTCCTAGTGAATGCTTTCATAACTATGAATTTTTATCCTTAACACAACTCTTCCTGTGACCACAGTTTCTTCTGGTGAGTCATGTTTTAACTCTCAGTTATATCTAGGAATCTTTTGATTTCCTTTATGCATTACTGGTTTTTCAGTAGTGATATATTTAATTTCCAGATGTTTAAGTTGTTTATCCATTACTGTTTGTGATTAACATCTATTATTAGTTAATCATTGTCTGAGAAGAAGGTACTATTTATATCCTCTTGATTTTGTAGAGGTATGTTCTATGTCTCATGTGGTCTATCTTGGAGTTTATCCCATGTGCACTGAATATGCATGTGTATTAGGTTTTTCGGAGATGAAAAGCCCCATTTATGTAAATCAAGAATTTCCTTTCAGATCTTTAGTCTAGTTGATCTAGACTAGAAGTGACACAGTGGCATTGTCATCTCCAAGTATTGTTGTGTTGATAATAAAGTATTCAAGCCTTTCACGCGGCCAACCCGAGTTCAATTCCTCCGGCCCTCTCGGAGAGTCCAGCAAGCTATCTAGAGTATCTTGTCATCAGAGCAGAGCCTGGCAAGCTACCCGTGTGTATTGAATATGCCAAAAACAGTAACAATAAGTCTCTCAATGAAAGACGTTACTGGTGCTTGCTCAAACAAATCGATGAGCAACGGGATGACAGTGACAGTGACCTTCTTTGTTGATGATCACCTGTCTGTATGTTTCAAATAGATTCTGGAACTCATATGTAGTAATAATCCCCACCCCAGAATAGCTAATTAATCCTATGGAAAAATTAAGTGGGAGACATTACTTGCCCCAACTTCAAACTGTTATTCAATGTAATAATAAATTAAACAGCATGGTACCGTAGTGAAGACAGATTCTCATACCAAATAAACAGAGTTTAATGTCTTGAGACAGATCCTCAACTATATGATCAATTGTTAATTGATAATGGAGGAAATATATGAAATGGAGCAAGGGAAGCCTCTTCAACAAGTGGTGTTAGGAAAACTGGTCATCTATATGCGTGAAAGTGAACTCATCTCTCTCTAATGCCATGCATAGAAGTCAGATAGAAATTAACTAAAGACATTGATATCTGCTGTGGCCAGGCTCCAAGTGGAACACTCTGAGCCACAAACATTTGGGCTTCTCTTGTGCAGACTACATGCCCTAAAGCAGGACTTCAACTTGGAAAAAAAAAACAGGTGTGTGCTTCAGGGCACTAGTATAGCACTCATCTGCTCCCTTCCACTGTGACCAGGTTCCAGATAGAATCTTTTAAGCTGTGACCCTGCTGAATTCTTCTGTGTGGACCATATACTCAAGACCAAGGTATCACTCCATTCACTCAGCTTTAATCCTCCAAACACAAAACCAGACAGATAAAATTATTACTGAACACACTCTTCATATTGAAGCCAGTAGATGCAACCGCCACACTTCACTTATCCTCACTGATCTGATATAGTCATATATCTCAGTCATCTAAGCAGAGTGGCCAGTTCAGATTCTCCTTGTCATAGTTTAACAGCACTAAAGAGTAAAGTGGAAAATGTGAACAGCAGAGGTAATATCAATAGCTCTCTGGTCTAAACTACTAAATATATTCGTGCTTAAATAACTGGGAATCTAAATCTCCAACATTATCCCAAAAACCTCAAAAAATATTAGGGAAACTAAGGAAACTAAAACTGAGGCAAATCTTCAAATTCATCTAAATTCTCGTGCATGTTTGGAGGAGGTCCTAAAATGAACACTTAATACACTGGCAAATTGAATTAAGAAATCTCTGGCCAATGGAATTAAGCAATCATTTTATGACAAATTCGACCAACTAAAAGAAGAACTGATTCAGAGGATGACAGATTCCATACAAAATGAACTGAAGAAACTAAAGAACAAAATTCAAGCCATAGTATTAGAATTGCAAGACAAAATAGAAGCCAGCATTAATAGAGACCTAGGAAAAAAGAAGAGAAATAATGGAATGGAAGAGAGTATAAATAACTTAATAGATAATAACAAGAGCAACAATATCTTAATTATAGTACTACATGAAGAAGAGGAAAAAGGGAAGAGGGAAGAACAGTTGTTGCAAGAGGTCATAGCTGAGAATTTTTTCCATCTTTGGATGATGGCTGATATATAAAATCAATATGTCCAAAGAGTACCAAGCAAAATAAACACAAGAAGAATAATACCAAGACATATAGTAATCAAATAGCAAAATTCAAAGAGAAAGACAGATTTCTGAAAGGTTCTAGAGAGAAAAGCAAGCTTACATATAATGGAAACAACATAAGAAACAAAACAGATCTATCATATGAAATGGTACAGAAAAAAAAGGGAGTGACATATTCAAATTGCTCACTGAAAAATACTTTCAACCTAGAGTTCAATACCCTGCAAAGTCCTCATTTAGATGGGAGGGACTTATAAGAACATTCTTAGACAAAAAGGAACAGACTTTATTGCTATAAATAAACTGGTCCTGAATGAAATAATGCAAGAAAATTTATATAAACATTGATTTATATAAACCAAACAGCCAATTGTAGAAGCAACAACTCCAGAGAGCAAAATGTCAACATGACATTTTCTATCAATAACTTCTCTAAATGTCAATCGACTGAATAATCCTGTCAAATGATGCAGAGTTGCTCAATTTGTCAGGAAAAACATCTATCCATTAACTGGTTACAGGAAACACATCTAAAAATCACAGAAGAGACCCAGAATCAGAGTGAAAGAATGGAGAATAATACAAGTCACTGGTAAAAGAAAAAGTCTGGAACAACTATACTCATAGCAGATCCAATATAATTAAATCTAAATAAAGTAATTAGAGTTGGGTATCATGTATATCACTAGTCATTCCGTTGTTCGTCGATTTGTTTGAGCGGGTGCCAGTAATGTCTCCATTCATCCCTGTTGCATGCTAGAGTAGCCCAACAGAGTCTGCTAACTCCAGGAACATGAAGAGCCTCAAGCAGTTCATTCAGGGTCTTGATGAAGAAGTCTGACCATCTTGTAGGTGGGTGGTCTTTTGGTTTCCCGTGCAATCCAGTAGGTAAAGCTCTAGTCCAGCAGTCGACTCCAAATCTCATTACGTGTTAGAACCATCTGATTTTTGACATGTTGGCAAATGAGACAGCATGCCCAATTCTTGATCGTCGATGGAGGTCAGAACTCCAGATTCCTTCTCTCACTTGAGTGAAACATGATACTCCAAGCAGAGCTCTTTCGATTCTCCTTTGGGATACCCCTGTGGCGTTCTCATCCTGTTTTCATAGGGCCCAGGTCTCCGAGGTGTATGTTAGTGCAGGAAAAATGATGGAGTTGAAAAGATGTGTCTAGAGCCAGAGGTTCTTCGTCCTCTTAACCACTTCTTCAACACTCTTGAAGGCATTCCATGCTGCTCTCTTCCTCCTGTGCAGTTGAGGTACCAGGTTGTTTGTGTTGTTGAGTTCTCGACCTAGGTACCATAATTGCTGCATTAGGAGATATTTGTTCTGTTGAGGGCAAACGAAACATCAGGAACTAGTCTATTTTTTATGAATATTGTCTTCATAAGATTCAGTTGCAGTCCGACCTTTCCACACTCATGGTTGAAGTCGTCAAGCATTTGTGCCACTTGGCTAATATTTGGTGTTATGAGAATGATCTCATCAGCAAATCGGAGGTGGTGTAGTTGCCGACCATCTATCTTCACTCCCATTCCCTTCCAGTCCAGTTGTTGAACGATGTTCTCGAGGGTGGCACTGAAGAGTTTCGGTGAAATGGCGTCACCCTGAAAAAACACTCTCTTTATTTTTTTAATAATTTATTTATTTTTAATTAGTGAATCACCGTGAGGGTACAGTTACAGATTTATACATTATTGTGCTCATGTTTCCCCCATACAATGTTCAATAACCCATCCCTTCACCAGTGCCCATTCTCTACCACCAGTAAACCCAACATCCCTCCCGCCCTCCCCAGTCCCGTCCCCCCCCCACCCCACACTGCCTATATGGCAGGGTATTCTCTTTTGTTCTCTCTCTTTCTTAATATAGGCCTGTATTGTTACGAATTTCCCTGTACGTACAGCACATCTCAAACCCCTGGAGAACTAACAACAAATGTATTCAAGACCAGCACTAGTATGGCAATGATAATAAGCAGAGCATATATAAAAATAGAAACTAAGGAAACAGTAGAGCAAATCAGTGGAACCAGAATATGACTCTTCAAAAGAATAAATCGGATAGAAACTTTGGCTAGACCCATGAGGAAAAATACTGTTATTCAATTAAGTTTTATCAGAAATGAAAGGGGAATAATAACAGAATGTACAGAAATTCAAATATCATGAGAGATTCCTATGAGCATGCTATTAAGTTTCAAGAACCT
This sequence comes from Sorex araneus, assembly GCF_027595985.1. Lineage (NCBI taxonomy): Eukaryota > Metazoa > Chordata > Mammalia > Eulipotyphla > Soricidae > Sorex > Sorex araneus. Next base: position 124,557,070 of record NC_073313.1, read on the forward strand.
AGAAGACATACTTAGAAACATGAAATATCACAAAACTGAACTATGACAAAAATAGTTGGAAATTATTACTCTGCATAAGAACTGCATGCTGAAAGTAGTTAAAGGAACAAACATTATAACCTTTCTGTAGATAACCTTTCTGTTTGAAAACCACAATGCCCAAAAGGAGAGAGAGAGAGAGAGAGAGAGAGAGAGAGAGAGAGAGAGAGAGAAGGAAAATACCTACCATAGAGACAGCTGTGGGTAGTAGACTGGTGGCGGGAAGAGAACTGGGGACATTGGTGTTTGGAAATGTAGACCAGTAGGGGAATGGTTGTTGGAACACTGCATGACTGAAACCCAATCATGAACAGCTATGTAACTGTTTATCTCATGGTGATTGAATTAAAAAAAAGTGTTAGCAGGCCAATCACAAGTAAGGAAATTGAAACCATAATCAAGAATATCCCCCAAAACAAAAGAGCTGATACAAACAGGTTTACTCTTGATTTTTATACCAAATCATCAGAGAAGATTTAATGCCTCTGATCTTTAAAACAAGATTGAAATAATAATAATTATAATGGAACATATCTAGTGAAAAAAGTCAAATCAAAGTGGATCAAACATCTTTAGCTCATGCCAGAATCTATAAAAGGACATCAAGAGAAATATAGGCAGAACACTCCACGATCTGGACCTCATATATATTTTCAATGTTACAAGAACACTGTCAATAGTGACATAATAACAAAAAAGTGGGACTATATCAAATCAAAGAGAGTCTGCATGGTGAAAGAAACATGGACTAAAACTAAAAGACAGCTAACTGAATTAAAAAATATTTGCAGTCAATACATCAGATAAATGGTTGATATCCATAATATATAGACTACTCACAAGAGCATAACAACAACAAAATAAGGATGGAAAGAAACTTCTTCAAGATAACAATGGCCATCTACAACCAGCCCAGAGCTAGTATCATCCTTAAGTAAAAAAAGTGAAAGAATTCTGTCTGAGATCAGGCAAAGACATCCACTCTCTCCACCTTTATTCCACAAAATATTAGAAGTCCTAGATACAGCAAAATAGGCAAGAAAAACAAACTAAAGGGATGAAAATTGGAAAATAAGAATTCAAAGTATCAAAATTTGCAGATTACAGGATAATATCATATTAATCCATTTATCCAAAAGTTCAAGAAAGACCTGCCTCAGTACTTCTTAGACTATTCCAGAAGGTCAAAGAAATAGGAATTCTTCCAAATATTTCCTATAATCTAAATATTACACTGATGCCAAAAACAGATCCTGCTAAGAAAAAAAATATAGGCCAATTTCACTGAAGAATACAAATTCAAAATCACTAGCAAAAATATTATCAAAATAGGTCCAACAATGTATTTAAAGGATCAATTACCATGATTAAGTAGGATTTATACCAGTGATAAAAGGATGGTTTAATATATACAAATAAATGAGTGTAATACATCATGTCAATGCAAGAAATATTTTATAAGCATATAATTACATCAATAGATGCATAGTAACCATTTTAAAAGATTCAACACCCATTCACTATAAAAGAACTCTCAAAAAATAGGAATAGAAAACTTTCCTCAGTATACCAAAAACTATTTACCACAGATTCACAGGTTAAAAATTTCTCAGTGTTAAAAATCTGAAAGTCTTTCTTTTAATATCAAGTTCAAAACAAGTTTTCTTACACTTACCAATATTATTCAATATAGTATTTAAAGTACTTCCCATAATCATTAGGCAAGAAAGAGATATAATGAGGAGACAAATTGGAAAAGAAGAGGTCAAATTATCATTATTTGCAAATGACATGACACTATGCTTTAAAAATCAGTACAGATATAAATATGTAGAAACAAACAAAATATCATCTCACTTCTATATGAAAATAAAAATAGATGAGAACTATTTAGAAAATCATATTAAGAATTATGCCATAATAATTAAGTACCTCCCAGAAGTGACATCTTATAGCCTACTTCTCCCTCTGGGAGAACCTGGCAAGCTACGGAGAGTTTCCTGCCCACATGGAAGAGACCCGCAAACTCCCCATGGTGTATTCATATGCCAAAACCAGTAACAATGCTGGGACTCATTTCCCTGACCCTGAGAGAGCCTCCAATGCGGCATCGTTGGGAAGGACGAGAAAAGAGAGGCTTCTGAAATCTCATGGCTAGGGCGAATGGAGACATTACTGAGACCGCTCGAGAAATTTGACAATAAACGGGATGATGATGATTAATTAAGTACCTGGGAATCAATCTAACTTGGAAAACTTATACAGAGAAAATTAAAGTCACTACTGAAAGAAATAGAATGCAAATAAATGGAAATAAACTTCCTGTATCAGAAAGATTAATATTGTCAAAATAACCATCATCTTAAAATAACTATTTTTATTCCTTTTTGATTGTGGGGATACACTCAGCAGTGCTCAGGACTTGTTCTTGACTCTGTGCACAGGGATCACTTCAAGAGATAAAACAGGAGACCATTTTTGGTGTCAGGGATAAAATCAAGGCCAGATACTTGCTTGTTCAACTTCTGTATAAAAGAGTGTGAAAACTTCTAGAAGCGTAAGAATAGAGTTTTCACATGACCCAGCAATTCCACTTATTGCCATCTACCCTCAGTACAAAAATATTCATTAAAAAGGGCATATGCACACCATTATTTATTGCAGCACATAGCACAATAGCTAGGATGTAGAAGCGATCCAGGTGTGGCTGATTTTATATATATATATAATATATGTGTATATATATTTATATATGTGGAAAACATACAAAGATAAAGTACATATATTATAAAAAGTATATACAAAGTAAAATTAAAGTATAATGAATTATATGCAGCTGTAAGGAAAGATAACTCACACAGCTCTCTCCAACTTTGTTGAAATTAGATGATATCAAGTAAAATAAATTCAGAAGAGTAAATATAAATACCAGATTATTTCACATGTTTGCAGTATATAAAATAATAGGATAAGAGAACACAAGGTTTTAAATGCGGATAACTGGATTACCCTTGACTCAAAATTATAGAGATGAGAAGAGCAATGAAGGAGAGAAATGAAATATTTTGAGCAAGTAGAAAGGAAACAATAGGTAACAGGGGAAGAAGTCAGGGAACTCAGGCCCATCAGTGGTGTGGAAGTGTGATATAGTAGTTTATCTAAACCATAAATCCAAATATAAGTGTGAGATACAAACTATAATAACCAAACATTAAAATGTGCCTATCATGGATATACGCTTGGGAAAGGACAGGAACCTGGAGACATTGGAGACATTTATGTTGTGCATATGACAATTGTGGTGGAAATGGTGCTGGAATATTACATTTCTAGAAGTCTTTTATGAATAACTATAAATTTCAGTGCTTTAGTAAATTTCTAAAAATATTTCCATCACATTTTCTAAGGCAAAATGTGTGACGAAAAGTTAAAAGATTAAAACGTAGACAAGTACATGACTTCGCATGTCATATTTATGGACAATTTTTTATATGCACAGCTGGCAGTCACATATACCTTTGCATAAGGAAATTATGCAATTATTTCTGTTATTTAATGGTACTGAGTGAGAAGTTTAAATCAGGGACACTAGTGAAGTAATTTTATTGGGGGGGGTAGGGGCATACTCAATTATGTTCAAAGCTTATTCCTGTCTCTTCACTCAGGGATAACTCCTGGTGGGACCTTAGGGGGTATTGGGGAAACCTGGTTGGCCATGTACAAGGTATACACCATTACCTTGTACTACTGGTCCTACACAAGAAGTCATTTTAAATAATAAAAGCATGACATGAGGTGTGAGATGTGTTAGGACATGTGTTTGCTTGTAAAGGGGTAAAATGTTACAAAAACATTTTTGGAGTTACGACTCATAGCATTTCATACTAATGTGAAATTGATGGGACTATAAAAGAGTCAAAATCAATGCTGAGGTTTTGATTTTAAGTGCCTGGGAAAATTTAGGTTCTTTGATAATACAAAAGAGATTGAAAGGTTAGAAAAATGATAAAATGCTATGGTTATTATAAGTTATATTTGTTGTACTTCTGCCAAATATTAATAAATGCTGAGACAAGAACATTTGATATTGAATTTCAGAAGATAACTAGGGCTGTGAAGTTCATTGTTGAACACATGCAAGTAAATGTAATTGACAAGATAGAATAAATATCAAAAAAAGATCGTAGAAAAAAATAACTTTGGATACATTAAATATGGACATTGGTATCCTTGGGGGAGGGATGTGGGTAGAGTGGTCGTGTCTGTGGTATTGCATTTATTTGCAAGGGAAATCTTAGTTAACAGTATTATAATATCACTCAATAGCAAAGACCTTTTAAAAAAATGAAAAGGAGTTTAATTAAAAAAAAAAGTACAACAGACACAGAGATGAATCTTGGACCTGAGTAACTTGGGGCAGAGATGGCCCTGTACTTTGTAAAAGGCCTTCTCCACTGGGCTGCTCCAGAAGGGGGAGGATGTTGTCCCTCTGCCTGCCCTCTAAGAGCTTCAGCAGGCACCATTTCCTAGAAGCCAGGGAGAAGCACCAGGTAGGAGTTTGCGGTGATGGCAAATCCCAAGTCTCATGGGACAGGGGAGGAGTGGGCGTCCTCCTCCACGCCCCACCCCATGGGAAGCCAAGATGATGTCATATCCACCCACCAGCTGTTTAAGCTCCCACATGACCACAATCCAGAGACACAGAGATGAATATCTGACCTGAGCAACTTGCTGCAATGATTTCTTTAGACCCTGATTACTAAAAACTTAGAATTCCTTGAGGGGCCAAGCGACATTATGTTATATCCATAACAAACAATACAAAGCACATTGTCTAGCATTGCATTTTTGGCAGGTATGAGGGGTGGTCTGAATTCATCATGTCAACCAAGACCATCCATGGTAACTCACAGTTCCAGAAGGCCGAATCTAAACGCTGGACATGGGAGTCTCCCGGTGGACAGTTCCACAATGAAATTAACCACATCATATTCAATCAAGGTTTTGCCTGACCGATGTCACTGTTGTCCAAAAATTCCAAACGGGATCAGATCACCGTCTCCTTCGTGCAAAATTCTACTTCACAGAGTGGGAAGAAAAGTCTGCAAAATTTAAGTCTAACAAGACAATTCCCAGAATGACCACCAACTGGGAGCTCTTTGGCACTATTGCAGCAACATGGGAAGATGCCATCCTTGACAACATTGACAAGGAATATGATCGACTGGTTCAGCACCACCATGTCTGTGCGAAGAATGCCAAGAGTGAAAAAGCCACAAAAAGACGCCTGTCTTCGAAAACTCTCAAGCTCATTCCTCAACGTGGTTTGGCATGAGCCTCAAGCAACCACAAGCTAACATCCGAGTTCACAAAGCTGTGCAGAGATCCAATAAAGGAAGACCTCAAAGAGAGAAGAGCAGCAGTGTTGGCCAGTGCAGCAGAAGCCAGGAAAAGTATTCGCAACGCTTGCCTGTCCTTCGCCAACTACAAGACCAAGATGACTGCCCTCCGACGTCCCGATGAATCTATCACATCCTCCAGAAAGACAACGAAGAAAATTATTCATGACTTCTACTCGGATCTCTTTGACAGTCATGTCCACCTGCCCACGTACCAAATTCCGCAGGATAGATATGTCATTCCCAACGTTCTCCCTTCTGAAATCTGACACTCCATTTCACTGGTAAAGACGCGGACAGCACCTGGTCCGGACAAGGTCAGACCTGAACACCTAAAGAATCTGCCGCCAATACTCATCAATACACTGGCCCGACTCTTTACACACTACCTGTCTGAATGAAAGGTTCTGTCCCAGTGGAAACCCAGTAGGACTGTTCTGCTGTACAAGAAGGAAGACATCCACGACATTGGCAACTATCGCCCAATCTGCCTGCTGTCTGTCGTCTACAAGATGTTCACTCGTGCCATCCTGAATAAAATAGGCAGAACACTAGACAAAGGACAACCATGCGAGCAAGCCAGGTTCCAAAGGGGATTCAGCACGATAGACCATATCCACACAATGACCAAACTCACTGAAGTTTCGCGAAAGTTCAGCATGCCGCTATGTCTAACGTTCATGGACTTAAAGAAGGTCTTCGATTCTGTTGAGACTGAGGTGGTCATCGAAGCCCTGGCCAAACAGGGCGTTCAAACTCAATATACCAAAATCCTCTGTGAGCTGTATTGTGGATTCACCACCAGGATTTCACCATTCTAGGAGGAAGTGATCATTGTTGTAAAGAGAGGGGTGCGGTAGGGTAATACCATTTCACCGAAACTCTTCAGTGCTGTCCTTGAGAATATCATGCGATGACTAGAATGGGAAGGAATGGGAGTGAAGATAGATGGTCAGCAATTACACCACCTCCACTTCGCTGATGACATCGTTCTCATAACACCAAACATTAGCCAAGCGGCACAAATGCTGACCGACACCGACCATGAGTGTTGAAAGGTCAGATTGCAGCTGAATCTCAACAAGACGATGTTTATGAAAAATGAACTGGTCCCTGACGGTCCATTTGCTCTCAATGGAACGAACATCTCCGAATGCAGCAGCTATGTGTACCTGGGTCGAGAAATCAACATGAGGAGGAAGAGAGCAGCACGGAATGCATTCAAGAGCATCAAAGAGGTGGTTAAGAGAACGAAGAACCTCCGACTCTGGGCACATCTTTTCCATTCCACCTTTCTTCCTGCACTAACATATGCCTCAGAGACCTGGGCCCTACGCAAACAGGATGAGAACACTATTAGCGTATCCCAAAGAGGAATTGAAAGAGCTATGCTGGGAATATCATGTCTCACTCAGGTGAGAGAAGGAATCCAGAGTTGTGACCTCCGTCGACGGTCAAAAATCAGGGATGCTGTCTCGTTTGCCAAGGCATCAAAAATCAGATGGACCAGTCATGGAATGCGATTCAGAGACGACCGCTGGAGTAGAGCTATTACCGACTGGATTTCACAGGATGTCAGAAGACATTGTGGCCGCCCACCAACTAGATGGTCAGATTTCTTCATCAAATCTCTGAATGAACCATTTGAGGCTCTTCCCTTTCCTGGAGCGAGCAGAAGACATCATTGTGCTGCAATAGCTTGCGACAGGGACAAATGGAGACGTTTCTGGCGCCTGCTCGAGCAAATAGAAGATCAATGGGGCTACAAGTGATACAAGTGATGAGGGTTGGCAGGACTGGTCTTAAAATATCGAAGCTAACTAAGTAGAGTTACTATGTTAATAAAATTATTTGCAAGGGAAATTATTTGCAATTAACTGCAAATAGTCCAGTCACCAAAAAGTATATATGCAAATATAATTCCATGCAGGCAGGGGGAGGTATGGAATGGGGAGGGGGGGAATCTTGGGATTTTAGTGGTGGAAGGGATGGGTGTTTGACCGTATGATCAAAGTTCAAACATGAGATTTTTGTTACTCTACGTCATGTGAATTAATAATTTTTTTAAAAAAAGTACATGAATGAAGAATCAACAAAGAAAAGAAGACCAACCAAAGATGAATTAAGAGAAAAAAAGAATTATGCAATTCTAGGAAACCTTAGAAGGAAACATTTGTAAAACATTACGATCTGTCAATAATACAAGTTTATGGGGGCCAGAGCGATAGCACAGCAGGTAGGGCGTTTGCCTTGCATGCAGCCGACCTGGGTTCGATCCCCGGCATCCCATATGGTCCCCCAAGCACTGCCAGGAGTAATTCCTGAGTGCAAAGCCAGGAGTAACCCCTGAGCATCACTGGGTGTGAAACAAAAAGCAAATAATAATAATAATAATAATAATAATAATAATAATAATAATACAATTTTAATTACACAGAAAACTGGAGCTGGAGAAAGATTATGGAGTTAAAAAAATAGCTTTTTAGAGGACATCATCAGTTTTATCCTTGGTACTCCAGATGGTCCTTGAGCACAGATACAGGAATAAGCCTAAAGTACTTTCAGGTTTGGCTCCCAAATGAACAAAACAAAACAAAATGACAATAGAAAATTAAGACAGAATTTATACGAAGTTATTGGAACTGGCACAATTTAATACTAATTTATTATAGCATAATGAATTTTGAACCCAGAAGAATCTAAATTGAGATGAAATAATATATAAGTGAATATGTATTGAGTTTATGCTTCTGGTTCAAGTAATTTTACTATACTTGATAAAAACAATAGATATTAAGAAAATGTTTGGAATAGTCTATAGATTAGGTAGAAAAATTTATTTAAAATGGGTATAAAAGTTAAAAGTGAAACTTAACTAATTTTTAATCAGGGATAGTTGATGTATTTAATGGGAATGTTCATGTTTTTCTTGCAATAAAGTGCATAAATTAGCAAATAGATTTATATAAATTTGGGGTTGTTTAATTCAGGACTCTGATTGAACATAGAAGTTATAATTTAAGATTAAGTATATTGGGCTATTCAAGGGATTGGTGAGAATGTAATAGAAACATTTGGAATATAGTATCCTAGATGATTTAAAGCTCAATAAGGCATTAGGAAAATTATTAAAATATGGTAATAATGAACAACCAGAGAACTAGAAGGAGGACAACTGGGGCAAAGGCAATTTCATGAAATGAAAAATACCTAATATGAGGACTGAGATGTAACGTGGATGAAATTCATTTAGATTGAAATTATTACTAAAAAACATTATAAGGAAATAAGTATGTTATGTAAAAAATTGAATAAATTATATTATTTGAAAATCATGAAATAACTCAAAATTATATCAACTTAATAAGCATATAATGGATTCTAAATAAAATTTTAAAATCAGAACTTTCCAGTGTAATATTTTAAAGTAGAATATATTGAATAGATCCATTAAAATATGGTATAATCGAATAATTTGAAAACCAATGAGTTTTGTGATTTTACTTTATTAAAATTATAATTATCTGTACTAAGCTTTCAGCTAAATTTTATAAATATATGTGAACATCTTGTTCTCAAGCTACTTTTTTCAATCTTTTAAAATATTATATAAGGTTCTATTTTAAAAACTTATAAAAACAAAGTATATTCTTGGTTTGAATTAGAAAGTAAGGAATTTAGTCAGTCATAAAATATATAATGAGATCATTTTTATAGATCTAATATCTACTGACGACTATTGTCAAAAATTATATTTTTGTGCTGGAAAGATAATATGAGATACAAGGTACTTCTTTCTTTGCATGCAGCTACAGTGACTCCAATTCTGGTTTGAATACCCAGCAGGAGGTGTGGCCCACTTAGCACTGCAGAGGTCAATAAAATAACTTTTTCTCATTTTAAAGAGTACATGTATGTATGTTTATGCATATAGAGGTGTGTTTATAAAAATTAGTATAATGTACTGGTTTGTAAAATTATATTTTCCATAATTTTAAAAATATATTTCCACATAAAATGTTATCCATATCACTTTGGTTCATACTAAATGAGCTAAATACTACAGAACATCTTATTGTATTAATGGTAATTATTTTCTCTGGCACCTTGTAATTGGACACTTACTTCATTGTCGGTATTGTTCCATAACTGAAAACTGTAAATATCTGTATTTGATAGATTTTTAAATACTTCCAATAAAACCAAGAGCAAAATATTTAGGAGAATCCTTGGATTTATTTCTTTTTTACCCAGTATCTTCGTTTCCGGTATTGGATGAAGTAGGCATTATGAATTGAGAAATTTTGAAATGTTTCTTAACCACAAATACATCCTCTATTTAAATGCCTTGTAATTATTTATATTTTTTAACTTTCAATAAATTATAATGTTAAAGGTTTCCATTTTAAATGAAATTGTATCTTCTTCAAAGGCTTAATAATAGGCAAGGTGATACTTTTGTTTGGATAAGTTCTTTAGAGAAGCATTTTTTTCCCAATAGAATGGTAACTATAAAATACTCCTTTAAAATTTTATTCTATTATTATTTTTTACAAAGCTGTTCATGATTGTATTTCAGTCATAGAGTATTCCAATACTCATCCCTTCACCATATAAATTTAAATTATATAACTAGTTGCACATTTCCTAGCATCAGTGTTCCCAGGTTCCCTCCCATCACCCCCTCAATCCCCCGAGACCCTGCCTACATCTATGGCAGGTTCTTTTATTCTCTCTCTCTATCGTTTAGGGCACTGTGGTTTGCAATATTGATACAGAAAGGTTATCCATATTATCCTTTACCTACTTTTAACCCTCCTCTCTTGTACAGCATGATCATTTCCAGCTATTATTGTCATAGTGGTCTCTTCTCTATCTTACCTACCCTCAGACTCACACATACTTGTGGTTAGTTCCAAACATCGACCAGTCTTCCTAACCACTGTTTTCCCTGGCAGATATTCTTCTGCTGGATATATTTTTATATACTACAAAAATTAAGAAACCAGCAGAGGAACCCAGGTGTGCGGGACCCGAGGTCGAGATCTCCAAGGCTGCTCGGATCAGGACTGGGCCTCTTCCACCCAGATCCCACATTTTCCAGTAGCCAGGCAGTCACACCAAGAGACTGCCCCTGGAGCTGTGTAATCCCATCAATAGCCAACATCAGGGGACTATTTAACCAAGATCTCAGAAGTACAAGGCCGTGCAACATCTAATAGCCTAATTCTCCCTCTTGGAGAACCTGACAAGTCTCTGAGAGTATATTGCCTGCTTGGGAGTGCCTGGAAAGCTCCCCATGGCATATTCATATCCCAAATACAGTAACAGATATACACATACCTCTTGGAGAGCCTGGCAAACTACCGAGGGTATCCCGCCCGCACAGCAGAGCCTGGCCAGCTACCTGTTGCGTATATGATATGCCAAAACCAGTATTGATAGATCTCATTCCCCTGACCCTGAAAGAGCCTCCAATTGTTGGGAAATATGATTAATGAGAGGCTACTAAAACTTCAGGGCTGAGTGTAATAGAAACGTTACTGGTGCCCACTGGAGTAAATCCACGAACAATGGGATGACAGTGATATAGTGATACCACAAACCAGTAGTCATTCTATATCTGCCCCTTTACTTCTGATTCATTTCACTCAGCATGATACTCTCCATGTCCATCCATTTATAGGCAAATTTCCTCAAAGTTTTTCCTGAAAGTTGCATTTGGAAAACAATATGGACATTTCTCAAAAAACTAGAAATCTAGCTCTCATTTGACCCAGCAATACCGCTTCTGGGAATATATCCTGGGGGTCCAAAAATACACAGCAGAAACACCATCTGCACCCCTATGTTCATTGCAGCACTATTCACAATAGCCAGAATCTGGAAACAACCTGAGTGCCCGAGCACAGATGAATGGATAAACAAACTCAGGCACATCTACACAAAAGATTTTTTTGATAGAGGTGGGAAACAGGAGATAACATTTGGTATAATGGGAATTGCAAGTAGAATGCTTTGCATTGGATTAAGAGATTATTGTTTATCAATGAACTAAGGACCAGAATTTAGTGAAAACAGTGATATTTAAATGTCGTAGAGCACATACTCTTTCTTCCCTCACCCCTGGTTCAAACAATCAACAATACAAACAGATATCCCTGACAACATGTATGAAGCTAGTAGGATTTCACTCATAAAACAGGTTTCAGCCAGTCCACATGAATATTTTATCCTTTCCTGCTTCCTCTGTTTCAAAATTGCTTTGTTGAAGTGTATATTCTTCAAGGGAAAAATATTGCTCTATTTAGAAATATTTACCCACTGAAATTTAAATTATATAATTAGATAATGGGAAAACTATTGGCAGTTTATGACTGCTGCTTATAATTCAGATATTACTTCTCTTTAAGGTTTTATTTAACATTCCAGATGTTTCTCAACCACACATATATCCTCAATATAAAATATTCATATCTGGTTTATGTCAAAATAACTACTCTTTGAAACTGCATTTATATGACTACTTGTCTCTTGATTGCATAATTATTTTTCATTTCAAATTACAAAAAGAGTATAAGCTCAAGCAAATTTGTTTTTACATTTAAATCATGCATTTTTTGTTGCTTTTGTATGACATCTTAGGAATATGACTATTTCTGGATCTACTCTCCAAATATTCACATATGTTTATGAGTGTGTATGGTAATGATATTTAAATAATAAAAATTCATAAATGGTAATTAGGTATTATATATAAATGTCATCTAATAGACATATATTGATTTTTATTCTTTTTGTTATGATTTTTTTTTAAATAATGGATTAAATGGCTTGTATATATTGACCCTAGGTTTTGAATTTCTGCACTGATATACGAAATACATTAGAAAAACCTATCTTACTGAGGACTGGAGTGATAGTACAGTAGTATGGTGCTTTCCTTGCATGGGTCCAAACTATTAGCTACCGGGAATTCCATAAAGTCATCCAAGCTTTCCAAGAGTGATCCCTGATTACAGAGCCATAAAGAAACACTGAACACTGCCAGGTGTGGCAACACAAACAAAAGCAAAAAGCAAATTTCAGGATTTCATTTCTCATATCACCTGCTTAGTATTCCATTGTGTAGATGTGTTATAATTTCTTTGTTCTTGGGTACTTGTGTTATTTCCACATTCTCACTATTGTGAGTAGTGCTGCTATAGATATAGGAAAGCAGATGGCTTTTCTTTATAGTGTTTTTTTGGCTAATAGCGTATATTCACATATATAAGGCTATATATGATAACATTTCAATAACATTTTTAAGATAATTGATTTTTAAAAATTTAAAGTACCTTGACATAGAAAGTTTTTAGTAGTTCATATTTAGGTAGACACTGTTCTAACAACAATTGCAACACCAGTTTCAAATTCCCTCCTCCTGTGTTCCCAAGTTCTATTCAACTTCCACTTCCACAGCCTGTCACCTTGACAAGCACATTTAAAAAATTTCTGGTTGTAGATTGAACCTCATGTTTTTCAGTGTTGTTGACTGTGGTTTTGATTCGTGTGGTCTTTATATTGGGGTCTCTTTTAGCTGGCACCCTTATGGTTTATTGGATCTGGATGCTTGCATTCTCCAGCTCTGGTTCCTTTTCAGTAAAGGGTGTATAATTCTGAATCATTAAAATAAAAATTCAAAATTTCTCCAACCTCACTCTGCTAACCCTCGCCCACAGGTTAGAAAGGAAAAGGGCATGGCTATTCTACCAGGCAACCAATAATGGGGGTCCAGCAATTATACTACCCCAGTAAAACTCATAAGGTCCATTTCTAAAGTAGCTTCACATAGTTACAATGAGACACCAAAAAGCAATGGAACATCCTGGAAGGGAAAAGAAGAGATCACTATCCTCACACAGTCATAGGCACTATGGGAAGACAGCGCAGAATTGTTCCACAAAGAGAGGAGAAAGAAAGGATCCCTGAAGACCTAACAAGAAATAACCAGATAAAAATACTCTCTGATAAAGAATTCAGAGATGAAATGGTGAGGATGTTCAATGAGCTCAAAAAAAATGGACAGCCAATCAAATACAGGAAAATACTAGAGCAGCAGTGGAATGGACAGCCAATAAAATACAAGAGGAAATGAGAACATAAATAAAAAAACAACAAAAAAAGTGTCATCAATACAAAACTTGGGGGGCTGGAGATAGAGTAAGTGGTTAAGGTGTTGGCCTTCCATGAGGCTGACCCAGGTTCAATTCCCACCATCTCATATGGTCCCCCAAAATCGCCAGGGGTAATTCTTGAGTACAAAGTCAGGAACAGCTTTTGTGCATCATTGGGTGTGACCAAAAAAACCCATAAAAATAAAATAAATGAAAAAAAATGAAAAAAATCAGTGGTTGTCCCAACAGTAGAAGATAACAGCCAAATACAGAATCAGTGAGCTTAAAGATGTACTGAAGAAAGCATACAGGCAACAACAGAAGATGTAAAAACACCTCAAAATAGCAATAGGTTGGGTAAGCGATGTATGGGATGAATTCAAGAGGAGCAACATAAGAATAATCGGAGTCTCTGAGGGACAGGAAGGCAACTCCAATGAGGGAGTAACAGCTAAAGAAATCATCTCTGGAAAGTAACCACAGCTGAAGAACATAGGCATCCAGATCCAAAAAAACCAGAAGAAATCCAGATAAAAGAGACATCAATAATAAGACCTCAAGACATATTCTAATAAGATCACCAAATATAATAAATAGAGATTCAATACTGAAAGCAGCAAGATCAAAGAAGACAACTGCATACAAAGTATCATCCCTTAAATTTACAGCAGACTTATATTATGAAACTCTGAAGACCCAAGGTCAGTGGCGGGGTATAGTTAAAAAAAAAAAAACGTTATGAAATGAATGCCTCACCAAGAAGACTTTACTCGACTATACTCTCATTCGGAGTTGAAAGAATCATACACAACTTCATGGATAAACAACAGCTCAGCAACTTCAAAGAATCAAAACCAACCTTATAAAAAGGACTGAAGGGGCTACTTTAAGGCAGGACAATCCCACAAGCAAACACACAAAATTCTGTAGAAAGATGGATATGACCCCATAAAAATAATCTCTCTTTATATCAATGGATTACATATACCAATTAAGGGACACAGAGTAGCAAAAGCAATTCTTGGAAAAAACGATATGGGAGGCATTACCTTCCACACTGCAAACTATACAACAAAGCAATAACAATTTAAAAAACATGGTATCACTTCACACCACAGAGACTGGCCTATCCAAAAAGAACAAAAGCAACTGGCATTGGCATGAATGTGCGGAGAAAGGGATCCTCCTACACTGCTGGTGGGAATGTCAACTTGCCCTTTTGGAAAACAATATGGACGCTTCATAAAAATTTGAAATTGAACTCCCATTTGACCCAGCAATACCACTTCTGGGAATTATCCCAGAGAGGCAAAAAAGTATAGTGGAGTGCTCGCTTCGGCAGCACATATACTAAAATTGGAACGATACAGAGAAGATTAGCATGGCCCCTGCGCAAGGATGACACGCAAATTCGTGAAGCGCTCCATATTTTTTGAATGCTCGAACTTTGTATGAGGGAAACATGAGTACGAAAATGTATAAATCTGGGGCTGGAGCGATAGCACAGCGGGTAGGGCGTTTGCCTTGCACGCAGCCGACCCGGGTTCAAATCCCAGCATCCCATATGGTCCCCTGAGCACCGCCAGGAGTAATTCCTGAGTGCAGAGCCAGGAGTAACCCCTGTGCATCGCCAGGTGTGACCCAAAAAGCAAAACACAAACAAAAAATAGATAAATAAATGTCCATTCAAAAAAAAAGAAAATGTATAAATCTGTAACTGTACCCTCACTGTGAATCACTAATAAATATTTTTTTTTAAAAAAAGTATAGTTGAAATTACATCTGAACTTGTATGTTTATTGCAGCACAGTTTACAATATCCAGAATCTGGAAAAAACCTGAGTGCCCGAGAACAGACGACTGGTTAAAGAAACTCTGGCACATCTACACAATGGAACACTATGCAGCTGTTAGAAAAGATGAAATCATGAAATTTCCATGCAAATGGATCAACATGGAAATTATCATGTTAAGTGAAATGAGTAAGAAAGAGAAGGATGTACATAGAAAGATTGCACTCATCTGTGGAATATAAACTAAAATAATGGGAAACTAATGCCCAAGAATAGTGGAGATAAGTACCACGAGGTTTGCTCCACGGCTTAGAAGCCAGCTTCACATGCTGCGGGAAAGGGCAGCTCAGAAAAAGAAGGGACCACCAAGTAAATTGTGGTAGGAAGGCCCGCTTGGGATGGGAGATGTGTGCCAAATGTAGGCTATAGATCAAACATGAGGCCACTCAGTACCTCTATTGCAAAACACAACACCAAAATGAGAGAGAGAACAAAAGGGAATGCCCTGCCACATAGGTGGGGTGGGTGGGTGAGAGGGATACTGAGATCACTGGTGGTGGAGAATGGCACTGGTGGATTAATGGGTACGCAAGAATTGTATGACTGAAAAACAAACGCAGAAATATGTAAATCTGTAATTGTATTTCAAGGTGATTCACTAGTAACTGTCACTGTCACCCCATTGCTCAAAGATTTGCTCGAGCAGGCACCAGTAACACCTCCATTGTGAGACTTGTTGTTACTGTTTTTGGCATATCGAATACACCACAGGTAGCTTGCCAGGCTCTGCAATGTGGGCGAGATACTCATGGTAGCTTCCTGGACTCTCTGAACGGGGCAGAGGAATAGAACCCGAGTCGGCTGCATGCAAGACAAATGCCCTACCCTCTGTGCTATCACTAATAAAAGTTTCAAAAAATGGTTGGTATCACCTGTCGTCCCATTGCTTATTGATTTGCTTGAGCAGGGGCCAGTAACTTCTCCATTCATCCCTGTCGTGTGCTAGTGTAGCCCAATGGGGTCTGCTTGCTCCAGGAACATGAGGAGCATCAAACCAGTCATTCAGGGTCTTGACAAAAAAGTCTGACCATCTCATAGGCGGGTGGCCAGGCATTCTTCTGACGTCCTGTGGAATCCAGTCAGTAACAACTCTAGTCCGGGGTCACTCCAAATAACTTTACATGTCCAGCCCATCAGATTTTTGACGCCTTGGCGAATGAGGCAGTGTCTCTGATCCTCAATTGACAATGGAGGTCGGAACTCTGGATTCCTTTTCTCATTTGAGTGAAAAATGATATTCCAAGAAAAGCTCTTTTGATTACTCTTTGGGAGACCCGAACAGCATTCTCATCCTGTTTTCGTAGGGCCCAGGTCTTTGAGGTGTATGTTCATGCAGGAAGAATGGTGGAGTCGAAATGATGTGCTTGGAGCCAGAGGTTCCTCATACTCTTGGCAATTTCTTTGAGGCTCTTGAGGGTATTTCATGCCACTATCTTCCTCCTGCGTAGTTCTGGCACCAAGTTGTTTGTCATGTTGAGTTCTCGACCCAGGTACACATAACTGCTGCGTTCGGAGATGTTCATTCTGTTGAGAGCAAATGGAATGTCAGGAACTAGTCCATTTCTCATGAACATTGTTTTCATGAGTTTCAGTGAAATGGTATCACCCTGCCGAACTCTTTACATATATGATCAATTCCTTTAGAGTGGCGAGATCCTGGTGGTGAATCCATAATATAGCTCATGGAGGATCCTGATGTACTGAGTTTGAACTCACTGTTTAGCTAGGGCTTTGATGACCACTTCAGTTTCAACAGAATCAAAAGCCTTCTTTAAATCGATGAATGTTAGACAGAGCAGAATCTTGAACACTCATGAAACCTCAATGAGCTTGGTCAACATGTGCATATGGTTGATCGTGCTGAATGCTTTTTGGAACCTGGCTTGCTTGTACGGTTGTCCTTCATCTAGTGTTCTACAGTCCAATTCAGGATGACTCGAGTGAACAACTTATAGACGACAGACAACAGGCAGATCAGGAGATAGTTGCCAATGACACGAATGTCTACCTTCATATGACAGGATGGTTCTTCTGGTTTTCCACGGGGACAGAAACTTGCATTCAGATAGGCAGTGCGTGAAGAGCCGATCCAGTGTATTGATGAGTACTGGTGTAAGATTATTCAGGTGTCTCTCTCTTTCTGACTCATTTCACTTAGCATGATACTTTCTATGTTGATCCACTTATATGCAAAGTTCATGACTTCATTTTTTCTAACAGCTGCATAGTATTCCATTGTATAGATGTACCAAAGTTACTTTACCAGTCATCTGTTCTCTGGCACTCGGTTTTTTTCCAGAGTCTGACTATTGTAAACAGTGCTGCGATGAACATATAAATGCAGATGTCATTCCGTCTATACTTTTTTTGCTTCTCCGGGATATATTCCCAGAAGTGGCATTGCTGGGTCAAATGGGAGCTTCATTTCTAATTTTTTGAGAAGCGTCCATATTGTTTTCCAAAAGGGCTGAAACAGTCAGCATTCCCAGACATAGAAAGATTGCACTCATCTGTGGAATATAAAATAACAGCGTAGGAGACTAACACCCAAGAATAGTAGAAATAAGTACCAGGAGGTTGGCTCCATGGCTTTAAAGCTGGCCTCACATGCTGGGGGAAAAAGCAACTCAGATAGTGAAGAGAACACCAAGTAAAATGTGATTGGAGATCCCGCTCGGGAGCAGAGATTCGTGCTGAAAGTAGACTAGAGACAAAACACGATAGCCACTCAATACACCATATTGCAAACCACAACACCCCAAAGATGAGAGAGAATAAAAGTGAATACCCTGCCACAGAGGTGGGGTGGGGTGAGGGGTGATGGGATTGGGGGGTGGGAGGGATACTGGGTTCATTGGTGGTGGAAAATGGACACTCGTGTAGGGATGGGTTCTCAAATATTCTATGAGGTAAACACAAGCACAAAAATGTGTAAATCTGTAACTGTACCCTCACGGTGATTCACTAATTTTAAAAAAAAGATTCTTCAGGTGTTCTGGTCTGACCTTGTCTGGACTGGGTGCTGTATGCTTCTTTACCAATGAAATGGCATGTCGGTTTTCGGAAGGGAGAACACTGGGAATGACATATCCATCCTGCAGAATTGTGTATGTGGGCAGGTGGACATGGCTATGTAAGGGATACGAATAGAAGTCATGGATAACCTTTTCATTGCCCTTCTGAAGATGTGTTAGGTCCATCAGGACTTCGGAGGACAATCATCCTGGTCTTGTAGTTGGTGAAGGACAGGTGGGGGTTGCGAATAGTTTTCCTGGTTTCTGCCACATCAGCCAACACTGCTATTCTTCTCTCTTTGAGGTCTTACTTTACTGCTTCTCTGCAGAACATTGTGAGCTCAGATGTGAGCTTGTGATTGCCTGAGGCTCATGCCAAACCACTTTGGTGAATGAGATCAGGAGTTTCTGAAGAGTGGCATCTTTTTGTGTCTTTCTTACTCTCAGCATTCCTCGCACAATCACG
Source organism: Sorex araneus (assembly GCF_027595985.1). Classification (NCBI taxonomy): domain Eukaryota; kingdom Metazoa; phylum Chordata; class Mammalia; order Eulipotyphla; family Soricidae; genus Sorex; species Sorex araneus. The sequence goes on from NC_073313.1 coordinate 124,576,000, forward strand.
GAGGTGTTGAAGCAGTCGATCATATTCCTCATCAATGCTGTCAACGATGGCGTCTTTCCATATTTCCACAGTAGTGCCTAAGAGCTTCCAGTGTTAGACGTTCTGGGAGTTCTCTTCCTAAAATTTTCAGCCCTTTGTCCCCGCTCCATGAAGTAGAATTTTGCAGGAAGGACACGGTGGTCTGTTCCCATTTGGAATTTTGAGACAATAGCGACATATATCAGGCAAAATCATTGATTGAATATGATGTGGTCATTTTTCTTGTATAACTGTCCACCAGGAGACACCAATGTTTAACGTTTAGGTTCAGCCTTCTGTAACTACGAGTTACCATGCATGGTCTTGGTCAACATGATGAACTCAATCTCTCACCCTGATCATTCCATTCTATGCCATGCGTTCCCATGTGGAGTTCTTCAACATACCTTCTCGGTCCTATACTGGCATTAAAATCACGAATAATGACCTTGTAGAAGGTTCAGTCTTCTCTGTAGAACTTCTCCAGCTCCATGTAGAACTTCTCAATTTTTTCTTCTTTGTAATTAGGTATTGGTGTGTAGGTGACAAAGATAGAAACTTCTGGCAATGAGCTACATCTATTCAAATGTAAGTGTTCGATTCGGGTTGTTAGGCATTCGAACAAATCAATGCTCATGGCCAAGTTTGTGTTGACAAGTACACTGACACAATTGATGCCTATAATGTCCCATGTTCTGAGGAACAGTTCTTCCCCAGTGTCTAAAACAGCGTGATGTGATTGATGCCTTCTTGTCTTGGTCAGTCCAATGGTGTCACAATTGATCTTCTGCACTTGCACCATCAGGTCCTCGATGGATGTTTCCAATGCCAGCGTCCATGTGTTGAAAATATATACAGTCATATTAGTCCTTCTTCGTTTTGGCAGCCTACTTTGCCCTAAGATTTTATCGTTCTCTCCTTAATCATCCTACCCAATGCTGCTGTATTGGAGGCTCTTTGAGGGTCAGGGGACTGGTATTGGAACAAAATCCAGACCAGCAAATCAATGAAATAAAATTGAATATCATGGCACAGACTTTCAAATATATGATCATTTAAACTTTGTTAAGGGAGCAAGAAGTAAGAAATGGAGCAAGAAGAGCCTGTTAAGCAAGTTTTGCTTGGAAAACTAGGAAGCTCCATGTGAAAAATGAATTTGAACTTCTTTCTAATGCCATGTTAAAAGTCAGATCAAAATGCATTAAAGATCTCAACATCAGACCTGAGCTCATAAGGTACATACATGAAAGTAAACTAGGCAAAAACTTTTACAGAATTTATGCAAAAGGTATTTTCAAATATGAAAGTCCACCTTCCAAGCAAGCGGACCTAAGGTTATACAAATGGGATGACATGAAACTAAGAAGCTTCTGCATCTCAGTAGAAACAGTGACCAAGATTCATAGATATCTTACGGAATGGGACAAACTATTTACCCAATACCCATCTAATAATGGGTTAATAGCCAACTTATATTGGACATTGGTAAAACTTTACAAGAAGAAAAACACCCAACTCTATTAAAAATGGGGAGAGGAAATGAACAGAAACTTCCTCAAGAAAGAAATTCAAATGGACAAAAGCACATAAAAAATTACTCTACATCATGAATCATCAGGCAGATGCGAATCAAAACAACAGTGAGATAACACCACAGAGACTTGAGCATATTGAAAATAATAAGAACAAAGTGCTCCCATGAATGTGAGTAGAAAAGAATCCTCCTTGATTGTTGGTGGGAATGCCGACTGGTCCAGACTTTTTGAAAACATATGGGCATTCCTCAAGAAACTAGCAATTAAGCTCCCATTTGACCCAGCAATACCACTTTTGGGAATATAACCTGGGTGCCCAAAAAACACACAGCAGAAAAACCATCTGCACCTCTATGTTTATTGCAGCTCTAGTCAGAATAGCCAGAATCTGAAAACAACCTGGCTGCCCAAGAACACAAAACTGAATAAAGAAACCATGGTATATTTACACAACAGAATACTATGCAGCCATTAGGAAGAATGAAATTTGGTTATGAATTGATGGAAATGGAGAGTATCATGCTGAGTTAAATTAGTCAGAAGGGAGAGGAACAGGATAGAGTGACTACATTAATTTGTGGGATATATATATACAGATATATATCTATATTTATCTATCTATAATGAGACTAATGTCTAAGGTGAGGCTAAGGACAAGCAAGGAGGAATTGTCAATGGTTGGAAGCTTGCCTTGAGAGTTTTGTGGGGGTCGAAGTGCAGTTAGGATAGAGAATGGATAAGCATGACAAAAGTAGTTGGAAATGATTATTTTGAACAGGAGCTGAGTATTGAAAGTAAGCAAATGGGTGTACCTTATATACATTCATTACCTATATTGTAAACCATAAGGTCCAAAAGGAAAGAGAGAGAATGAGAAAGAAAGCAAGAGAGAGGAGGAGCAGGTTAAAGAGAGGAGACAGAGAGGTGAGAGAAGAAAAGTGCCTGCCATAGTGGTAGACTGAGGGATAGACTGTGGGAGGGAAATGGGAGCCATTGCTGGTGGGAAAAGTACACTAATGAAGGGATGGTTATTGGAACATTATATGACTTAAATCTAATCATGAACAAATTTGTAAATGTGTTTATCACTGTGATTCAATTAAAAACAGTTTCTCCAGGGGCCAGAGTGATAGTACAGAGGGGAGGGCATTTGCCTTGCACGTGGCCAAACCAGATTCAATCCCTGGCATCCCATATGTTCCCCCAAGCACTGCCAGGGGTAATTTCTGAGCGCAAGATCCAGGAGTAACCCCTGAGCATCACTGGGTGTGACCCAAAAAGCAAAAAAGAAAAACCAAAGAGTTTATCCAATATCTTGGTGGCCCAAACCAATTTACACCAAACTTTAACTTTATTTCCTTGGATTTAGTATAAATAGTGAAACAAAATTATTAGTAATGTTTTAAATCACTAAAATAACCGAATATAGCAGTTTTGTTGTATGTAGTCATTTAATTAATCACATTTCACCAAAAAGAATCTCTATTGAGAATTAATTTGCTGTCCTTATTAGAATTTCCTTAATGCAGTGTATTAGAATTTTTCTGAAATTAACAAATCAAGAAGTAATTTTTGGTCAAGTTTAAACAATATTACACATTTGGAATGCATTGTTCTAACAATAAATATGTTTTCAAGCTCATTGGGGCTTTGAAGCTTTGAAAAGCAGCACACATATATGAATTTCAAAATATCTTATAATGTACTTACATAACATTTCTATTTAAATATAACTATTTCTCATTTGCTATTTTTACACGAGAAGATAAGTAAACTTTAGTACTGAAGTATTGCTTATCTCCACTGTGAAGGTATTTCCTACCACGTTATGTAACAGTAAAATGAAAAATATATGTTTTGTTTGGCTTAATAGATTAGATATGTGAATGTTACTTTGTACCTGTATTATTGAATACTTTGTACCTGTATTGTTGAATACAGGTACAAAGTAACATTTGCATATATAATCTTCATAACCCATTGGGGTTATGAAGTATCTTTCAAATAAAACTTTCTGTAAGTTGTGCTGAAACTATTCTACCTAAAATACTGTTTTAATCTTTTAGTAGTTACGTGTTAAAATTTATTGTTCATTTACAATGTTATGTAATTTCAATGGCTTAATTTACCACATCTATGTGTTTATTATATGTACTATACCCTCACTGCAGTTCTACTGCCATTCCACCATAAAAACAAAACTCTTACTCAATCTTCCCACACTATTTTCATGTCTTTCTGGAGACCACCATAGATTTTATTGAGTTTAGGAGTTATAATTTTAAAACCATTTTTAAAATTGTGTTCACATTAATCATACCACTTGGAAATTGTCTTTTCCATAGTTATTTAATTTATAATAATTTTCTGAAGAACCACTCATGTTGTTCCAAAGTACACAATTACTTTTTTTTCCTTTGAAAGCTTAGAAGCCTGCATTTGTAAGTAGTACAAACTACTTGGTGGCCTTCATTTGTAACTGGTGCGAAGCAAGTTATTTTTAAGTGAAACTTATTTAGGAATTTGGGAGGAGTGAGAAATACATGTTCAAATTGCTGCGAAGCAAGGTATTGTTTTCACAAGTGATTTTTAAATTTTTTTTAATCAATGTATTTTTTAATTAGTGAATCACCGTGAGGGTACAGTTATAGATTTATACATTTTCGTGCTCGTGTTTCCCTCATACAATGTTCGAGAACCCATCATTCACCAGTGCCCATTATCCACCACCAAAAATCCCAGCATTCCTCCCACCCCACTCTGCCTCTGGGACAGGGTATTGCCTTTTGTTCTCTCTCTACAATTGTGTGTTGTGGTTTGCAATAAGGGTATTGAGTGCCATTGTGTTCAGTCTCTAGTCTACTTTCAAAAAAAGCATCACTTTTCCCCCGTGTGGCCTCCAACCACATTTTACTTGGTGTTCCCTTCTCTATCTGAGCTACCTTTTCCCCAGAATGTGAGGCCAGCTTCCAAGCCATGGAGTAAATCTCCTGGTACTTATTTCTACAATTCTTGGGTGTTAGTATCCTACTCTGTTATTTTATATTCCACAGATGAATGCAATCTTTCAATGTCTGTTTCTCTTTCTGACTCATTTCACTTAGCATGATACTTTCCATGTTGATCCACTTTTATGCAAAGTTCATGACTTCATTTTTTCTAACAGCTGCATAGTATTCCATTGTATGGATGTACCAAAGTTTCTTTAACCAGTCATCTGTTCTAGGGCACTCGTTTTTTTTTTCCAGATTCTGGGTATTGTAAACAGTGCTGCAATGAACATATAAGTGCAGATGTCATTTTGAGTATACTTTTTTGCTTCTCTGGGATATATTCCCAGCAGTGGTATTGCTGGGTCAAATGGGAGCTCCATTTCTAATTTTTTGAGAAGCGTCCATATTGTTTTCCAAAAGGGCTAAACCAGTCGGCGTTCCCAAAGCAAGGTATTTTTAATAGAAACTTATTTAGGAATATGGGAGGAGAGAGAAATACATGTTCAAGAAAAATCATATATGCTATAGTGGAAACAGGCAAACAATGAAACATAGAGGCAAGCAATCAAGATACACATTTAGGGAAATATTTAGGGAAGAGGAAACCCATATTTCTTTTTCTATATCATTGAATTGAATTTTTATTGAGACAATAGTAACTTATTATAACATAAATTTTATGTATATTTAGGAGTATGCCCTACACATATCACCAACATACCAATGATATTCACCAAAATTTTCATCATAATTTTTATCACCTACTGCCCTTGGAATTATCGATTTTGTTGTCAGAGACTTTCTTCTTGTGGAGGGAGGAGGGTTGATTTGGGGCCCACATCAGGCTCTCCTTAGAGCTTACTCCTGGCTCTGAGCTCAGGGATCACACCTGGCTGGTCTCAGAGAATCACATGGTGTCACCGCGATTGATGTGACATCAAATACATTCAAAGCCAGTGCAGTGCACACTGCATTATCTTTCAGGCACCCAGCGGTGTTTTCTTTTTCTTTTTTTTCTTTTTTTAGCTTTTTGAGTCACATCTGACAATGTACAGGAGTTACTCCTGGCTCTGAACTCAGGAGTTAATACTGGTGGTGTTTGGGGGACCATATGGGATGCTGGGAAACAAAGCCAAGTCAGCCTAATGCAAGGTAAATGCCCTATCCTCTGTCCTATCGCTCCAGCCCCCAGAGGTGTTTTCTTTCATTTTTCATTTTTTTCTTTTATTTTCATTATTTCTAAGCTTCAAATAATAATAATATAAATGAAAGAAAAAAAACTTAAAGAGTTTTCATCAATTATCATGGAGCCTACTGATTTGATCTTCAGCAGCTTTCACTGGGATTCCAAAACCTTCCACTAACGTTTTCATTTTCTCTTGGTAACTTGAAAGTGGAACACCGTAGCAGGCTGTTTTCACTCAGGGCACCCCGGAGAGGTTCGGGTGAAAGCCCTCCCCACCCCAAGGACTCAGCCCTGGAATCCGACCTCCACTACCCAACCATTGCCATGCTCCAGGCCACTTTCCAGACACTCGGCCATGCAACACATTTGAGTAAACATATTTCTGGACCACGCAGCCCCAAAAGTGGCAGCGTGACACATCCTAAGACACAAGCTACCCATTTTCCTTAATTACCACACCACATTTGATAGGGTTCAGACAGTAGGCAAATAATCATAGAGGGAAATCTCACTTGTATCACGTGTCACCCCATTGATCTTCGATTTCCTCAAGCAGGCACCAATAACATCTCCATTTGTCCTTCTCACGTGCTAGTGTAGCCCAATGGTATCTGCTAGCTCCAGAACACGAAAAGCCTCAAACCATACATTCAGGTTTTGACAAAGATGCCTGACCATCTCGTAGGTGGGTGGCCATGCGCCCATTTGACATTCTATGTAATCCAGTCGGTAACAGCTCTAGTCCAGTGGTCATCTCTATATCGCATTATGTGTCTGGCCCATCTGGTTTTTGACGCCTTGGCAAATGAGAGAGTATCCCTGATTTTTGATCAGTGACAGATGTCTGTCACTTGATTCTTTCTCTCACTTGAGTGACATGTCATATTTCAAGCATAGCTCTTTTGATTCCTCTTTGGGAGACACGCATAGTGTTCTTACCCTGGTTTCCTAGGGCCCAAATCATTCAGGCATATGTTAGTGTAGGAACAATGGTGGAGTCAAAAAGATGTGCCTGGAGCTGGAGGTTCTTCATCCTCTTAACAACTTCTCTGATGCTCTTGAAGGCGTTTCACTCTGCTCTTTTTCTCCTGCACAGTTCTGGCGACAAGTCTTTCCCCATGTTGGGTTCTCGACCCAGGTACACACAACTGCTGCATTCGGAGATGTGCGTTCCATTGAGAGTAAGTCGACCATCAGGGACTAGTTCATTTTTCATGAACATTGTTTTGCTGAGATTCAGCTGCAGTCCCACCTTTCCACTATCGTAGTCAAAGTAATCAGCCAGCATTTATGCCTCTTGGCTAATGCTTAGTGTTATGAGAATGATGTAATTAGCGAAGCAGAGATGGTGTAGTTGCCGACTGTCTATCTTCACTCCCATTCCTTCCCATTCCAATCATCACATGATGGTCTTCAGGGTGGCACTGAAGAGATTCGGTGAAATGGTATCACCCTGCCGAACCCCTCTCTTTATGTCAATGATGACTTCCTTGTACAATGGTGAGATCCTGGTGGTGACTCCGTGATACAGCTTGTAGAGGATCTAGATATACTGAGTTTGAACACCCTGTTTGTCTAGGGCTTTGATGACTGTTCAGTTTCAACAGAATCAAAGGTCTTCTTTAAATCAATAAATGTTAGACAGAGCAGCATCTTGAACTCTTGTGAAACTTCGGTGAGTTTGGTCACTGTGTGGGTATGGTCGATCATGCTGAATTCTTTTCAGAACCCAGCTTGCGAGCATGGTTGTCCTTCATCTAATGTTCTACCTATTCTATTCAGGATGACTTGAGTGAACATCATGTACGTGATGGATACCAGGCCGATTGGGTGATAATTGATTATGTGGTGGATGACTCCATTTTTGTGCAACAGATCAGTCCTGTTTGTTTTCCATTGGAATGGACAGGTAGCATGTGAATGGCTGAGCCAGTGTATTGATGAGTACTGACTGCAGATTCTTCAGGTGTTCGCATTTGACCTTGTCTGGACCAGGTGCTATATGCGTCTTTACCAATGAATGGCATGTCAAATTTCGGAAGGGAGAATATTGGGAAAGACATATCCATCCTGCGGAATTTGGTATGTGGGCAGGTGGACGTGGCTGTCGAAGAGATCCGAGTAGAAATCATGAATAATCCTCTCCATTGCCCTTCTGGAATATGTGATAGAATCATCAGGGCGTCAGAGGGCAGTCGTCATGTTCTTATAGTTAGCGAAGGACAGGCAAACGTTCCAAACACTTTTCCCGGCTTCTGCCACATCGGTCAACACTGCTGCTCTTCTCTCTTTGAGGTCTTCCTTTATTGCTTCTCTGCATAGCTTTGGGAGCTTGGACGTTAGCTTGTGATTTCCTGAGTCTTGTGCCAAACAGTTTGGCAAATGAGCTCAAGAGTTTCCGAAGACAGGCATTTGTTTGTGGCTTTCCCACTCTTGGCATTCCTCACGCAGTCATGGAGGTGTTGACCCCGTCCATCATATTCCTCGTCAATGTTGTCAATGATGGCATCTACCCATGTTTCTGCAATATTGCCAAAGAACTCCAGTTGGTGGTTATTCTGGGAATTTTCTTTTTTAACTTAAACTTTGCAATCCTTTCTCCCCATTCTGTGAAGTAGAATATTGCACAAAGGTGATGGTGGTCTGATCTTGTTTGGAATTTTGGGACAACAGTGACACCGGTCAGGCAAAACCATTGATTGAATATGATGTGGTCAGTTTTGTTGTGAAACTGTCCACTGGGAGACTCCCAAGTCCAACGTTTAGATTCAGCCTTCTTAACTGTGAGTTACCATGGATGATATTAGTCGACATGATGAACTCAGAGAGTCTCTTACCCTCTTCATTCCATCAAGGCCATGGGTCCCAATGTGGAGTTCTTCCGGTGACCTTCTTGGGCCTATCTTTGCGTTAAAATTACTGACAATGATTTTGTAGAAGGTGTGGTCTTCTTTTAGAACTTCTCTAGTTCAATGTAGAATCTCTCAATTTCTTCTTCATTGTAGTTAGATGTTGGTGTGTAGTCGACAAGGATAGAAACTGCCGGCAGCGAGCCACATCTATTCAAGCATAATCGATCGATTAGAGTTGTTAGGCATTCGAATGAATCAATGCTCATGGCCAAGTTCGTGTTGATAAGGACAACGACACCACCAATGTCTCTATTTTCTCATGTTCTGAGGAACAATTCTTCTCCATTGTCAAAAATGGTGTAATGTGATCGATGCCTTCTTGTACGGTCAGACCAATGATGTCTTACTTGGTCTTCTGTGCTTATACCATCAGGTCCTCAATGGATGCTTCCGATGCCAGCGTACATGCTGGCACAGACAATCATTTTAGTCCTTCTTCATTTTGGCAGTCTAGTTAGTCCCTGATATTTTATAAGCCTCTTCTTGTTCATCCTTCTTAACAGTGCCTTATTGGGCGCTCTTTCAGTGTCAGGGGAATGAGGCCCATTACATTTGATTTTGTCATATCAAATACATCACAGGTAGCTTGCTAGTCTCTGCCATGCAGAGGGGATACTCTTGGTATCTTGCCGGGCTCTCCAAGAGGGATAGAGACTTTTAGGGTGGCCTCTAATCAATTGCCCTTACAGGTGTTCCCATGGTTCACACCATATTTGAACCCCATCAAATACGTTGCGGTAATGATGGAAAATGGGTATTTACTGTCTTATGATGTGACTTGCAGCCGCAAAGCAACCACACGGTCCGGAAAGCAGCCTGGAGCGTGGTGGTGGCTGGGTAATGGGGGTAGTGGAGATCGGCCGATGAGGTATTTATCTGGCACCGGCAGGGTGGTCATCTGGATTTAATCCCTGTGTCCCCGGAGATTGGGGGAAGCAGGCAGAGGATCTCTGTTTCTGGCTCCTGTTAATCCTGGAGTCCAAGGTCACAAAGTTCTGCTTTACCTGGTATTGTGGGGCTTCACTCATGCGTGAGGCTCAGCCTGAGTGTCTGGAAAGCGGCCTGGAACGTGGCGGTGGCTGGGTAGTGGAGATAGTGGAGGACCGCTGATGGGATATTTATCTGGTTCTGGTAGGATGGGTCATCTGGGTTTGATCCCTGTAGTGCCAGAGATTGGGGAAAGCGGGCAGAGGATCTCTGTTTCCGGGTTGAATAATATATAGACATATATGTTAAATATACATATATATTCTTCTTTATATATTCACTATATATATATACATATATATATATTCTTCTTGGAGAGCCCAGAAAGGTACCGAGAGTATCCCACCCACATGGCAGAGCCTGGCATGATACCTATGGCATATTTGATATGCCAAAAACAGAAACAACAGGTCTAATTCCCCTGACTCTGAAAGAGCCTCCAAAACGGCAGCATTGGGAAAGATGAGTAAGGAGAGGCTGCTAAAATCTCAGTGCTGGGATGAATGGAGACATTACTGGTGCTCGCTCGAGTAAATCGATGAACAATGGGATGACAGTGATACAGTGATTTAGATTTTTTGGCCCCACCCAGGAGTGGTTGGTGCTATTTGTGGCTCTGTTACTCAGAGGTTAGCTGTGGCTGTGCTTTGATAAGTATATGTGGTTTGAGGACATAACTAAATTCAAGGCAAGAACTTTAAATGCTGTGCTATCTCTTAAGACCCATTTTTTCCTACATGAAACATCATGCCTTGTATTTGAAAGTAGGAAGACTCAGTGGGATTTTCCTATATTTTTGTTTCTCCTTCTTTCGTTTAACATAACTCTCTCTGGTTTCATGCATTTTGTAGAAAAAGGCAGCATTTTAACTTTTTAATAAGAAGAGTTATTTAATATGATCTTATTTAATAAGTTTTTTAATAAGTTCTTTAATAAGAATAATGGGATGACACTGATACAGTGAATAACAAGAGTAGTATTTTGCTGACTATAATAATCCATATATTTTATTCAAACAATGTCTTTGGGCATTTATGTTGAGTCCACATATTAGTTACTACAAATAATTCTGCTTTGAAAACAGGTATGTATATATATATACATATATAATTTTGAGTCACTTATTTCATATTATTTGGATATATGACCAGGTTTTATAATGATAGATCCTAAGGGATTTCCATTTTTCACATTTTTTTCATGGAGACAATACCAATTTACATCCTCACCAGGTTCCATTTTACTCACTTCTTCACCAAAATTTGTTGCTTCAATCATTTTTATATAGGCCGTACTTTCACCCATGAGATGATATCTCATGATTTTGATTTGCATCTCCCAAATAAAATTTGATTTTAAGCATTATTTCATCTGTCTGTTAGGCAGCTGTATGCATTTTTTGAAAAGGGTTTATTCAGGTCTTCTACACATCTTATAAAATTGGGTTACTTATTTCTTTTGTTGCTAAGTTGTATGGGCTTTTTTTTTTGGTAAAATCTTGTCAGATATATGATATGCAAATATCTTCTTCCAGTTGCTAGATTGCCTTTTGTTTTTTATGGTAGCTTCTTTTGCTGTGTAAAAGCTTTTTAATTTGATGCATTCCATTTGCTTATTCTTGCTTTTGTTTCCTTTACCAAAGGAATTGAATTTCTAGTACATCTTTTACTGAAGTTCTGCAAAGTATGACCTATATTTTCTTCTACATTTCTTATAATTTAAATTATATCATTAAGAATGTTTTACTTGCTGCTCCAACATCCTAGGTGAGACTTGCTTCCAACTGATATTAGTGGGCCTATCGTGGAATAGGAAGCAAAACTGCCACCTACAGGGTGGGTCACAACAGTCTCCAAACCTTATCTGCACCATATTAAGGTCCCACACTACAGATCCTTCCTGATACTCTGATTGCTGCTTCACCATTACAGGACAGACTGAGCAGAAACAGCAATCTCCAGCTTAATCCCTCAGTATTATCCACGGGGCACAACAAGAACACAAGAAAAATAATGAGAAAAACATGTAGAAGCTCACCAAGTTTGATGAGTGAAAACACTTTCACTGAAGACAAAAATAACACAGCAAATCCTCAGACTGCCTATAGTGACACCATGATGAGGATGATGAGTGTATTCAGTGAGTTCAAAGAAATGGTAGCACAGGTAACAAAGCACATCAAAGTATGAAAGTCAAAATGAAAACTAAATCATCATTATCATCATCATCATCATCATCATCATCATCATCATCATCATCATCATCATCATCCCATTGATCATCAAATTTCTCGAGCAGTCTCAGTAATGTCTCCATTCGTCCTAGCCCTGAGATTTTAGAAGCCTCTCTTTACTCATCCTTCCCAACGATAATGCATTGGAGGCTCTTTCAAGGTCAGGAGAATGAGACCCAGCTTGTTACTAATTTTGGCATATTAATACACCATGGGGACCTTGCGAGGCTCTCCCGTGTGGGCAGGAAACTCTCGGTAGTTTGCCAGGTTCTCCCAGAGGGAGAAGTAGGCTATAAGATGTCCGGGAGCTTGCTTTTAAGTCTCTGGATGCTGGCCGTGGATGGGTAATCCACTGGGGGCAGTCCCTGGGTGTGACCACCTAGCTACAGGGAAATGGGAAATCTGGGCTGAGGAGGCCCAGTCCCGATTCTAGCAGGCTTGGAGGTCTCAACCCCAGTCCCACACACCTGGGTTCCTCTGCCAGTACCTTCATACGTGAGGCTCGTCTGAATGTGTGGAGAGGGGCCTTGAGCATGGCTATAGCTAGGTTCTAGAGGTCTTCAGCCTCCGGGAGCGCTGCTCTGGGTGGGGAGGGAAGCTGGAGCTCATCCCCTCCGAGGGGCCCCAGGGAAGAAAGCCAGACATACGGGCAAGAGACTCTCTGCATCGCTCTCTGCTCTCTTCTGAAAGCTTGCTTTTAAGTCTCTGGATGCTGGCAGTGGATGGGATTATACGGTGCTGGGGGCAGTCCCTGGGTGTGACTGCCTAGTTACAGGTAAATGGGAAATCTGGGCAGAGAAGAAAACTAAATACTACAGTAAAAATGACAAAAATGAAGAATATGGCAGGTGATATTAAAAGTTCAATAGAAACTCTGAAAAGAAGAATTACATAGTCTGAGTAAAAGACCAAGCACCTCCAAAATGAGAACGAAGAAACCACCAGGAAATAGCAGAAGGTGGAAAATAGCCTAAAAATGAACAGAATACCAGAGAACTATAGGATGAGTTAAAGAGGAAGAGCATAAATATCATCAGAGTCCCTGAAGAGCAGAAAGGAAAATTTTATGAAGAAATATTAGTCAAAGAAATCATTTATAAGAAATTCCCAGAGTTGAGGATTACAGGCAGTCTGTGACATTTATGGGAGAGTTCAATCCATTGCATTTAAAGAATTATTGATATGAAAGCAAATGTTGTCCTGTATCTTTGAGAAAATGTGGTGCTGTGTAATTTGATCTTTGCTTTTTTATGAGGTTACTAAATATACTTTTGTCAACTCTGAGTGATAACATTGTTGGTATAGGAAGTTGTTTAATTCAATACCATTTTATTCTCTTCTTGATTGAAGACTTTCCTTTGAGATATCAACAGTGAATCAAATATTTTTTGTATATCACATTTTGCTTCTCTCCTGCTGTTTTAAGAAGTTTGTCTCGGTCTCTTCTTGCTATTTTGATCACAGTGTGTCTCTCTATTGAGGTGTTTCAATTACACTTGATCAACACTCTTTGTGCCTCATAGATCAGTGTTCCAATCTTCCTCTTCATATTAGGAATTTCCTCACCTTCTAGTTGTTCACGTCACCATTATACACGATTAATTCTTTCTTGCTCTTAGACATTCTGAATCTTAGGATTTTTCTGATAGTATTGTCAAGAATATTTCATTTCTGTTTGTCATTGTCTCTTTTTATGGCCTCTATATATTTTTATTAGAGAACTGTGATTTAAAAAGTTATTATTAGTTATACTTTAGGCACATAGTATTGAAAAACTAAACTTACCACCTGTATCAACTGCCCATATGTCCTCCCCACCCCAAACCTCAGCCCATACCCATATAACAACTTGACAGAGATATTACAAAAATTCAGTAATTACAGCTTACATTTCATGTTTTCAGTCTTATTGAGTATGTTTTCTGGATATATGGCCATACTTCTCACTCACATTACCAGTATAACTGAAAGCCTATTCACCCATTATTTTTGGCCCTTTTCTTCCCCCTTGATTTATTTCTTTCTCTATCCTTCTTCTTCCTAAATACTGAGATCAAGGGTGATATAAGCATCTGCTTTTTATGATATTTCCTCATCAGAATTCTATATACCACCAATACGTGAGATCATCCAGTATTTGTCTTTCTTTTTCAGTTTACTGCAATCAAAATGACATCTTCAAGTTCCAAGAGTTTTCAGCAAATTGCATAATTTCCTCAATCTTTGCAGCTGCATAGTATTCCATTGTGTATATATATCACATATTAGTAATCCATGCATGTTGTTTTATTGCTTCTTTATGAAGCGTTGTGCTTAGTCTACTTATTTTCTTAGTATTTTCTTTCTTTTTTTAAATTTTTTATTTTTTTACAGTTACAGATTTATACATTTTTGTGCTCGTGTTTCTCCCTTACAAAGTTTGATAACCCATCCCTTTACCAGTGCCCATTCTCCACCACCAGCAAGCCCAACATCCCTCCCCGCCTCCCCAGTCCCGTCTCCCCCCACCCCACACTGCCACTATGGCAGGGTATTCCCCTTTGTTCTCTCTCTCTGATTAGGTGTTGTGGTTTGCAATAAAGGTGTTGAGTGGCCATTGTGTTCAGTCTCTAGTCTATATTCGGCCCGCATTATCTTTCCCCCACATGACCTCCAACCACATTTTACTTGGTGTTTCCTTCTCTGAGTTGCCCAGAATTAGAGACCAGCCTCCAAGCCATGGAGACAACCTCCTGGTACTTATTTCTACTATTCTTGGGTGTTAGTCTTATAGTCTATTATTCTATAGTCCACAGATGAGTGCAATCTTTCTATGTCTGTCTCTCTCTTTCTGACTCATTTCACTTAGCATAATACTTTCCATGCTGATCCACTTATATGCAAACGTCATGACCTCATTCTTTCTAACAGCTGCATAGTATTCCATTGTATAGATGTACCAGAGTTTCTTCAACTAGTCATCTGTTCTAGGGCACTCGGGTTTTTTCCAGATTCTGGCTATTGTAAACAGTGCTGCGATGAACATATAAGTGCAGATGTCATTTCGACTATACTTTTTGGCTTTTCTGGGATATATTCCCAGCAGTGGTATTGCTGGGTCAAATGGGAGCTCAACCTCTAGTTTTTTGAGAATCGCCCATATTGTTTTCCAAAAGGGCTGAACTAGCCGACATTCCCACCAGCAGTGTAGAAGGGTCCCTTTCTCCCCACATCCTCTCCAACAGTGGTTGCTTTTGTTCTTTTGGATGTGTGCTAGCCTTTGTGGTGTGAGGTGGTATCTCATGGTCGTTTTGATCTGCATCTCTCTGATGATTAGTGATGTAGAGCACTTTTTCATGTTCCTTTTGGCCATTCGTATCTCTTCCTTGGTAAAGTTTCTGTTCATTTCTTCGCCCCATTTTTGGATGGGGTTGGATGTTTTCTTCTTGTACAGTTCAACCAGTGCTTTATATACTGTAGGGAGCCATTTTACCTTACTGATCTTATCCTGTCACTATTTGTTTAATCACTAGCTAACCCCATGCCACACCTAGCAAAGGTTGCCACTCCTAATCTTACTGATCTTATCCTATAAGCATTTGTTTATTATTAGCTAAATCCCATGCCATACCCTGCATTTCTGTTGGGGGTCCTGGCACCACCTCCTCCCAACAGGAAGGTATAAATACTGTAACTGCCATAGAATAAATGCCTTTTCTCCCTCCTCCGGGCTCTGAGTCTGTTCTTTCGTCTGCGCCCTACGAAGGGTTCTCCCTGCTGAACAGAACGAGACCTCCACATCAACTTCCACAATATACCATTGATATCAACCCCTTATCTGATGGGTATTGTGTAAATATCCTTTCCCATTCTGTAGATAGTCTTTGTATTCTGGTCGCTGTATCTTTTGCGGTGCAGAAGCTTTTTAGTTTAATGTAGTCCCATTTGTTGAGCTCTGTTTTTACTAGATTGCTTAGTTCCGTGTCATCTTTGAAGATACCTTTATCTTCAATATCGTGGAGGGTTTTGCCTACCTTGTCTTCAGTGTACCTTATGGTTTGTGGTCTGATGTTGAGGTCTTTAATCCATTTTGATCTGAGTTTTGTGCATGGTGTCAGGTCTACTATTTTCTTTACCTCCTTCAATTTTATTTGAATGAGTTTTCTTTTCAATTTATCTTTTAGGATCTCTCAAATTTTCTTTTTGAAAGTGTTTAGATGATTTAGAATTGATAGGCCATTTTTCAGATATCATTTACAGCCAAATAAAAATATGTCTACTGTGCTTGGGGAATCTTCCAATTTTTGTTACTCTGTTGACATTCCTGAATGCTAACACATTTTTATTGCTCCTGGTTGTCTATTTTCTGAGGTTAGGACTAGATTCTCACTACTCCTGAGTTTCTGTGAAAAGTGTTTTTGATCTGACTCATTCTTGTGTTTGGATGGTGAGGAAAACCATTGTGGATTGTCTGTTTAGTGCCTTTCCATGGAACCTGTTGTTACCTGAAGTGTCTTTCACCCAGAACTTATTATGGTATATAACCTTCCCTGTGACTTATTTCCATTGGGTTGCCTTCCTGTGCGTTATGTGGTCATTCTTTTTTTTAAAAAATATTGAGTCAGAGTGAGATATAGTTACAAAATTGTTCATGTTTGGGTTTCAGTCATACAATGCTCCAATACCCAACCCTTCACCAGTTTACATTTTCCACCACCAATGTCCCCAGTTTCCTTTTAACTCCACCCTCCACTTGCCTCTATGTCAATCACCTTTCTTCTCTCTCTCTCTTTCTCTCTCTCCCTCTCTCTCCCATTCCTCACTCCCCTTCTCTCCCTCTTTCCTAGAGGGTCATTCTTTCTTACTTATGGGAATTAGGCTCTCCTTAGTAATTTCAGGGCCTGGGCTGATCCAGGGCACCTGCTTTTCTAGGCAGTTTGCAGTTTTTTTTTTTGTTTTTAACGCCATATTGTTTGAATTGAATTTCAAAAGTTTATTTCTCTGTGAAATATTACTATACATTAGAATATATGTCCATCCAGTGCCTCTCTATAACCAGTGGGTTTCAAAAAATCGTTAAAGCTAGGTGGACAAAAAGTGAATAATGCTTTATAGAAGCCAGAAAGACCTCTAAATTGTGAATTGTCAGCCTGTATGAATATTTTATAATATATTATTGAGATCAGTAAACGCTGTAGAGGAAATTGAATAAGTTGGCACATAATTATGTTTACCAGCATGAAGAGGTTAGTGTGTTTCTTTTGATGTCAACCAGGAGATCATATTGTTTCCTTCATTTTTCATTTAACTTCCTCCTTTTTATGACACGTTAATTTTTTTTATCAGATTCACCTTATTTTAAGAATGAATTTGATTATTTAATATTGCATTATTGGCAAAAGCAAACTAAACCATGCATTCAAGGTAAATCTATTTTATCCGGAAGTAAAATTAAGTAGTTGAATATTCAATGATAGAAAATCTCTAAAATCTTCATAGAATGAACTTTGGTCAACTGGGTACAATCCTGTTTAATAGTCCCTTGGTAACATTCATCTAAAAGTCCAGCACCAACTTCAGGGTGGAAGAGATACTTTGAGTGGAATAGTTACTATAGAAATAATGAAAATAACATGTGCTTTTTTTCAAAATTGAATGTGATCTAAAATGATAAATATTATTGAATTTAAAAAGCATGTTTGTGTAAAATGAACTTCTGTTTCATAGCATAAAACCAAAAATGCATAGTTATAAAATTCTGGAGGTCAAATAACTATTTAATCTATTCATTATATAACCAAAACGTAGGCTAAATTCTACTTTACAGAAGGATTTTTTAAAGATTTGCAGAAAGAGAAAATGGCAACATTCTTTGCTTAAATTTATAGTAATGATAAGATTTTTAAAAAGAGTTATTTATATTTTACTTTTAATTTTATTCCCATAATAATAAAATTAATAGCAATAAAAGAATAATAAAGTCAGTATACTTCGACTGTGCATACTGAATTACTATAAAAATTACTATGGATAGGCACTCAGGCATCACACCTGGCATGTATTGCAGATATGGGGTTTCTGGGATTGAACTCAACTCGGGTAGACTGTAGGCAAGGCAAATAGTTTACCTGCTGTACCATCTGTCTGGTTCCTGTATAAAATTTTGGTTAGTGTCCAATTTCTCATCTATTTTTGCTCTATTCTACTCCAGCTCTATTCTCACTACCCTTCAAATAGCCCTTTATCTCCAATCCCTTTTCAACACACGTAAGCACAAAAAAAATACATATTCAGAAAGTTTTCTGAAGTTAAACTACGTTGAAGAATATATAATTTTAGAATATAAAAAGGTAATAAATGTGGTAATAATCCAAGCTGTGCAAATATGTAAAACATTATAAATTACTTTGGATCGATCTCTTTTTTTGTATGAGTTATGAATTTTCTTTTTGGTTTTGGGGACACATCTTGTGATATTCAGTTATTAGTCCTGGCTCTGTGTTCGGGGATTAGTCCTTGAAAGGTTTGGGGGGTGCATATGGATTCTGGGGATCTAACCCAGGTCAGTCGTGTGCAAGGCAAATATCCTCCTCACTATACTATTACTCTGTCCTCATGACATTTTATCGCAAAATTGCCAACCTCTAATCATCCCAATGCTATCTACCTTTATGACATAGAAAACGATTGTAGAGAATAGTAGCATAATTAGAAAATGAAAATGTCATGGCTTCGATACACTAAAGATGCTAGGTTTGGATATTAAAGGGATTAAAATTTAGAAAGGGCATAGGGAAGGAGAAAATCCTGTAGTTATATTAATGTGTAATTGACAAGTTTAATTTTCTTTCTTTTTTTTAAATAAAAATTTTATTTTATTAAATCACCATGTGGAAGATTACAATGCTTTCAGGCTTAGGTCTCAGTTATACAATGCTGAAACAACCATCCCTTCACCAGTGCCCATATACCACCACCAAAAAAAAAAAAAACCACACAGTACACCTCCCATCCCGCCCCCCCACCTTGTAACTGATAAGTTTCATTTTACATTCTGTTTACTTTGGTTACATTCAATATTTCAACACCAACCTCACTATTGTTGTTAGGAGTACCCCACTAGATTCAGACCTACTGTGGAGACAAATAAGGTCGCGTGGCCGCAGTAGCGGCCGCGAGGTTTTGAATTTCTGTACTTTAACACAAAGTCCAGGGAGATTTCTTCCAGATATTGGATCATTGTAGGCTTGAAAACCCAATCTGTGGTCGTCTTACTATGGCAGACACCGCACCCTTCATCCCTGGAGAGAAAGAGGCGAGAGAGAGAAATACCTTTCCCCTCCTGGGCGGGCACGGGGCCGAGGCTTAGTTCTCAGGCTGGAGACATTCTGCAAGGAGTTGTTGCCCATGCCGAAAGAGGTTTTGCTGGGTCTGGGTTCACGCTTGTGCAGCTAGCTGTGGAGAGGCCGCACACGCGTGCGGCCCCCGGGATCACATCTCGGCGGTGGTGACAAGTTTAATTTTCAGTTCCACAAAAGAAGATATGACTGATTCATATTCTGATAATTAGTACATTGTTGTATGCATTGTTCAATCTTAATTCATGGTGAGGAAATGGACAGAAGTTTGTGATAAAGTATCAGAGAAAAAGCAGATTATTATGTGGTTTCTTCTTCATGGATAGCTTTATTACAATTAAAATATAGATTGCTTTCAATTTTCAGCAATATATTAGCACTATGAATATATTTTTATGAATAATGTTGCATTATTATTCACATCACTAGAAAAATTATAAAAAAATTATAAAATAGAGTATGAAATTTTATCTTATTTACAAGGTAAACATGTTAGCCTACCATAATTTTAACAAAAAACATAGTCCTGTGTTAGAGGGCAGCCTGACATTTATACTAAAAGAAGTTAAAGTATCAGCATTTAGGTGTATGTATCTGCATTTAAGCTTTAATTCTCATAGAGTGATCACACAAAATGCCAGATAGTACTTTTTATACATAATGTGCTGTGGCAAAGGAGAAAAATTCTTTATTTAAAGAATCTGAAACTTTTATAAATAACAACAATCTTGCCTTCTATTTTGTGTGGATAACATTCTATCTGTATCTTCCAACGCTCTTAATTAAACTTCTTCTTTGCTATGAAGAGAGATGTAATCACTTTCTATTATATATCTATTTTTTGATAGGTGATTCTTGATTAAGAACAATCTTAGCTTCACCCCTTTTTTGGTATCATCTAGTGTTTATTAGAATTTTTGTGCTTTTACATTGGGAGTTTTGATCAGCTAATGGTGATGCTTTTGAAGTTTTTTAAAAAAACTTTTAAAAAATATTGAATCACTGTGAGATACAGTTACAAAGCTTTCATGTTTGAGATTCAGCCAAATAATGACCGAACATCCATCCTTCCACCAGTGCATAGTTTTCATCACCAACATCCCCAGTATACCCCACTCCCATCCCAGTCCTCACTCTGTCTCTATGGCAGACAATTTTGCCAATATTCTCTCTCTACTTTTGGGCATTATATTTTGCTTGAATTTTCCCGCCACCATTAGAGCCTGCCTGCTGGGGGCAGACACTAGATAATTTATTTTCCATTGCTCACTTTGAATATAATGAGAGGTTGCACATCCTCATTTGCAGCCACACACTTCTGGAATTCTAAGATTGTAAATGGTTGGGGTCCAGAGACATCTCTGTTGGGTTCTAATCCATTTTGGGGTTCAATTGGGAGTCTCTGGACCAGGGCCATTCGTGTGCTGAGATGGTGCCCAAAGGCAGATTATGGGTGTTAAAGCCAGGATGCCAAGCAGGTGGGTAGCCAGGGAGGGACAGCCCAACTCCTCTCTCCTCTGCCCTGTGGCTTGGAATCTTAGTCCTGGAACTTGCATACTTGGATCTTGCTTGTGGAAGCTCGTGGTAACTGGGGTTCCATCTGGAGTGGACTGGGAGAGTGCACCTGCTCCACCTGGGATGCCCCAGTGAAATTGGCTCGGTACTGGCCGGGTGAGATTTCCAGCGCTGCGGTGTCCTCCAAGACTCTCTGCTGTGTCTCTCTTTGCTTCACTCTTAAGAAATTTAGTAATGAGAAACACAAGAAGTTGGTGATTTCCTACTATAGGATATTAGTGTTATATTTGATTCATAATACACATGTGTAGTTAAGTATTCCCCAAACTGCTTGAAGTTTATACTAATTTCTACTTTTAGCATGATTCATAAATGGTCTTATATTGCACAATGTCAGATACAATATATTATTAAAAATTTAATATGGCAATTATGATCAGGGAAAATGGCAGCTACTATATTGACATTTAAAAATTATTTTATTACTAATTTAATTTATTATATTTTAGTTCACTGTGGATAGAAGTGATTTCACTACTCTATTGTGAGTAATGCTAAACACATGAGTGAGACTTGAAGGACAGTTAGGTTCTTTAGATTATCTCCAAATTCTTGATTATGGAGTACTTAGCTGAACATGGTACACTCAGTTGGGCCGCCAAAGTTGTTCATGGTATGTTTCTGGGTTGGTTCCTCAGTGTACGTTTTGGAATGATCCGTAAAAATTTCATGAGTGATATAGAGAAACAGACTGGAACTTAGACAACTTTCTTATAAGTGAGAGGGCAGTGCAAGATGGATCCTGTGGTTTGAAATCATTTAAAGATGTTAAAGAGGAAAGTGGCTGTCCAGTGTTCTCATGCTACTGTTCCTGCCTACAAGAAAATTCATAGAAGAAACCCTAAATTGCTCAAACAGTAGGAGTACTTTGGCCAATCCAAGGTGATATTCAATACTCTAAATGAAGAAACATTGGTGGTATAATTGTAGACACACACAAAGGAATGCTGGGGATGACTATAAATTTAATAAAAGATGCTGGATTTATTCAAATTGCACCAGTCTCTTGAACTGTGCTTGGAATTTGTCCAGGACTCAAGACCTAACTGACAGTCACTGGACACCTGAAACTTTACTAGGTGTAATTTTATATGATCATTTTTTTCTTTTTCTTTTTCTTTATTTTTATTTTTTTCTTTTACAAAATCATATTTTATTAAACCCACTATGAACTACACAGTTACTCATTGTTGGGTTTTTGATATATAATGTTCCATCAACAATTTTGCCACTAGTGTCCACTTCCCTCTATCAGTGTCGTCATATTCCATCTCATAATTCCCCACTACCCCAGCCCCAGCCTGTCCTCTTGGCAGATACCCTGAAAATTTGGTTATTAATGTTTGGATCTCACGACTTCAGTGACTCTGTGGTTTTAATATTAACACTATCATTCCTTAACATCATCAATGTATCTTGTTTTTGGTTTTTGGGTCACACCTGGTGATGCACAGGGGTTACTCCTGGCTCTGCACTCAGGAATTTCTCCTGGCGGTGCTCAGGGGACCATATGGGATGCTGGGAATTGAACCTGGGTCAGCCGCGTGCATGGCAAATGCCCTACCTGCTATGCTATCACTCCAGCCCCCATCAATGTATCTTAATCCACTTGTCCCCTACCTGTTTCTTCTCATCTGTATCTTATCTCCTTACCCTTCACTCTATTCCTTTCCTTTTCTTCCTATCCTTAGATGCTGGAGTAAAAGGTAATTTTGGCACCCGCCATTTTAAACCACTGCATTTCTTGATCAAAGTACCTTTCTACCCAACAATTCCACTTTGGAGTATTTACCTCCAGGACACAAAAGCATTCATTCAAAAAATCGTATGAACACCACTATTCATTGCATCACTCAGCATAATTGCTAGAATTTGGAGTTAACCTAGATGTCAAATAACTGATCAGTGAATCATAAAGATGTATTAAATATACATTAATGTGTACTATGCAGCTATAATAAACGTATAATGATGGTTTTACTGCCAAATGTTTAAATCTGTCAATTTCTACCAAATATAAGCAGATTTCTCCCAGTCTGTGTATTTTTGGGGTGAAAAATCCATATTTGTACTCCCTTATGTACTCGGCTCTGTTAGCTTGAGCTTTAAAAAAAGTGGGCTAAATGATTCAAGTGAAAGGTTCTGAGACATAAGACAGACAGGACATTAAAACTTACTTTGAATGTCAATAGTGTTTCATTTCCAAGGTTATGTATATCCTACTCATAGGATCTACAATTCACCTTATTCCCATTTCCTGCAAATAGATTATTTCCCTGTTATTTTTCAGAAGAATTATCACTTGTATTACTTGTCATCTTGTTGCTCATAGATTTGCTTGAGCAGAAGCTAGTTTATCATTAATATGTTTATTAATATATCTTGTAGCTACTCACAATGGAGGTACAATGACTAAGAATTAACCTGGCGTGCTTGTATCCCAAAGTTGAGGTTTTGTAGTGTTAATTTAACTCATCTGATTAAAGTTCAGCTCCCCTGGACCCAAAATGACCCAAGTTTCTCAGCAGTGCTAGCTCTACTACTTGTGTGGATCTTAAAGGTGGTAATGGGGTTTATGTAAGAATATTGCAATTGTGAAATGAGTGTATTTATCATTCCAAACTCCTACTATTTCCCTACCTATAACATTAGTAACTAGAAATTTTAATTTAGGTCATATTCTTTCCCTTTGGCTTTACATATGCTTAGTTTGCTATAGCTATAATTATAACTATTAGGCCCACTGCCTAGAACATGAAGAATATAATAACTTTTAAAAGCTACGTTATATCCTGGTTTCTAATAAGCCATTTTCCCAAAGATACTGTTATGGGATCCCTGGTAGTTTAAATCTATTTTTGGTTTGCGGGCCACACCCAGAGATGCTCAAGGCTTACTTCTGGCTCTGTACTGAGGCATCATTCCTAGTACTACTTAATTTACCATACAGAGTAATGGAGATTGAAGCAGGATTGCTCACGTGCAAGGCAAGTGCCCTACTCACTGCACTATTGTTCTGACTCCTGATGATATTGAATTTTTTAAATTCTAACACCATGATTTACCAAGTTGTTCATATATAGTTGTTTCAGGATTATATATTCCAACACCATTACCACCACCTTCTGTCTACCAATGCCCCTAGCTTCCCACCCACCACCCCCGTCACCCCCTTACCAGGGATAAACTTATTTCATATATTGATTAAAATCCAATGGGAAACGGAATTATCAAAACTTAGATTAATAAAAGTGAATTTGTGATCATTATTATTATATCTAAAAATATTTTAGTTCACTTTGAATTAAATTTTATGCATTTGTTAAATTTTATGTATTTGTGAGATGTAGGGCTGGAGCAATAGTAGAGTGGATAGGGCATTTGCCTTTCATGCCGCTGACCTGGGTTTAATTCCTCTGCCCCTCTCGGAGAGCCCGGCAAACTACTGAGAGTATCTCGCCCGCAGGGCAGAATCTGGCGAGCTCCCCAGGGCCTATTCGATATGCCAAAAATGGCGAAAACAAGTCTCACAATGGAGACGTTACTGGTGCCTGCTTGAGCAAAATCGATGAGCAACGGCATGACAGTGACAGTACAGTGTGAGATGTTAATCCATGGAGTGTGACTATCCAATTTTCCTAACTCTCTTTGTAGAATAAACATATCTTAGTCTAGTCATATTTCCAGTGCCTCAGTCATAGTTTAGCTGTCCATAAATATGAAGGCTTGCCTCTGAGATTTAAATCTATTGTAATAATCTAAATCTATATATTTCTTCTGATTTGGAGGGGGACACTGATGATTCTCATATTTTTCCTCTTGAACTAGTCCCATTGGATGTTTGGTGTGTTTCTGATTTCTTTTCAGACCGTTTCCCATCATCTTTTGTTTTATAATAACTCCCTGTATTTCCTCGTGGGGGTCCTCAATTTTTTCCTTGGCTGCTATTGTTGTGCTGGTCAGGTTTTCTATTTTTATGTTTATATAACCTACTATACACTTTAGTTATATAATTTTATATTGTAGTTCTCTGATTTTCGTTCTCATATTCTCTTGTGCTTTGCTGTGTCATTATTTCTTTAAACTCATTAAACATCCGGGATAATGCATCACTAAAGTCATTCTCTGACAGTGTATAGAGTTGGTTGGTACTGACACATCCTTCTGGAAGTGATATTATATTTACTTATTTAGCTTAATGATCTTCTAGTAAGTCTTTTCCATTGTATTTCTTGTGCTACTGCTGTGCTATCTGGAAGGGTAAAGAAACTAGCAGAGTTTGAGATGTGGATTTAGTAACTTTTGGAGTTTTTTAAATAATTTTTGTTTTGGGACCATACCCAGTGGTGCTCAGGGTTTAACTCCTGGCTCTGCATTCAAAGATTACCCTGGGTGGTGGCAAAGGAACAATTTGGATTGTCAGGGATTGTGCATGTGCATGTGTAAGACAAGTCCCTTACATACTCTACTATTACTCCAGCCCAACACTCCTTTCAAGTCCTTTGATAAAGTTATTGGAATGCTGATGGTAATTGCATTCAATCTGAATGGTTTGACTAGTTTGGTCATTTTAACAATGGTTTCTGCTTATAATTTCTTTTATTAGTGTCTTATGGTTTTCAATGTATGTCTATTACAATTTTTTTACTTGATTTCTGTGTATTTTATGTTCTGGGACACCATCTGAGTTTTAAAATCAGTTTGTTATTTATATGGAGAAATGCAACAGACTTTTTGTATTTTGTAGCCTACTACTTTTTTGTATTAGACTATAGTTCCTAGAAACAATTTTAGTTAAATCCCTAGGGTCATCTATGTTTATTGTTTTGCTATCTGAAAAGTGTATAATTTAATTTTCTTTTCAGTTGGGATTGCTTTGAGTTTATTTCTTGCATAATGTCTATGACAAAGACTTCCGACATTATTATGAATTATTTATAATATTCATTGAGAAAAATATAGCATAACTCTTCAAGATATTGATCTGAAAGTAGATACTAGTCACTTGATCCATTGGCAAAGATAACAAAACAAAAATACATAAATGGAAATAAATCTAATTTTTAAAAGTTTATATGGTAAAAATTCAGGTTAAAATAAAAAGATGACCTAATGAGTGGGAAAAAATATTTGCATACCATGTGTGTGAACACTGTTAGATAATCTTTAATAGCTACAAAGCACACACAGGTCACTATGAAATTAATTCCATTTTTGTAATTAATGAGTTCTTCCAATCCTTTACATACATACTACCAATTCTTTTCAGGCTCTTTCAGAAAGTTGAAGAAATAGTAATCCTCCCAAACAGCTTTTATGAGGCAACAATACCAGACTACTGAAATGAAACAGATATATCAAAAAAGATGAAAATTCTAGGAGCCAAGGAGATATACAGCATGTAAGGCACTTGCCTTGAATGTGGCTAATTCAGATTGGATTCTTGCCACCTCATATGGTTTCCCAACACTTTCATAAGTGATGCTTGAGCACCATTGGATATGGCTCAATCACAGTCACAAGGAAAATTATTGACCTATATCTCAGATTAACATAGATACAAATAACTTAAATTACTAACAATGAGAATTCAGTAATATATCAATAAGATTGTACAATGACTCAGTATAATTCTTTTCAAGGATGAAGAGATGGCTTAATATATGAAGGTCTATTAATACAACATACCATATCAATACAAGAAAAACATTAAAAACATGATTATATCAATAGATATAAAGAATTTTACAAGATCCTCCACCCATCAATGATAAAAGTTCTCAATAAAATGAAAATTGAAACTATCCTCAACATAGTTAACATGATTTATCAAGAACACAAAGCAAACTTTGTAATAGATCAGATCAAATATTGTGATCAATAATGAAAAATTAAAAGTCCTCTGAAATAAGAAATAAGACAATAGTGCCCACTATCATCACTACATTCATTATACTATTGCTGTAACAATTAGGCAAGAAAGAGATATTAAGATTAACAGAATAGTAAAAGAAAAAGTCAAACTCAACTACTTGCAAATGACAAACCTGAAAAATCTTTAAAAAATTATTAAAAAACTTCTAAAACCAATAGATTTCCATAGTAAAAATGACAGGCTACAATATATATGTCCTTAAATCAGAGATTTTTTATAAGAAAGAAAATTTTATTTATTTTATTTTATTTTATGTTGCTTTTTGGGTCACACCCGGCAATGCACAGGGGTTACTCCTGGCTCTGCACTCCGGAATTACCCTTAGCGGTGATCAGGGAACCATATGGGATGCTGGGATTCGAAACGGGGTTGGCCACATGCAAGGCAAAAACCCTACACGCTGTGCTATTGCTCTAGCCCCCGAAGAAAGAAAATTTTAAAACAACCATATTCTCAACTGTGTCTCAGAAAATCAGTCACCTCAGAATAACCTTAACAAAGAGGTGAAAGACCTTTCACCCTTTAAAAGTAATTCTAAATAGTTACTGAAACCAATAAAAGCCAATATGAGGAAATATAAATGCATTCTCTATTCATTTATTGGGAATATGGCAAAATAACAATTTTACATTTAATGTATTACCTATAAAAATACTAATGACATTTTATATGCAACAGCTTTCAAAAATGTTACAGAGAAATAAGATCACAAAATAGTCAATGAAATCCTAGAGAAAAAAGCAGAGAGGTTTCTCTCTCCCCAACTTCAAACAGCATTATAAAGCTATGGTAATCAAACAATTGTGATACTGGAAAAATGACAGACTCTCACACCTGTGTAACAGAGTTGACAGTTTAGAGACCGATCTTTAGGTATATGGATAATTGGATTTCAATAAAAGATCAAAAAGTATCACTGTCACTGTCATTCCATTGTTCACCGATTTGTTTGAGCAGGCAACATTAACGTCTCTCATTGTTAGATTTATTGTTACTGTTTTTGTCATATCAATTACACCACTGGTAGCTTGCTGGGCTCTCCTAAAGGGGTGGAGGAATTGAACACGGGTTGGCCGTGTGCAAGGTGAACACCCTACCCTTGTGCTATCGCTCCAGCCCCCAAAAGTATGATATGCTGAAAAAAAAACCTTTTCAACAAATGGTACTTATAAAAACTGGTTCTTCACAGACAAAAATAATTATCTCAAGCCCACTTCTCATACCATGTACAAAGATATTTCAAAATGTCTTAAAGACCTTGAAATCAGACCTGAATTTGTAACAGAATATTATAGGTACTGTATTTCAGGACGTTAAATCTAGAGGTAGTCAAGAAAACAGAAGCAAAGATAAACAAACGGAGTTACATGAAACTAAGCTTGTACATACAAAAGAAATGATGATCGTAATAAAGTTATCCCACAGAGTTAAAGCAAATATTTGCCCAACACTCATATGGTAAAGTGTTCATATCCAAAATATATAGCACTGTAGCACTGTCATCCCATTGTTCATCTATTTCCTCAAGCAGGCACCAGTAACGTCTCCATTGAAAGACTTGTTACTGTTTTTGGCATATCAAATATGCCACGAGTAGTTTGCCAGGCTCTGCTGTGCGGGTGGGATACTTGCCGGGCTCTCCGAGAAGAACAGAGGCATCAAACCTGGGTCAGCTGCATGCAAGACAAACGCTCTACCCACTGTCTGTTTGGGGGACTGGGATCTCTCCAGTCCTCCAAAAATATAAAGTACTGATAAAACTTTACAAGTGAAAAGAAACTAAACACTTCTTTTTTTCTTAGGACTTTCTCTCTTAACCCAAGCATACTTCAGGATCAGGTAGGAGGATCAGATCCCCAAACAAATTGCCAGTTGAATTAAACCTCATAGTCCCAGGGAGACTGAAAAACTAGGCAGGGGTCTTATGCTCAGACAGACGGCAGACTGTAGACTTAAGCAAAACTGGGTCAAGAGGTCAAGGAACCACTGGGGATTTTTTATAGGAAGGCCAGAGGTCATGATTTCAGATGAGGAAAGCATGCTCTGGATAAATATTGGTGCAGGACAAGTCTTGTTCATTGCACACTGGAGGTGAGTAGACCATGAAGGATAGGACAAGTAAATAATACAAAGGACCAGGGTAGAGCAAGGACATGAGGAGTCCTGTTGGCAGAATTATATTTTTGGCTCACTATGCACAGAAAACAATATGAAAATTTCTAAAACAATTTTTAAAATGCTCTACCATGTGATTCAACAATTCCTTTCCTTTGTTTCTATCCATCGAACACAAAGAGAATTAAAAAGTTATGTGTCAGCCCTATTTAAAATACCCAAGACATGGAAACCAAGACATGGAAAACAATTCAATTTTCCAGTGGCAGGTGGTATATATCTGATATATTTTTACACACACACCGACACACACACAGACACATACACATTGAAGTTGAGAGTTATTGATTCTTTGGTGGTGGTTGTGCTGGGGTAATATAAATTTTGAGGCAAGAGTTGTGAAATTTTAAACCTAAAACATTTATAGTAA
Organism: Sorex araneus; assembly: GCF_027595985.1. Taxonomy (NCBI): domain Eukaryota; kingdom Metazoa; phylum Chordata; class Mammalia; order Eulipotyphla; family Soricidae; genus Sorex; species Sorex araneus. The sequence goes on from NC_073313.1 coordinate 124,605,256, forward strand.
TGTAAACTAATGCTAAATTAACAAACCAATTAAAGTAAAATGCAAAGAGCCTTTTACTTCTTCAAAACACCTCTTCATTTTCTCAGATATTTAAATATGGTGTGTGGTGTGTTAGACCACTTGAAGCTGAAGAACCAAGAATGGTGAAAAATGATTTCTTCTGCATCCTGCAAATTTGGTGAATGAGTCATACAGGAAAATTATGAAACAGTTGGAAGATGTTTGTTCCCAAAAAATACTGAAGATAACAGAGAACTAGATGCAGGAATTATGAATAAGCTAGCTAGCAATGTTTAAGAACAATTTTTTTTATTTTGCTTACTGGAGCAACCTAATAGATTGCATAATTTTGTGAGTAAAACCAAGGTGTTCACTTTTTACTTTCTCTGACACAGTTAATGTGGGAAGTAAATTACTAATTATTCGTATTTATTATTAAAACACGTGTGCATATATTCAAGAAGGATTATTTTCTCCACGTGTAATAGGTGATTTGTAAACTTTGTAAAACAAAGTTTTCCACTGGACAATCATTAACCATATTGCTGCAAAAATCAACATTGATTTAGAGGCAATAAAATCAGCCTGATATTGTTGTAAAAGCAATAAGCTCTGGAGTAAATTGGAAAAGTATTCATGAATGCTTTTGTAATCTCCAAACACAAAAATGTGTTTATTAAACAGAGGAGAAACACTACACTGTAAAGAGAAGTGGAAAACTAGAAATAAATTGCCATGTGAGGGAGGCCCTTGGGTGTTAGATTTTGCTTCCTTTTGTAATGAAGGAACAGAATGGTTGTATTAGGGAGTGGGTTATAGGTGTACTTTCCTCAAAAAGTTTATGTTATTACCTAAATTTTGGCTTCCACCTTTTTTATAGCTTTTTGCAAGCAACAGCCAAGATTTGTTTTTGAGATGACACAGGGTAGTATAGAATTACTAGAATAAGAATAAGAGGTACTTGGTATAATTATCAAGAATTGCTAATTTTGTTGTAGATAATGGATATAAGCTACTAGTTTTACAATAGCAGGAGTATTTAATTCCTTTCAACCAGCAGTTCTTCTCTGAGTAGCTACTTTTGCTAGAGGTAAGAAAGAGGTGTAGATACCTTTATGTCTTAATCAGATTTTAATGTGTTTGTTTGATTGATTGCTTGTATTTCAATGAGTAATCTAGAAAATTTTCTGTGTTTTATGACATCTGGCTATAAATTTACAAACTACTATTAACAGTTGAAGTATGAATGTAAATTGACTTAGAAGAGCTGGACAAATAGTTGATTAGGTAGGGTCTTGCCTGTGATGGACCCAGGTTTGATCTCTGGTACCACATAATGTCATCTGAGTCCCACTAGTATTTATCCCTGGGCTCTGTGTCTGATTATCACTAAGTTCCAACCATGATAAGAAAATCAAAACGTTGTCCTTTACCATTATTAACAGCATTGTAAACTCTATAATCTTGATCAAAAATATTTTTAAAATAAATTGATCCAGGAATGAAGTTAGGTTTTCTTTTTTATTTGTTCCTTGAAGCTATAGCTGAAAATATGGGACTGGTATAAACTTCATATAGGCCCCCACACTGATTGTGTTTGACAAACGTCATTCTGATTATTCAAACATATGAACATATTAGAGATCATGAAACATAGGAAAACTTGGTTATCTGGAGTTTAATCCCTGATGTCTATAAATGTTATCCACTAGTTTTCCTTAGAGTTCCTGAGTATATTTTATTCCATGTCATTTTGAAACCATTTTGTTTCCATACAAATACCTTTCATAACATACATAAGATTTTGGATCCACCAATAGTTTTGCCAAAAGAATTTGGAAAAATAACTAAAACTGGTTTTATGAAGTAATTGAATAGCTCAACTTCTAAATTTTAAAAGTTATTGATAAGTTCCTATGTTGGGATTGTGTAGAAGCAGAAAGCTCTTACTTTCCAAAGTAAGTTTTTGGAAAATGATTAATTTCATGAGATGGCTCCTGTTGGAAGACTAAGATTAACTGTGAGAGATTTTTGCATGTAAACGTTTCCATCAGAGCCTTCTTCCAAAAAATATCTAATGTATGAAAAAAGCATGACATTACTTCAGGCCTTTGATTCTTATCTCACTTTTAAGTGAAAGGGTATGTTTTGAGCACATAAGTCTTATAAAATAGATTAAAAACCTCAATATTTGATGTGAATGAAAAAGGTTCATGGAGGAAAACATAGGCATATCCATCCATGACATTGAAGCTAAAGGCTCTTTCATAATGAAACACCATTGACCAATAAAGTGGGAGCACAGATAACAAATAAGGCTACTTTAAACCAAGAAGCTTTGGTATCTTAAAAGAAAGCTGACCAAGATAGAAAGACAGCTCCTGGAATGACAAATATAATTCACCCAATATACATCTGATAAAGGGTGAATATCTAAATATACAAGGCACTGGTATAACTATAAGAAAAATTTTCAACACTACAAAAAATGGAGAGAAGAACTAAAACTTCTTCAAAGAAGAAATACAAATGCCAAAAAAACACATAAAATGCACATCGCTAATCACTAGGGAGATGCAAATCAAAACAACAATGATATATCATCTCACACCACAGAGACTGACACACATCAAAAAGAATAAGAATGTTGAGTACTGCTCCAGATAAGTGTAGAAATAGACTGTCATTCATTGCTGGTGGGAATGTTGACTGGTTCCAGAATTTTTGGAAAACAATATTGGAATTCCTCAAAAGACTAGAAATTGAGCTTCCATACAACCCAGCAATATTACTTTTGGGAGTATAACCTCAGGACTTCAAAACACACTGTAGAACAACCATCTTTATTCCTATGTTCATTGCATCGCTATTCACAATAGCCACAATCTGGAAACAACCCAAAAGCTTGAGAACGGACTAATGGATAAACAAACTATGGTACATCTATACAATGGAATATTATGCTGCTGTTTCATGAAGTCATGAAATTTGCTTTTACATAGGTTGATATGGAGTATATCATGCTGAGTGAGAGAGTCAGAAGAAGACAGACTTAGAGTTATTACACTTATTTGCAGAATATTAAAAAACATAATATGAGACTAATACCAAAGTACAAAAAAAATGATATCCAGGATGACTGGTCTATGGCTGGAAGCTTGCCACATGTGGTAGGGCTAAGATGGAAGTTAGAAAAGAGAAGGGACCACTATGAAAATGATATTTGGATAATTGTAACTCTGTACAAGAATTGAGTGCTGAAAATAGGTAAAGAAATCTACATAATAACTATAATGCACAAAATTAAGAGAGAGAGAAGAAAAGAAGCTGCCATAAAGGCAGACTGGATAGAAACTGGGAACATTAATGATTGGAAATGTATACTGGTAAAGGGACAAGTGTTCGAACATTGCAAGACTGAAATCTAATCATGAACAAGTTTGTAACTTTGTATTTCATTGTGATTTTATCAAAAAGAAAGTCTAAAACATATTAATTGGAAAGTAAATTACTGAATCCTCTGTAATGAATATTATATAGATTTTCTAATGCAAAATATAGGACCAGATATATAGTACAGCATATACGAAAGGATATTTCCTTTTCCACAACTAACCTGAATTCAATAACAAGTATTATGATATATTCCCCCAAACAACATCAGTAGTAACCCTTCCTGAATGCTTAGCCTGGGAAAAGGCCTGAGTATTGCCAGGTGTAATATATATATATATATATATATCCATATATATAAAAATTTAATAATATATATTACACATATATATTACGTGTAAATTATGAGAAGCGATGAAGGAAGACCTCAAATAGAGAAGAGCAGCAGTGTTGGCCGATATGGCAGAATTTGGGAAAAGTATTCGCAGATTGCCTGTCCTTCTCCAACTATAAGACCAAGATGGCTGCTCTATGATGTCCTGATGATGTATCACATCTTTCAGAAGGGCAATGGAAAAGGTTATCCATGACTTCTACTCGGATCTCTTCCATAGCCAAGTCCACCTGCTCACATACCAAATTCCACAGGATAAATATGTCATTCCCAGCATTCTCCTTTCCAAAATCCGACACACCATTTCGTCAATAAAGAAACATACAGCACCCGGTTCAGACAAGGTCAGATCCAAACATCTGAAGAATTTGCCTCCAGTACTGGTCAATACATTGGCTTGGCTCTACACACGCTATATGTCTGAAAGCAAGATTCCATCCCAATGGAAAACCAGCAGGACAATCCTGTTGTACAAGAAGTGAGATATCCATGACATCAGCAACTATCGCCCAATCTGCCTGTTGTCTGTCATCTACAAGTTATTCACTCTAGTCATCCTGAATAGGATTGGCAGAACACTAGACAAAGGACAACCATGAGAGAAAGCTGGGTTCCAAAAAAGATTCAGCATGATTGATCATATCCACACCGTGACCAAGCTCATTGAGGTTTCGCTAGAGTTCAAGATGCCGCTCTGTCTAAGGTTCATTGATTTAAAGAAGGCCTTTGATTCTGTTGAGACTGAATCTTTCATTGAAGCCCTACCAAAACAGCGCTTTCAAACTCAGTACATCAGGATCCTCTGTGAGCTGAATTATGGATTCACCACCAGGATCTCACCATTCTACAAGGAAGTGATCATCGATGTAAAGAGAAGGTTTCAGCAAGTAGACACTATTTCAATGAAACTCTTCAGTGTCACCCTTGAGAATGTCATGTAACAACTGGAATGGGAAGGACTAGGAGTGAAGATAGATGGTCGGCAACTACACCACCTCCACTTAGCTGGTGACATCATTCTAATAACATCAAACATTAGCCAAGCAGCACAAATGCTGGCTGACTTCATCCGTGAGTGTGGAAAGATTGGACTACAGCTGAATCTCACGAAGACAATGTTCATGAGATACGGACTAGTTCCTGACATTACTCTTTTTCTCAATGGAACAAACATCTCCAAATGCAGCAGTTATGTATACCTAGGTCGAGAACTCAACATGACAAATGTCCTGTCACCTGAGCTGCACAGGAGGAAAGAGTGTTGTGGATTACCTTTAAGAGCATTGAAGAAGTTGTTAAGAGGATGAAGAAAGAGCCTCCAGCTCCGGGCACATCTTTTTGACTCCACCATTGTTCCTGCACTAACATACACCTGAAAGATTTGATTTGAGTCCTATGAAAATAGGACAAGAAAGCTGTTCAGGTCTCCCAAAGAGGATTCAAAAGAGCTGTGCTTGGAGTATCACATTTCACTCAAGGGAGAAAAGAAATCCGGATTTCCAACTTCCATCAACGTTGGAGAATCATGGAACTGTCTCGTTTGACAAGGTGTCAAAAATCAGATGAGCCGCACAAGTAATTTGATTTGGAGATGACCGCTGGATTAGAGCTGTTAGTGACTGGATTCCACCAGACGTCAAAAGAACGTGTTGCCACCCACCTATGAGATGGCGAGACTTCATCTGAGACCTTGAGTGAACAGTTTGAGGCTGCTCATGTTCCTGGAGTGAGCAGGCGCCATTGGACTACACTAGCATGTGACAGGGACAAATGGAGACGTTACTGTTGCCCCCTCAAGCAAATCAATGAGCAAAGGAATGACAAGTGATACAAATGATTACACAAAATATACTACTTATTACAAATTTGTGCATTTTTGTACACCAAATTTTTAATTTATATGTGTGTGCTCCAAATATGCTCCCCAAAGCTCAGTATCCAAGTCCTATTCAGTTTGCTTGCCCACAGGAGTACAGTCAGCCATTGTTTTCAAACACCACTCAGCTCACTATCCCCTGGGAGTGCAGTCAAACTAGGTACCTCGAATACTAAAACTCATAACATGCTTTCCTATATTGCTCAATCGAAATAAGTTGATCGGGTAGATTTAAGTGCACAGAGCCAGAAGATATTATTAATATATAAATAAAAAATAAAGGAGGAGCCAGGACAGCTAAATAAAAGGTATCATGTAAATTAAGTTAACCCAGGAAAATCCATTTTAAGAGAAAAGCTTGAATATTTGGGAACACAGCTAAAACTGGATACCCACCTGCACTTGTAAATAGTGTGACACTGAGGGTGGGAAATGTGAACCCTTCAAGGTAAAGAGATGGTGACAGCAGATCCCTGAAAAGTGAGTTGCAAATGGAAGTCATATGGTAGTAATCTTAATAGGGACAAAGGACTGTGGTGCAGAGAAATGTATCTCGTTAAGGAGATAACAGGTCGATTTTAGCAGCATGATTGGGAAACCATATACTATTGAACCCCATGACACTTTGTAAGTGAATCCCACCTTATAATATATAAGAAAAGTTGTGGCATATGTCAAAAATTCTGTCTCACCCTACCTAGTCCTAGGAAGCTGAGAAAGCACAGTCCAACCTGCCCTGCAACCCATGACACCTTATTGAGTTACAACTTCACAGGGCATACTTGATACCCAAATTCGGCCCAGGCTAACCTTCACTCAGAAAACAGTCAAACTAGATAGTCCAACATCTATAGCGCCCCACCCCAACCTTAGCCTAGTCATAGCAAGTTATCCAGACTTGTTATTGGGCACAGAGAGGCACAGAGTCACATCTGTGACTTTGATTGTTGACCAATACAGTAGGTCTTCTCAAAGGCTTGCAGACCAGAAACGGAATTTTTAAAATCTAGACCCAACGATCACATAAAGGAAGACATAAGTCTGATAAATCATGATGGTAGAAAGCCCTGATTTGTCATTAGGTTACCTCCAAATTATTACTCATGCATGTAGAAGCATTTCTAATCTAAATTCCAGTCATCTGAGTTTAAAGTTCTTTGGTTAACAACCATCTGTTGACATGCACAATTCCAATACCTCTGGGAACTGACACCTAAGTCCTTCAAAACTCATGACATGGCTTCGCGGTCTGTCAAAAAACATGTACAGGAAGCAACCCAAATAGCATTTCAAATCCATTACAGACATATAATAAAGTGGTAAGTATTGTATACTTCAGTAATCTCTCAGGGCTATTTAAGGATAATAACTAGAAATATCATTATTAATCTTGCAGCAACTAAGGTCCAGCCCCAATTTAGTGACACAGAACTACTTAAATAGTAACAATATTGTATCATGGGTTGCTGCCCAGAACAGCTGAACTTTGTTTCTATTATTGCAACCTGGAACTGACAAACAGAAACCTCTCAGTTGTGACAAAGATAAACTTTCAGTTAAAGTGACTTGATCTTTGTTATAACAACTGTTAAGTTTCTCTCTAGGCTCATTAAACTGACATAATATCATTTACAAGACCACATAAGCAGTGATCCCTGGTCTACAGTTCAGACTAACTGTATCTCAGAATTACAAGGTATAGGGCACTAGAGATCACAAATATTTGGTGGCTATTAAATAGATGAAACACCGAGAGTAAAAAAGCACTATATAATTCAAAACCGGAGTATCCAGATTGTTGTTCAAGCCAGTTTGTACTTGGACTGCAATAATAGATACCAGAGGAAGGAGAAATCATGGGGAAACACATAATTTAGGAATGTAGTTGTTTATGAGGATAGCAAATCAGAAACTTCTCTGTCAGAAGTTTGTAATATTCCTGAGGATAACAATGAAACAAGAAGTTTTGTGACAACTAATGACATGTGGGAAAAAATTAAAAGAAGTCATCAAGAAATTTGAAGAAGACATATGAAAAACAATGAAAAACACTTATCAAAGTAGGGATAAGGGAACTATAAAGGGCAGTAGTTGATATAAAATTTGCTCAGTAACAGAACTTAAAATCAGAGCAGAGAAACTCATGATGTGGAGGACATTACATGGTATCATAAATAAAAAGAAGGAAAATTATTTAAAAATGACAAAAATTAAGAAAGCTTAAGAGACTTATGGGATAAAACTCAGAGGAAAAACTTAGTATTATAAGTATTACAGAAGACACCAGGAAAGTAACACAATTAAGGAGAAACAGTACAGGAAGATGAATTACAATATCAAACAAGAGAGGAACACCAAGATACAATGCATTCAAAAAGAAAGAACCAAAAGGAAAGAAAGTTTCCTGAAGTCATCAGCAAATTCAATGTCAAAGACAAGAGAATCCCCATTAGACTCATATTAGAACTCATGAATGAATTCATGAACGAATTCTCTTTCTATAGGAAATAGCAAACTATTTTCAAAATATGAACAAGAAGAATGTCCAGTAAAGTATTCTTGTCTTGCCAGTCTATAACTCAAATTTTAGACAGTGATAAAATTATTCTCAAACAAACTGCGGGTAATTTCTTCCTGTAAAGCAGCTCTAGAAAATATTAAATAATCTTCTAGAAAGAAACAAGCAAATCCTAGGCCTAGATAAATAATACAGATGGCAACACATATATCTTAAAATCAGCTACCCCCAGTGCTGCATCATATTCCGGAAGCACTGTTAGGAAACACTGATAAGAACAGAACTAGAAAGCCCATGAGCATGAGAGAATGTGTCAAATAGTAGCAAAATAAAACTGTATGAACGAAAGAAAAGCATACAACTCTAATCAGAAATATAATAATATATAGCTCTCTTAGTATGTAGATCTGTGAAAGAATTAAGAAGACTAATAGAGGAAATTCTGTAAGCATGTGATTCAGAACCAGAAGAGGAAGTAAGTTCAGCATTGCAATTGTAGATTACAAGGTCACCTCAAAATAAAAACAAATACAAGGAGGTAGCAGAATCTCTGTGACATACCAGAAGCAGCACTGAGAAAAGAACATAGAAATATTTGCTTACATTAGGAAACAGGAAAAAGTGCAAATAACTTAACCTCATAGCTTGAGAATCTGTAGCATTGCAATGTCACGCTGCTGTCCCATTGTTCATCTACTTGCTTGAGCAGGCACCAGTAACGTCTCCATTTTGAGACTTGTTGTTACTGTTTTTGGCATATTGAATACACCACGGGTAGCTTACCAGACTTTGTCATGCAGGCAGGATACTCTAGGTAGCTTGCCGGGCTCTCCAAGAGAAATAGAGGAATTGAACCTGGGTTGGCCACGTGCAAGGCAAATGCCCTACCTATTGTGCTATCTCTTCAGTCCAGCTTGAGAATCTAGAAAAAGAAAATAAAATAAACTCAATCCAAGTAGGAAGAATAAAATAATAAATTAAGAGCAGAATTGAATGATATAGAAATCAGAAAACAATGCAAAGCATGAATGAAACCAGAAATTTAATCTTTGAAAGACTAAACAAGATTTACATACACTGAACAAAACACAAGAATTTAATGAAAGAGAATACCAGGTATTAAGATCAGAGATTGAAGTGGAAACGTTAAAGACAAACTTCAAAATTACAAAGTACCATGATAATACTATTAAAAACTTTCTACCACAACGTTGGAGAACCCAGAAGAAATGGATGTATTTTTAAGTCATACAATATCTAAAGACTACATCAGGAGCGGGAAGTAAAAAACATTCAAGAACAATGATTAAGAATGTTGAAACAATAATTTTAAAAGTACCCAAAATAAATATACTATATAGATGATCTCACTAGTAAGTTATACAAAAATACCCAAAGAACACACGTTTCTTAAACTATTTTAAGAATATTAAATAATCAGGAATACTTAAAAAATGTTCTATATACCAAAAGCAGATACAGATACTTGCTTTACAAACTTAAAAGTTTTTGTATGGCAAAAGAAACACAGGCTAAAAGTAAAAGAGAGCTAACAGAATAGGAGAAAATATTCTCCCTTAACACATCAGATAATGGGTTGCTATCCAGGATCTGTAAAGTATTCACAATGATAAAGAAAAACAACAAACTTAAGACCCCATAAAAATGAGGATAAGAAATGAACAGACACTTCTCTGAAGAAGACCAATAGGTTGCCAACAAGCACATGAAAATGCTTATTATCACTTATTATTATTAAAATCCAAATCAAGGCACAACAAGATATTATCTTACACTAGTGTGCTGGAAGAAAGTTGGGGACATTGGTGGAGGGAAGCAAACACTGATAAAGGACTTATTATTGGAACATTATTCGTCTGATATCCAATAACTTTGTAACTTTGTTATTCACAGTAATGTAATACAAACATTTTAAAAAAAGATTCTAAAGGTCTTGTTTAGCAAATTAATATGTCTGTCATACTTGTTAAAAATGTAAAGGTTTACATCTAAAATTGGTTATGAGGCAAGGATTATCCAAGTTCTCCACTAATATTTAACAGAGTGGAATAGTCATAGCAATTAGGTAAGAACAATAAACCAAATGCATAAAAATCAGAAAATTTGGAGAGTGAAACGGACCCTCTGTGCCTAAAGACTTTGATTCCAGAGACCTAACACATTTGGGCATCCTGAACTGGGCTACAACTCCGTACTGCCTGGGGATGGATCTTTCCTCCCCATCCTATCTTCCTGCACAGAAAATGGTGGCAACAGCAGCATCCACATGGCAGGAGCCATCTTCTAAGACTCCTAACCCAGAGGTATACGATTTTTACACTTGGGGCTCCTAGGGAATCATGGGAAGTGGGTGTAACCGACACACCCTCGGCCCAGATAAATTCGGAGCTGCTGAGAGTGAAACGAACCCTCTGCTCCTAAAGACTTTGATTCCAGAGACTTCTTACAGCAATGCACTGGGACTGTGAGCTGGGATATGCAATTTCTGTCAGAATTTTCCCTGGACTTTATACAGAAATCCAAAACCACACGGATGCGGCAGACTTAACATCTATAATTGTCAGCAATGTGAAACGGTTCTTTTTTAACAGGTCTGACTTGGGGGGGATCTCCAAATAATAACAATGAGTTTTGGTTGAAATATTGAAGGTTATTAAAGTAGCAGCCACTTCTCTGGACTGTGAACAGCCCCACGCCGGCCGAGAAGAGGAAATATCCCTCTTTCCCGATTGTTTCCCATTTTCAGGGAGAAACACGGCCTGGCGTCCACCATACTATGAGGTGCGGGAAGGGGGATGAGGGGGGGGAAAGGAAAAGGAAAAGGGAAAAAAAAGAGTTATGTACTTGGAGCAGTGGGTCTACATATCTCTTCATTCTCAGCAATGGAAAACTAATTATCAAATGCTTCCTTGGTAGTAGGGCTGTCTTTCTTGGTGGGAAACTCCAACAACAATAGTGAGTTTTGTGTTGAAATATGGAATGTAATAAAGGTAAAGAGAAAATGAAGTGAAATTCATCAGTTATACAGTTGGGGGTGGGGGAGCAGGGGCGGGGAATATACTGGGGTTTTTGGTGGTGGAATATGGGCACTGGTGAAGGGGTGGGTGTTTGAATATTGTATAACTGAGACATAAACCTGAGCATTTTGCAACTTTCCACATGGTGATTCAATAAAAATTTAAAAAAAATCAGAAAATTTGAATTTTCACAATTTTCGGAGGACATAATAATATTCATGAAAGATTATAAAAATAGAAACACAACTTTTAGAAATAATACAAAAATGTAATAGGCTAAACTGCAACACAGACAAAATTAATTGCATGTATATATGCAAACAACAAAGTAAGAAAAAAGAAGTGAAGAAATTGTCTCATTTTTAAGTGTGATAAAATCTTGAAATAGTAATCAACATAAGAATGTAAAATATATGCACTAAAAACTGTAAGTTGTTAATAAAAATAGAAGAGAATGAAAGAAAATGGAAGAACAGTCCAGGTTGATGAACAGTAAGAATGACCATACGACTCAAAGTGTCATACAGATTTAATAGACTTTCTCAAATTCCAAATGAATTTTTCAAGATCTTAAAACAAAAACTCCTAAAAATTTGTATAGAAACATAAAACTTTTCATATAGCCAGGAAGTTCTCAGAAAAAAAATAAATTGGGACATTGAAGTCCCTGACTTCAAATGACAGTATAGAGCTATAGTAATCAAAACAATGTGGAACTGAAACAAAAGACTTTCAGGACTTCAGAAATAGTGCAGCATATAAATTTCTTGCCTTGCCCACAGCCTATGTAAGTTTGATCCCAAGCACCACATATAGTTTCATGTGCATGACCAGAAGCAATGCCTTACCACAAAGTCAATAAAGTAAGCCCTGAGCACCACTGTGTGTGCCCTCCACCAAAAACTCCAACTTTCTGCTGTTCATAGGAAGTGCATTTGAAGTTATGAGATAAATGTTAGCTCAGAGTTAAATTATGGAAAGAAATTATATAAGCTCATCGTAATATATCAGGGAAACTGTACTTATATCAGACCAAATAGTGTTCTAGCTAAAAAAGTGCTTTCAGAAGCAAGAGCACTTGTCTTGTATTAGGCCAAACTGTGTTCAAATCTTGGAAACCCATATACTTCCCTAAGCATTAGTGAGTTATCCTTGAACCAAATGTCAGGAGCAAGTCTCAGCACCCCCAAGTGTGACCCAAACACAAAGAAACAAAAATAGTAATAAGGTATAGAGGCTGTCATTACATACTGGGTAAGGTATCAATAGATCGAGAGGTACTGACTTATTGATAAAAATGCAAATAATAATAAGACAGAAATTATTATATAATGTTTCTCACAGATATGAAAAGGCACATTGATTGAAAGAGTTTTAGTGGGAGATTTGAATATCCCACTTTCAGCATTTGATAAATAGGCCAAACAGAAAATAAAAAAGGAACATGGAATAACTTGCATTGATTGATAGATACAGGGTCATTCACCCTTAAAATCCAAAACCACATTTTTTTCTATTAAACATGGAATTTTTTCCATGATAGACCACAGAGTGGTGAACAACAGAAATATCTATAGAGTAAAAAAACAGATATCAAATCAGGTATATTCTTTGACTTCAATGAAATACACCACAAATAGAAGACAGAATAAAACTCCCGCATTTGTAAAATCAACAAATGTGATGCAAAATAATGACCAAAACAAAGAGAAAAATCAGAGTAAATATAAAGATCCTTTGATATGAATGAGAATAAGCAAACTCTCAGCGACGAGGGGAGACAAAATATACCACATTAAACAGAGGGAATTCATAGAAATTCCAGTATACACTAGGAAATAAGGAAAATCTTAAATCAACAACATAAACACACATCTTAAGAACCTCGAAAAGTGTTGAAAAGATGTGATAGCAGGTAATACACTTACTTCATATGTTGCAAAGCTGCATGTATTCCTGAGGATAAAGTGAAGTGTAATTCCTAAAAAGAGTCAGCGTGACTCCATCCCTTTAAAAAGGAACCCACAAAGAAAGAAAGATTTGTATGGAATCATAATACAGCCTATCCAGCTAGAGACGTCCTGAGAAATAAGAAATTGTGAGCTGTTGTGTTACCTGAACTTAAAAATATACTACAAATCTATGCCACTAAAACAGAATGGTACTGGAAAAGAGATAGATTTCAGAATTGAGAACCCAGATATAGACCTCAGATATATGAACAGATAATTTACCACAAAGGAGCTAGGCACACAAAGTGTAATAATGATAGTCTCCTCAACAAATGGTTTTGGGAAGACTACTTTAGCCACATGAAAAACTGAAATTGAATCCATAACTCACACTTCCTTGCATTAAAGTCAATTTAAAGTATGTCAAAAACCACCAGATTAGACAAGAATCCATAAAACGTACTGAGAAAATATAGACAGAACATCTCAGGATTTCATCTTTAAAAAAGTTGTGAGTGATATAATAACATTGGCAAGGACCATAAACATAAATAATCAAATAAGACTATAAAAGTAGAAAGGTTTGTATGGTTAAAAAAACAGGATTAAGACATAAAGGCTCCCTACTTAATAAGAGAAGATATTTGCATACTATTCATCACATAAATGCTTAATGCCCAAGATATATAAAACATTCACAATAAATCAACATTAAATCCAATGATCCCACCCAAAATGAGGAGAGGAGTAGAACAGACACTTCTCTCCAGGCAGATGGCCAGTTGGCATATGAAAAAATAAATAAATATTCATTTATTATTAGAGAAATCCATGTTAAGGGAGCAATGGGATATCATCTCACACCAATAAGAATAGCATATGTCAAAAATACTAGAAAAAAACTGTGTTGGCAGGGAGATGTTAAAAGAAAAACTCTTATTTACTGCTTTGTGGATTTTTTTTCTGTTTCAGACCCTGTGATAAACATTATGGTGGTTTCTCAACAGAAATAAGACTAGAGCTCCTACAAGACCCAGAGATTGCACCCACTTCCTATATCTACTCAGCAGACACTAAAACATTCATTTGAAAGATATAACTACACTTTGGTTCATTGCAGCACTTAGTATAATATCCACAATTTGGAAACAACCCTAATGTCTACCAACAGATGAGTGGTGAATGAATTTTTGTGTGCATATATATATATAACAACAGATGAGTGGTGAATGAATTTTTGTGTGCATATATATGTATAATATACGTGTATATTATATGTATCACTGTATCACTGTCATCCTGTTGTTCGTTGATTTACTTGAGTGGGAACCAGTAACGTCTCTATTACACTCAGCCCTGAGATTTTAGCAGCTTCTCCTTACTCGTCTTTCCCAATGATTGGAGGCTCTTTCAGGGTCAGGGGAATGAGACTTATCATTACTGTTTTTGGCATATTGAATACGCTACGGGTAGCTAGCGAGGCTCTGCCGTGCGGGCAAGATACTCTCCGTAGTTTGCCGGGCTCTCCGAGAGGTATGTATATGTCTTTTACTGTATTTGCGATATGAATACACCATGGGGAGCTGGCAAGGCTCTCCCGTCTGGGCAATCGACTCTTGGTAGCTTGTAAGGTTCTCCAAGAGGGAGAACAAGGCTATTAGATGTCTCGTGACCCCTTTGCAGCTGCACGCTTCTGGGAGCTTGGTCTTATAGTCTCTGGATGTTGGCTATCGGTGGGATTACACGGCATTGGGGGCAGTTTGTGGGTTTGGTTGCCAAGCTACTTGAAAATGGGGGTGACTGGAGAAGGCCCAGTCCCAACCCGAGGAGGCTTGGAGATCTCAGCCACAGGTCCCGCACACCTGGGTTCCTCTGCCGGTCCCTTCATATGTGAGACTCATCTGAAAGTGTGGAGAGTGGCCTTGAGTATGGATGTGGCTGGGTTCCAGAGGTCTTCAACTGTCAAGGCTCTGCTTGGGGCAGGGAGGGAAAAGCAACCAGTCCCCTTCAAGGGGCCCCAGTGAAGACAGCCAGGCGCAGGGGGCAAGAGACTTTGCGTCACTCTCTTCCGGAAGCTTGGTTTTCTAGTCTCTGTTTGTTGGCCATTGGGATTACATGGCACCAAGGGCAGTTTGTGGGTGTGGCTGCCAAGCTACTGGAAAATGGGGTTCTGGCTGGAGAAGGCCCAGTCCAATCTGAGCAGGTTTGGAGATCTCAGCACCAGGTCCTTTAAAAAAAAAAAATATATATATATACTTATACCTGTGAATTGGTGAGTGCAAGTCATTGAGATTAAATGAAATTATTGAAATAAAGTCAAGCCATGTTTTTGTATGGGTAAAAAAAAATATACTTATAATATATAATTAATATATTAATGCATAATATAATATACAATAATACATATTATATGTATATTTATTATATTATTATAAATATGTGTATAATATTATACATATCTGTGCTTATATATATTTATATATGCATAGGAATGCCATACACAGGAATACACAGGAATTGTATATGGAATGAAAAATAAATGCAACTCTCTGCAACTTGGATGGAGCTAAACGATGTCATTTTTAGTGAAGTCAGAAAAAAGGACATAAAATAAATGTCCTCACAAGTCTGTGGTATATAGAACATGAAAGGAAAGGAAGTGGATGGTGTCAAGGGTGGGGAAAATTTTTCCCTAGACTATAGAAATTAAAATCACAAGGAAAGAGAAATGGGTAGGCAAAAATTAGAAGACGCAGTCTGGAAGTAACAAATGTGTAATAGTCAGGGATCTCTGACATAACAGTAGTGAATGGTTAAGGCATCTGTTTGCGTCAAAACCAGAACACTGTAATACCACAATACTGTAAGCATGAGTTCCTAACTACAGTAATTAAAGATAAAATGTGCAAGCAAAGGAGGTGCCCTGTGTGGATTGGAGGGAACTTCATATGTAGGTACTTAATATATTTTTGTTAAATTATATGCATGGTATGAGATTGGGGTCTGAGTTCATTTTTCCAATTGTAGCTGACCAGTTTTCCCAATACCATTGTTAAAGAGGCTTTACTTGTTTCATTTCATATTTTCAGTTCTTTTATCAAATATTGGGCTGGAGCGATAGCACAGTGGTAGGGCATTCGCCTTTCGATTCCTCCGCCCCTTTCGGGGAGGCCAGCAAGCTACCGAGAGTATCGCGCCCGCACAGCAGAGCCTGGCAAGCTACCCATGGTGTTTGGGATATGCTAAAAATAGTAACAATAAGTCTCTCAATGAGAGACGTTACTGGTGCCCGCTCGAACAAATCAATGAGCAATGGGATGACAGTGACAGTGACAGTTATCAAATATTTACCTTACCTGCTGTACCATTTGAGCCCAGAAAACTGATATTTTTTCTATCCTGATACATCCAGCTATTCTATGATTTTTTTATGGAGGAGTTCAGTACCTTGACATTCTAGAACTTGACATTAAAATTCAATTATTATTCCTCTTGCTGTCATCCAATAAATATCTTCATTTTCTTTTTATATCTTTTCTATTCATTGTTGATATTAAAAATGTGTTGCATTTATTTTTGCTTTGCTTTATTTTGTCTTGGGACTATACCAAGAGGTAGTCAAGGTTTACTCCTGCCTCTGAACTCAGGGATCACTTCCGGTCATACTCAGGGAACCATATTGGGTGCCAGGAATAGGACATGAGTAAACCATGTGCAAGATATGCACCCTAACTTCTGTACTATTGCTCTGGTATATGTCTTACAGTTTTTGTGAGGGATTTGGTTGTTCTTGCAACTTGCCATTTGCTTTTTTATAAGAAGCTTTGAAGTTTTTCCCTGTAGGTAGGGTTAATTTCAGTGCAGCAATTATTTTCAGCTTTTACTTTTCTGAGAATAATTTTACCCTTCCTTCAAATCTGAATGACAGCTTTGCAAGGTTGTGTAAATCAGGTTTAAGTATTTTAATTAATTACTTTGAATATGTGTTTCTATTATCTTCTTCCTTATATGGTTCTATACGAGAAATCTATTGTGATTTTTATACTATATCTTCTGTATTTGATATTTTGCTTCTCTTTTGCCATTTTAACTAGTTTATATCTCTCCTTAGTTCTTGCCACTTTAATAATAGTGTTTCTTACTGTTATTTTGTTTGAGTCCATTTCATCTAGTATTCTTTGGACCTCTGAAGTTTGTCCAGTGGTCTCCCTCCAGATACTCTGGTGATGCTGAGCTAGTATCACATCCACCAGTCATTCTTCACCCTTGTCTTTTCCCTATCCCTCTAGGAAATTCAATTATTATTCCTTTTTCTGTTATCCAATAAATGTCTTAGCTTTCTTTTTATACCTCTTTTCTATTCATTGTTGATGATAGCATATCTTTTTCCCTCGGGCATGCTCATATGGGTTTTACTTCCGCTGAATTCTGTTGCTATGACTTGCTATTGTACTCATTATTTCATTCAATTACATTTGAGTAAATTATTTTAATGTTCTGTAATAGTTTTCTTTGATCTGATTGGATTTCTCTTCAGTGCTTCTTTAGTTGCCACTGCCATCTTAAGTTTTGAGGGCCTTCTCAACCAGCATTATGAATTTTTATTGACTCATGAACTTACCGGAATTTCTGTCCCTGCTAGCAAAAGCAACTGAATATTTTTGTTTTCCCATTGCTCTTGTTGTTTTATGTGTGCAACAATGAACCTTTACATCCCAAAAATTTAAGAGCAAATCTAAAGTTTTTCCCACTATTAGGCTGCCATTTGTGTTATTAGGCTACTATTATATAATATTATACCTCTACTTCTTTCTGACAATCTACAGGGCCTTGTGAAAACGTGTCAGCAGAATATTCAGGGGTAGATATATATTATCTAATTTAATGGTAGATGAAAACTTGTATGGGATAGTCTATACAGCAAGCCCCCACAGACTGTCATGAGGTCTTAAAATATGTAAAGTTAGTATAGCACAACTATAGCATAACTGCTTAAGCAGTTATTTGGGATTGACAGAACACTTAGGGGTGTGACAAGTGAATACTCTACTCTCCCCAAGACAGGGAAATAGGACCCAACTATCCTCCCATCAGCAGTAGAAAAACCAATATTGTAGTATTTCAACAAGTACAATATGTACTTTTTGTGCTTTATATTGTGACTTGTTATGATTTGTAAAT
The DNA here is from genome assembly GCF_027595985.1 of Sorex araneus. Classification (NCBI taxonomy): domain Eukaryota; kingdom Metazoa; phylum Chordata; class Mammalia; order Eulipotyphla; family Soricidae; genus Sorex; species Sorex araneus. Next base: position 124,623,608 of record NC_073313.1, read on the forward strand.
ATAACATTTTAAAAGTATTCAGTGGGAAAATACTGGCAAATAAGCATTGTTTTTTGTATACAATGATGATGTCTCCTTGCGTGGGTAGGTGCCTAAAATTTTTCACAATATCATCTTAAATGGTCAACCCACTTGCCTGGCTTTTGTTGTTCCATTATCAGATATGTAAGATAATAAACTGTGTTACATTTGCTGTTGGGTTAGTTAAATCAGGAATTACTAAATATTATCAATAGGCAACATACTATAGAATTGATGAAAATATAATAAATAATATAATCATGTTAGAGCTGGAGCAGCTCAGCAGGTAGGGCGTTTGCCTTGCAGGAGGCCGACCCGGGTTCGATTCCTCTGCCCCTCTTGGAGAGCCCGGCAAGCTACCTAGATTATCTTAGCCACATGGCAGAGCCTGACAAGTTACCTGTGGCATATTTGCTATGCCAAAAACAGTAACAACAAGTCTTACAATGGAGACGTTACTGGTGCCTGCTTGAGCAAATCGATGAGCAACGGGATGACAGAGACAGTGAATATAGTCCTGTTGATGAAGACTTGAGTAATTCTTTCTATGTTAAATAGGTTTTTGATATACATAAACACTGAAACTTTAAAAAAAACCTTTTTAAAATAAAATGTGAAGGCTACATAGAAGATATTTTGTTTGTAACATATGCAACTTGATTTTAGATGGGAGACATAACAATTAAGAAAAAAGTCATACCTATTTAAAAGAGAGAAAAAGGGATTGGAAAGATAGCACAGTGAGTAGGGCATTTGCCTTGCACGCAGCCAACCCAGGTTCGATTCCCAGCATCCCATATGGTCCGCTGAGCACCACCAGAGATAATTCCTGAGTGCAGAGGCAGGAATGATCCCTGTGTATCTCCAGGTGTGACCCAAAAAGCAAAAAAAAAAAAGAGAGAGAAAAATTGGAAAGATTATCTGACGGCTTCAGATTAGGTGTCAGGCAAAAGTACTAAACAAAAAATATCAGAATATGATATTCAATTAATAATATGCAAGACATTTCTGGATATGTTATTAATTAAGAATTGCTCCACACTTTCTAACAAAACATCAGACAATACTGAACTAGATATGATCATGTTCAGAATTTCACATATTAGAAAATTGACACCCAAAGTATATTGGGGTTAAGTTACTTATGGTTACAATTATATATTGGCATAGCTATGACAACAGGCCTGAGAATAACAGTGTGTTTATTTGCTGGCAACTGCAAATTAGAGAGTAGCAAACAACAGACAGACCTAGTTTCTTAGTACTTGTCAGATGACGGATTATCCACAATTTTTTTTCATTTTTTCGTGTACAAATGCCTTTCTTAGTTCCATATATGTGTTCCCTCTCCAATCATCTTCCTCCATGATCCGATAGACCTTTTTTAATGAAGAAACTCCATTTTTATTCCAACATATTTTATTGTAATATCATGCTTTACATTAGTGTGAATATAACTGTTTTGTGCTTATGCAGCTACTGCACCATATCCACCATTGGAGTGCTGCTATACTTACTCCAAGGTCGTTGCTGTGTCCCACCCCCCAAACTTGTAAGACTCAGTTTTCATTTCTGTTAGTAATATCTCAGGATTTTTTTCTGTTGAGAGTTGTCTAGCCCCTTCCTCTGTCTCTTTATGCTCACACATCTATGACATAATCCTTTATTTGTCTTTCTCCTTCTAAATCCACTTAACCTGGCACCTTTCAGTTCTTTCCAAGTTGAAGCAAAATCCGAGGCATGTTGTTAATGAAATGGTTCAGTTCCCTAAGCCAATTGCTCGGCTGAAGCTAAGCAATTTTTAGAGAATGGGTGCCAGGATGAAAGGGAAATAAGCGTTCGGAATGGCAAGGAGCCACCACATTAAAACATAAAATGGGGTCAGGATAACAGATATCATGTATAAGATTTTGTGAATATGTGTAGTCATGTATCAACATACTTTGATATTTATGTGCATATATTATGATAAATAATTATTTAAAACAAATTCAATGTTTTGACACAATATTTAAATACTAAAATGAAGTAGAAATATCAAAATAAAACAGCCTATTCCAAGTGCCAGAAGCAGAATCATATGCACATTTAAAGCAATAGTGTTTGTTTGAAGGTCAACTATTCTCCCCAGCAGATTCTGTCAAACTGCCAACCTTAAGTCTTCTCTAACCTCTTCTACCAGTGTTCAATGGCAGAATAGATCTGTCAGAATTTTTATAACATAGAATTGGTTTATAGGGAGCATAATGATTAATTGAAAGCTTATTCTGTTTCCACAAAAAAGATTTATCTCAGGTCATACATTTTGTACCTTGGATTCAAAAATATATTTCAGGATCTTGCTGTGCTTTAAGTAAAATAAAATAATAGAAATTAGTGCTGAATCTGATTTCAATTTTTTCCTGGATTTTTAAAGGCCAACAGCTATATTCAGTTCGCTTTCTCATATGAAATATTTCCTTTATGAAAATTTTATCTGAGTTATTTTGATTTACTAATATTACTTCAATTTGACCCTTTCTAGCGTTCCTTTCAACCCTCGTACTTTGTAATTCAGTTGCTTTCAGAAGACACATCAAAGGTAAAACATAATGGAGACAAGTTCAATGTGGGGACAACATTGTTCATTTATGTCAATTATGTGCATCTTTAAAACATTTGTTTTCATTTCTAAGGACAAAATAACTGTTAATTGCCCTACAATTTCCTGATGGACTAGAATTATCATGGAGCATTTTATGACATCCTGTGAAATTTATACTGGAATAACTACAATATAAGAGTGATAATATCTATAGCAATCGCGGCAAATTGTAATATAATAGAGGACAAGAACTATGATCTTCAATACATTTAAATTAACTTACTTAATAGTGAATAAAAAGTATAAACAAAACCTATAGCAGCACATTATTATTTTTCACCATTTTCTAGAAGCAAGTAGTTTACATCATTGGCTGCACTCAGTCAAAGGTATGAGTTGCTTTCATTTACTCTCCTCAAAAATGAACACTATTTAATGTTGTGACTCTACTCCTGATAGAAAGAGATAAGTCAGGTAGATAAGTCAAATATGTAATAATAATACACCTTCTTTTAGTAAGCTTTTAGTAAGAGTTTTTATTAGTCACATTCCTATTGAATGATATCCCCACTACCAAATAGTATATACTAATACAAAAGGCATATAATTAAGTAATAATGCAGAGGTTGTTTATTTGTAAATACTTAGTTTGTTTGAATAGATTCCTTCTGGTATCTAACTTATCTTAGATAAAACCTCATAGCTTGGTTTACATGAGTTATTTAACTAATTAATTGAAATGAGCACATAATACAGAACAGTACTATCTATAACTGTTCCCGAAGTTAAATATGAATAACTTGTCAAAAATCATTGGCTTACTTTCTTACATTGCAGTATGTTCAGTTGTTCTTAATATTGGGCTGGAGCGATAGCAGGGCTGGAACGATATCACAGCAGATAGGGCGTTTGCCTTGCATGCAGCCGACCTGGGTTAGATTCCTAGATCCCTCTCAGAGAGGTAGGCAAGCTACCGAGAGTATCCCGCCCGCACAGCAGAGCCTCGCAAGCTACCCGTGGCATATTTGATATGCCAAAAACAGTAACAACAAGTCTCACAATAGAGACGTTACTGGTGCCTACTTGAGCAAATCGATGAAAAATGGGATGACAGTGCTACAGTGTTATTGATATAATTCTTACTATGCATTACTAAATTTTTTAGCTGTGTTATTAGCCTGCTGTCAATTTTCCTCTCTGAAAGAAGAAATAATAGGGACTGGAGAGACGGTACAGCAAATAAGACACTTACCTTGAACAAAACTCACCCAGATTTGATCCTCGGCACCACATATTTTCCCCCACCCCTTTCTGGAGAGATCTCTGAGCACTGAACAATGAGAAAGCAGACAGGTATTATGGGTCAATCATCTCTCCCACAATAAAAAAGGCTTGCCCATGAAACCAAGCAATCTTTTAAAGATCTATGTGAGAGAACCCACCAACATATTTATTTTGTAAAAATACAATTTTTGCTAGAACATTCTCTTTCAGGATGATCTCACTTATCTGTGGAATATAGAAAAACTGAACAAAGAAATGTAATGCACTAAAAGGGGGGTGGCTTGGTCATACTTGACCCTGAAGTACAGGTAGGAGAAGGACAGAGAAGGAAAAACTTCAAAAGGGTAAGGAAGAAAAATAATGGGGGAAGTCAATCAGGGACCTTGGTTATTCTGGTGCTGTGGGGAGTTCTATAGCACAGTTTTATAGCACATTATATTTCAAAAGCACAGACTAAAACACTGAAAATATGAGATATAAACTGCAATCACTGAACTTTGAAATGTGCCTGTCAAGGCAAGAGGCAGTGGCAAGGGGACAAAAGGGAGCTTGGGAACAAATGTAGAGGAAAGTTGACACTGGTGCTAGGATTGCTGTTGGAATATTGTGTGCCTAAAATTCAACTATCAATTACTTTTTAAATCATAATTATTTAAACATGTTAAAAAATCTTCTAGGAAAATGGAATATGTCATCAATTATTTTTGTTTATGGAACTTTTTAGTACCCCTAAATAAGGTTTAAATAAGTTTTAACGTTCTAGATTGTTAAACTGCTTATTCAACAGAAATTAGATGTCACCTTCCTATCAAGGAAAAACAAATAGGAAGCTAAAGGGAGGGGTGTTAAAATGTTAGAAGATAGATCTGCGAATTGCAAATTAAGGAATTCTATATGAATGGAGTTCCTAAACTGCCATGTGCATGAATGAAATTGCAACAGCATAACCAAATTTAATTTTTTTAGTCATGCACCAAAAAGACCACAGTCCATACGCAACATTACTGGGAAAAAATATTGGTAAAAACATCATGTGTACAAAAATAGAGTAGGCTTTTTAAAAAATTGTACCAGATTCTTTTTTACAATGGAACTTTCATAATTTTTACTTATTATTATCAATCTTATGCTCTATAATATAAGCAAAATAATGTAGAACAAAGATATACTATGTAATGATTTTTCAGAATTTGAACATTCATGTAAAACATTGCTTCTCAGATTAAGTAAAACAGTATTTTAACCCATAAATTTTAAGAATACAATTAAAATATAATACTAAAAACTGAAAGAAAAGCAGTAGGTAATCAGTGTTGCATGTTATCATCTTATCTAGCAATTACATGGTGTTTAGGATATATGCAAACATTCTGAAAGGCCATTTGAAACCTTAGCTTTGTATTCACCATGTGGCAAAGTGCATTATGAAACTTTCTGCTCTCAAGTCAACAACTTTAACCCTTCCCACATTGAAGAATTTGAATTTCATGCTCAGAAAGAGAAATTGCAAGGCAAATTACTCACAATTTGGAAAGCAAGAAAGGTTCAGCTAATGGATCATTTGTAGGCCACCTTTGTAATGCACATTTTCTCCCACTTATTCTTGTTTACATATACATATTCATGCATATCCCTTATATTTACATATTAGAAAGAAGCACAAATTTCCTGAAAACTGTATTTAGAAAAATTCTTCTGAACGAATATTTTGTTGCAGAAACATTAAGAAAATGACGTGATTAGATAAGCAGCTTTCTTTAAAGCCAGAAAAGTTTAGCAATTAATTTAAAATTTGAAAAGAGATCATCTACATAGTGTGACATGTTGTTTGCAATGAATTTATATCACTTTCAGTTATTCTAGGTAAGTGAATTACATGCTATAGCCATCTCTACTTTGAAAAATCTGTCCTGTATTCCAACAAATGGGAGAAGTCATATTTCAGAAGACAGACTATAAAATCAATATATTCATAAACATGTGAAATTATTAGTCATACTGTTCCAGATGAAATTGTATAGGTCATCAACTACAACTTTCCTCTTTTTAATTTTTTTTTATTGAATCACCATGAGATAGTTACAAGTTTTCATTTTTGGGTTACAATCACACAATGATCAAACACCCATCCCTCTTTTAAAATTATGTTACACTTAATTTAAATTCTATAGGTGACTTTGTTTTTCAAGAGGGAAAAATGTTAGAAATATTGAACAAGTAACCACAAATAAAATAAAGAACTTCCCTGATAGAACAAAAATGATTAGCAAAGGAACATGTCTGAAGAAATTTACTATTAAAATAAATGAAACACTAAGCGAGTGCTATGAAGAACCATGAAAATAACATACTTTGAGTTGTATTAGTTTTTATTAAAAACAAAATTAAATATTAAAACATCTGTACATAAAATGAAAAAATATATATTGCTTGAAGAAACAGAAAATTCAAAATGAATTTTGAGCCCATATCAGAACAACATAATGCCACTTTTACATAATATGAAACTTCACAAAACAGACAAATGATGCCTTGCTGGCCAAGTTCCATGAGTTAGATTTATTTTGCTTTTCTTGTTTTCTGACACTTTTTAAAAAGATACCTACATATTGAAGTGGCATATCTGAAAACTTATCTGTCTTACATTAGCTACTATGGCCTTTTATGATTTTAATCTTTAACATCATGCATCATTTTAAAAGATCAGGAATGCTCCAGAAAGCAATTTGAGTGATTTAGTTGATGATTGTTGTATAACAGGGCTGAGCTTGAAAAAATGCCTATTAATTCTTCCAAGTTAACAGGAATGTCTTTAGTTTGTTCAGTACATATGTGCTTTTTGAATTCATTCCACCAGAAATTTTGTATGCAGGCTTTGGACAGAAAATACAATTTTTTTTAATTCTCTCATTCTGTTCTCAGTTAGACACCGAATGCCACTAACTTTCACAGAAATTCCTGAGATTCAAAAGAAAGTCTGTCTCTAAGAACATGTTGTGCCAGTTTTGAGAAAAAATGATTACAGGGGAGATTTGTGAACATTTTAAAGTAGTTAGCACATTTGTTCAGAGATAAACAGCTTTTACATAAACAAGGATAGCCTACAGTTTAATTTTATTTTTATTATTATAAGTGTAGTAATTTGCCTCATAATATTATATTGCATTAAATATGAGTATGGTAACATGATTTAATATAACACTTTATAATATGGTTTATAAGTGAATCAATAGGGTGTACCAAATTTGTGTACCATGACCATCAAAGTGCTGAAAATTCCTGAGGTTCTGTCCTTAGGTCCTTTCTGATCAACTTCAGCCCTCCTACCCTAAAATGGTAACCTCAGTTCTCCTGTCAGAGTGAAAGAGTTTGTTTTCAGTAGACACTGTATATTTCCTTAATTCATTTTGTTATACATATTTATGAGTGATATCAGGATTTTGGTTTTTGGTTTTACTTTTTTGCTAAATATGAAACTCTCTAATTCCATCTGAGTTGTAGAAAAAGGCAAGATTTTATATTTTATAGCTAAGAAGCACTTAATTTGTATGTATATAGGATAATATATATACATATATATATGCATACATGCACTGTCGCACTGTCATCCCATTGTTCATTGATTTGCTCGTGCGGACACCAGTAACATCTCCATTGTGAGACTTATTGTTACTGTTTTTGACATATTGAATACGCCACAGGTAGCTTGCCAGGCTCTGAGGTGTGGATGGGATACTCTCGGTAGCTTGCCAGGCTCTCGAAGAGGGACAGAGGTATCAAACCCAGATCAGCCATGTGCATATATATCATAATTTCTTTATATATTCCTCTGTAATTTGATGTGTAGATGACTTTTCTTATTTTAATTTCAGTTAAAACAGTCACAATATTTTGTTTTATTTTATGATATATAATAATTTATTCTCTCACTCTCAAAGCCAAGAGAACAGATACTTATAGAAGCAGTTACAATCACTCATGAGCATTTTGCACCCAAACGTAGTTTACAAAAAAGGTTTTTCAATCAGATGTAGAAAACAAGCAATTGACTTTTTCTATGATTACCTATTGAGTACTGTTTAACATGTTGTACAGAAAACAGAATTTCCCCCTCAGTATTGCAAGAGGTCTATTTAAAAGTGATTATTCAAAGGATTAGAGATTGAAACTCCATTGCTGTGTTTACTGTTATACAAATTCCACAAACTGTAATGTTTCCCAGGACCTATGCCTCAGAATACCTTGTTATGATAAACTATATAAAAAAGTCATATTTCATCTCTGTTCACAATCATGTACTTCTGTAAGAGAACAATAGGCCAGTAATGGAAAATAATCTCATGCTCACAAATAAAAAAAAAAAAACTTCAGTGAAAAGCTATGATGCGAGGGCATTTAAGTTTTATTTTTTAATTTTAATATAATTTCATCGTACTTTTTGAAATTTTTATTTTATTGAATCATGGTGCAAATAATTACAAAGCTTTCAGGTTTAAGTCTCATTCATATAATGACCAACCCCCCATCCCTTCACCAGTGCACATGTTCCACCACCAAGAAGCCCAATATAACCCTCTTCCACACCCTCCCACTTGAGTGGCTAATGATCTTCACTTTACTCTCTATATACTTTGAGTACATTCATTACCTCAACAATCAAACCTGCTAAAACACATCATTTGATAATTTGTTTTCCATTGCTAAGAGTGAAAAACATGTGGCTGCGCGGGTTTGGATTTCTGATATTTTAGAAATTAAGTCCAGAGAGATTTCTGCCAGAAGTCAACAAAAGACAAGGCAGAGAGAGAAAAACCTTCCCTTCCCCGGGCAGCCTGGGGTTGTAGCTCAGTTCACAGTCTAGATGCATTTCTGTAAGAAGCCACTGGGTGCCAAAAGTGATTGGTAGCCCTCCAGGATCATAGTCTTTAAGGAGAAGAGGAGCCATTTCATGTGTGTGGCCACTCCGGTTCTCGTCTGGGCAGGGAGTGCACAGGTAACACCTCCCCCCTTTCGAGATCCCCTGCGCGCCACGTCACTGCAATCTCGTACCTCTAGTTAATGGGGCTAATTTTATTGTACTTTAAATAAGATGATAAAATAGTGTTAAGTTATATGCAATTGATGTACATAGTTACTGTACCCCACTATGTCTAAAGTACCATGACACTTCATCAATGTCCTCTGTCACCTCTAGCATGATTTTCATTTTCCTCACATCTCTCTTGCTACTGTTGAGAAACTGTTTTGTAAATCCAAAGACATGTGTTTGCCATTGTTTAAAATAATCCTGTATTTTGAAAGTATTATAAAATATCACTTAATGTTATGCATGACTGTCTAACCACTTAATTTGCAGATAAATGTTGCTCATTACAATAGGAAATGTTTTAGTGCACATGACTGAAGAAAAGAAACTTTGGCATGTGGGCACAGTCAAATACTACTCAGCCTTAAGAAAGATAAAGTTTGCTACGAAGTTGATGGAACTGAGAAGTATCATGCTGAATGAAGTTAGTCAAAGGGAGAGAGACCAATACAGAAAACTCTCTCTCATATGTGGGATATAAAGGGGAATAACAAAAGTCCCCAAACAAAACAAAGAACATGAGGACTGGTTTTCTTTAGAAATCACTGCCAGAGGGGGATAGAACAGGGAAGAAAACTCTGTAATAATGGAGGGAATTGATTAACTGGGAAGAGAAGAAGGAAGTGTTAGTCATGAAACCTTATCAGTAGCACTACTTCATAGTGCCAAAAGTTATTTTATAAGGAATACAATATTGGAATTGATTAACTGGGAAGAGAAGAAGGAAGTGTTAGTCATGAAACCTTATCAGTAGCACTACTTCAAACCATAGTGCCAAAAGTTATTTTATAAGGAATACAATATTTAAAAGGCGGTGCCTTAATTACTCTTAAACCCAGAATAGAGGGTAATAAGGACAAAAAATGAAGGAAAAAACTGGTAGGGAAGAAGTGATAGATAGGAAACAACTTGTCAAGGTGAGCAGGGGTCAAAGGGATCCAAGTACAATGTATACAATGTACAAATATCCAAACAACACAGTTAACATGATTAAAAATAAAACGATACTATAAACAATATTAAAATCAAACCAAAAAAAGCAATACTAAAAACAAAGACTTCAAAACCAAACCTGTCAAGGTGGCAGGCTGGGTGAGAGGGAACCTAGGAACCATGGTGTAAGGAAGATGATACTTCTGGTGAAATTGGTTCCTGAAGATAGTATGGTCCAATTATGTTCCATAGTACTCAATTATCAGTAAGATTGAAAATCATGGTGCTCTAGTAAAATTTTAAAACATATGCTTTTCATAGAGGCAGGCTGATTGGTGGATAGAAAGGAAACAGGGACATGGGCAAACAGAAGTTGACACTTGTTATTTAAACATTGATATTGGATCATAGTATTTCTGAAACCCAATAATGAACCCTTTGTAGTCTGTGATGATTGAATAATTTTTAAAAAGAAAGAATAAAGAAACAAAAAAATCTAATTATGTCATTGCTATTTATTTACTACTTGTATTATAAGCATGTCCACTAAGGTCCAAAGGGAAATAAAATATTCTTTTTTTATAAGAATTTTATTTTATTGAATCACCATGTGGAAAATTACAATGCTTTCAGGCTTAAGTCTTAGTCATACAATGCTGAAACAACCATCCCTTCACCAGTGCCCATATCCCACCACCAAAAAAATCTCACAGTACACCTCCCATCCCACCCACCCCCGCACCCCTCCATCTTGTAACTGATAAATTTCACTTTACTTTCTATTTACTTTGGTTACATTCAATATTTCAACACAAACCTCACCATTATTGTTAGGAGTACTCCACTAGAATCAGACCTGTGGTGAAGAGAAATGAGGTCGCACGGCCTCATTTCTCTTCACAACAAGTTTTGGATTTCGGTACTTTAACAACTAAGTCCAGGGAGATTTCTTTCGGATATTGGATCATTGCAAGCTTGTAAACCCCATCTTTGGTCATCATAATATGGCGGTCCTCACGCCCTTCATCCCCGGCCAGGAAGAGGCGAGAGAGAAATACCTTTCCCCTTCTGAGCGGGCATGGGGTCATGGCTTAGTTCTCAGGCTGGAGACATTCTGCAAAGAGCTGCCCATGTCGAAAGTGGTTTAGCTGGGTCTGGATTCACGATCCTGCAGCTGCTGAGAGGCCGCACACGTATGCGGCCCCCGGATCACATCTCGGAGGCGGGCGGGAAATAAAATATTCTTAGGGGTTTGACAATATTTAATTTTTCTAACATTTTATAAAGTTTCATAAGAAAGAGAATTTTAAAATATCTTGTGGAACTTTTAAGTTTAGAAATGTAAGAAGCTTTTTTCATTTGTTTATCTCATCTGGTAGTATTCTGGGCTTATTCCTTGAATATTTGTTTATAAATCACTTTTTACAGGCAGTACTCAGAATACCATATTATTTGCTGAGAATCAAACTCAGGTCAGCTGCATACAAGGCAAATTGCACTAACCTCTTCACTATTGCTCAGGCAGCATGAAATTAAGAAACTTTTAGGTAATGTCTGATCTTAAAAGAAAACTTACTTACTTTTGAGAGGCATGCACTTAGTTTAGTCCTGGATTTTCCCTCAAGGATCACTCCTGGCGGTGCTCTGGGGACCACAAGGGGTGCCGGAGATTGAAACTGTGTCAGCCATGTGCAAGGCAAATACCTTGTCCACTGTACTATCTAAACAACCTCAGAAGTTGCATTCTTAGTAATACTAATTGTCCTGTACCCAAGGCTAAATAGAGCATATGTTGTCTCTTCAGAAGTTCTTTTTACTCAGTCTTTACTATTAAATTTGAACTATATGAATTTAATATTATACATTTATGCACATAGAAATGTCATTTTTTGTCAAAAATGTCAATTATTTTCGTAAGCCCAGGAAACAACTATTGCTGATAATTACTTTCTTTCTGCACAGATACTATATTCTGTTCACATATTGTTTTTAATTTTTTTCAAAATCTTTAAATTTACAATTACCAGTAGTGGTGGATTGAAAATAACTTTAGATATGCTACATGTATTTTTGAAGTAGAGAATTTTAGGGATTAAGTAACCTTCATATATTGATGGAGACTGACTTACTGGTTACTCTTGAGGACCAGTTCACTCTATTCATTATTAACCAAAATTTTGTGTGGTGTTATTTCCCCTTGGACTCGATAGGTTCTTATATAGTTCACAATTTTGATTATTTCCTGACATTAGCATTGATAGAGCCCCAAGTACTATGTACATTTTCAGCTTTTTAAAAATTTCTTTTTAAAAAATTTATTGAATTACCATGAGATAGTTACAAGCTTTCATGTTTGGGTTACAATCACACAATGATCAAACACCCATCCCTCCACCAGTGCACATTCTCCACCACCAATATCCCCAGTATAACTTCCCTTTCCCAACCTCCCCCTGCCTCCATGGCAGACAATATTCCCCATACTCTCTCTCTAATTTTGGGCATTATGGCGTGCAGCACAGACACCGAGAGGTCATCATGTTTGGTCCATTATCTACTTTCGGCCCGTATCTCCCATCCTGACTGATTCCTCCAGCCATCATTTTCTTTTTCTTTTTTTTTGGGGGGGGGGGGTTTGGGTCACACCCGGCGATGCACAGGGGTTACTCCTGGCTCATGCACTCAGGAATTACTCCTGGCAGTGCTCGGGGGACCATATGGGATGCTGAGAATCGAATCTGGGTCAGCCGCATGCAAGGCAAACGCCCTACCCACTGTGCTATTGCTCCAGCCCCCTCCAGCCATCATTTTCTTAGTGATTCCTTCTCTATTCCATCTGCTTTTTCTCCTCTGCTCATGAAGCAGTCTTCCAGCTGTGGGGCAATCTTCCTGACCCTTGTATCTCCTGTCCTTGGGTGTCAGCCTCATGTGATGTTATTTTATACTCCACAAATGAGTGCAGTCCTCTATGTCTGTCCCTCTTTTCTGACTCATTTCACTTAGCATGATACTCTCCATGTCTATCCACTTATAAACAAATTTCATGACTTCATCTCTCCTAACAGCTGAATAGTATTCCATTGTGTAGATGTACCAAAGTTTCTTTAACCAGTCATCTATTTTAGGGCACTCGGGTTGTTTCCATATTTTGGCTATTATGAACAGTGCTGCAATGAATATATAGGTACAGATGTCTGGGATATATTCCCAGAAGTGGTATTGCAGGTCATATGGAAGCTCAATTTCTAGTTTTTGAAGGACTGTCCATATTGTTTTCCAGAAAGGCTGGAATAGTTTGCATTCCCACCAACAGTGAAAGAGCGTCCCTTTTTCCCCACATCCACGCCAGCACTGGTTGCTTTTGTTCTTTTGAATGTGTGCCAGTCTCTGTGGTGTGAGATATCTCATTGTTGTTTTGATTTGCATCTCCTTGATGACTAGCGATGTGGAACATTTTTTCCTGTTCCTTTTGGCCATTTGTATTTCTTTTTTGAGGAAACTTCTGTACATTTCTTCTCCCCATTTTTTGATGGGGTTGGAGGTTTTTTCTTATACAATTCTACTAGTATCTTGTATATCCTGGATATCAATCCCTTATCAAATGGGTACTGGGTAAATACTATTTCCCATTCTGTGGCTTCTTTCTGTATTTTGGTCACTGTTTCTTTAGAAGTGCATAAGCTTCTTAATTTGATGTAGCCCCATTTGTTTATGTTCGCTTCCACTTGCATGGTCAGTGGTGTTTCATCCTTAAAGATGCTTTTAGCTTCAGTGTCATGGAGAGTTCTGCCTTCATTTTCCTCTATGTACCTTATAGATTCATGTCTGATATTGTGGTCTTTAATCCACTTTGATCTGATTTTTTGCCTGGTGTTATAGAGAAGTCAGAGTTCATTTTTTGCAGGTAGCAATCCTGTCACAGACCCCCAAATATGGCCACTTAATCTTTGACAAAGAGCAAGAAATGTGAAGTGGAACAAAGAAAGCCTCTTCAGCAAGTGGGTGCTGGGAAAACTGGATAGTTACATTTTCAGCTTTGTCATGTTAGTTTTCTGTGAATATGTGGACCAGATGTTATCATAAAGGTTAAGTTCCTTTGATGCAAAGCAAGAGTTGTAAACAGCAGAAAAATCTGCATGTGTGAAGTGACACTTTAAAATTCTATGATTTCACTTTAACTTAAACTCTATGTTTTAGTGACAGACAGCAATCAATAATAACATAATTTTAATGGCTCCCCTATATCAAAAATTACTGCTTTTTGAACATCTGAAATCTATTATCTTTATGCTTTTCATCATCATGTTATAATAAGCATATATTTATTCAGCACTCAGTGTATACCTGATATACACAAGGAGCTTGGAAACATATGCAATAGTTAATAAATCACTTGATTTGAGTAAATATTTATAAAAACTAGGGTTTAAGTGCATTAGGAATTCAATGTAAAACATATGTTAATCACTATTAAATAGTGGAATGCAGTAGAATTTAGAATACATAATTTTATGAATATATGACTATAGTTCTTCTCCCAAATTGTTTGTACATTTGATTGGAGGGGAGTTACAAGAAAATGTACTGGGTTGGAGTCAGAAAAATGAAGAAGGGGGAGGATAGAAAGGATAAAGAAATTAAGGTGTAGGAAAGGGCAGAGAAAGGAAAAGTCAGCAACGAATAGGATTACTATACAGCACAGGTTCCACAAGGACTTTCATTTCTTTATCCTTATTATTTCTTGTTTATTCCCAGTCAGGCACAATCTTCTAGGTTTTGATAATTTCATTTCTATGACAACTGCCTCTACAACTATAAAATAGTGCATGCCATTAATAGGAAGGAGGAGTATTCTGACCATTATTGGAACTAACGCGCAGTAAAAAATTCTGTTTTCTCTTAATGTCAGCTCCCAGTTAGTTCTCAGAATATATTTTACCTGGATTTTTATTATTAAAGCTCTCTAATCCCATGTGAGGCTCAGCATAACCCCTTTGTGAAAAGAGAGTAGATTTATCAGTCAGTCAAATCTTGGTTTAAATTTGGATGGTGTATCTATAAGAAAAATTCTTAAGCTTATTAAAATTAGTTTCTTGATATGCAAAATATAAATACGTGATCATTATTAAAACCTTTCCCAGAGACTGATCTTTAAAATTCAAATTCATAAGGAATAATGCTTAACCTTGTGCATAGAATGTAATCACTGTATCATTGTCATCCCGTTGTTACTGATTTGCTAGAGCAGACACCAGTAATACCTCCATAAAACTAAGTAAATGTAAATGCTACAATATAAACTTCAATATTGAATAATTTTATTTTGTATATTAATGATGTAAATGTGTAAACATGTATGATAATGTGTATATTTCAGTTTCAGCTAAATTAATTTTGGCAAATAAATGTTTAAATTATAATTAAAACCTTTTTTTTTTTTTTTTTTGCTTTTTGGGTCACAACCGGCAATGCACAGGGGTTACTCCTGGTTCTGCACTCAGGAATTATTTCTGGCTCTGCACTCAGGAATTACTCCTGGTGGTGCTTAGGGGACCATATGGGATGCTGGGAATCAAATCCGGGTCAGCCACATGCAAGGCAAACGCCCAACCCACTCTGCTATCACTCCAGCCCCCTAATTAAAACTCTTAATGTGAAAAATTATGGCTTTGTAGCAATTATTATACAAAATATCACTAGGCAGCTATCATTATTTATACCCTGTTGGGAAAACAGAAAAGATGATATCAAAGGATCATGAATAATTTGTATCACTAATTATCATACATGTAAAAAATTGAAGAATGCTATACTAGCAGATCACATCATAAATTAAAGTTTTTTGTTTTTATTCCTGGTTCACATTTTAGTTACAAAGAACTCTTCAATGTGTAATTATATCAAAATCAAAAGTGAAATAAAATATTATTTAACTATGTATGATAGATAAAAATGTTTAAAACAACTCAGAACAGATGTTCTTTGGAAACCTTTTGAAAATTAAAAAAGCACATAGAAAATGTCATTAAACTCAACAAGTCTAATTTGAGAAATAACACTATCAAATAATAGTATTAATGTTCCTAAGCTCAAGTTAAACTACCCGTTTGGACATATCAGCATTTGCTTTCCATACTTATTCTCTAGGTGGTATAATCATAATTTCTATTTTTTCTCTGTTTTGTTTTACTGAAAGTTGCAAGTTATTTTATTTAAAAATTTATTTTGGTTTTCAACACCATGAATCACAAAATTGCTTTCAGTACTGCTTCATATATGAAACATTCTAACATCAAATGTTAGAATAGTGGTACAGAGTGTCTCCTTTCCTCCACATTGTCCTGTGAGTTCAAACTGTGGGATTCATGAAACGTGCGTTACTGGCCAAGAACAGCCTCCCGACGCCAGCTGAACGGGAAATAAGGAAAAGGGCCACAGGCTGGTTGGTAGTCAGAGACCATTTGTTTTATCCTTACTTCTCTCTTCGAGCGTAGTATTATAGAAATCCTAAAGGGTGGAGTTTAATGTGGTTGAACATTAACATACCAATAAACAGATGCAAAACTTCAGGGGAAGTTCTAGGAGATAAACTCAAGAACAAAATCTCATCTAGGAATTCAGCATTCTAGATTACTAGCAGATCCCCTCAAGGGGGGGGGGGGCTGTTCCATCTATGGGCATATTGCTTTTTTCTTTCCTCATCTAGTAATCCATTTATTTCTAGTCATTTTGTATGAACACATTAAGAGATGTATTAAGCCTAAAGGTTGGCTCCTCCTGAGACATCTCACTATACATCCCAGACTACAGTCCTCAGGTCAGGTTATTCTTTCCTAACCCCAGAGGGTGTAATAGTTACTTTCTTTTGGGTCATGCCAGAATTTGTTCCATGACCATGCTCTTAATTTATTATATTATACTTCTTATGGTGCTTAGCCTGTCCCTCTTCGATTTCAGGGTATCTTACAGCTTGCCCTGGGTGCATCCAAGTTCCATGCTGGGACCCTACTTTTGGGGGTGTTAGGAAGTAAGGGCAACTGAGACCTAAGTCAAGTAAATAAGATGGATGCCCAAGAGTAAATATTATTTGGAGCCAATTAACTCCCATATTATGAAAACATTGCATCAATTGTCTTCCTGTGTCTATACTTACATTGCTCAACCATGAAAAGGACATAAAGGAAAGGGAAAAAGCAATGTAGGATAATTAGTGCCTGACGAATTTCGGTGAGCCTGGGGAGCATTGTGGTGGGAGTAACCCAATAAACCTAAGCTCCCTGTGGCAGGAACAAGGTTAACCAATGTTATCCAACATTGTCCCAGTGTTCCTCTCCCCTTATCTCCCAAGCTTCGTACTTCTTACCAGTTATCAGTTTTCATTGCCTTTGGGAACTTATTATTCCCCTATTATGAGTCTATACATCACACATATAAAACAGATCATTCTGTGTTTCTTTTCTGAATAACTTCACTCAGTATGACACTCACTAGATCATCAGCAAAGCAGCAAATTGTGTGCTTTCATTTTTTTAAGGCTGAACATTTATCATTTTATGTATGCATCATAGTTTATTTAATCTGTTCTTGAACCCTGGGTTGTTTCCGTATTTTGGCCATTTTGAATAGTGCTGCAATGGAAGCAACACTGTAGCATAGTTGTAGCACTGTCATCCCATTGTTCATGGATTGGCTCAAGCAGGCATCAGCAATGTTTCCATTGTGAGAATATTCCTAATGCATTGGATTTTAGTCCTTGATGTGGCTGCAGTGGTGGGGTGTGAGTATGGGTGCCACAAGTTTTGACATGGTGAGACTTGGCCTATACTCCTCCTAAGGGCACCCTAGAGTTTTCGGCAGAAACAATAGGTGTTTCCATGAATTTTAGTTGCTTGATGTGCAGCTTCCCAGAGTTTTAGTCAGGAATATAGGAGAACAAATCCTGTGAGCAAGTCCACTTTGTTGTGGCTGTGTGAGGTGTGGGTGGCTCCGAGGGCTTTCTGAAGTAAGGAAGGTTGGATGGAGGGATTCTATCCACCCAAACTTTGAGAAGACAGCATGGATTTCAACGTGGGTGCTGGGGTACTTCAAATTATACAGTTCACTTCTCTGCACAAAATATTCATGAATCCGCATAGTTGAGCCCTTAGCATGGCCGCAGTGTTGCAATGTGGGTGTGACTGCTAGGGAATTCAGCAGTGCAAATACTAGGCCTGCCAGCCGCCCTTCTCATTTGCGGAATATAAAACAACAGAATGGGAGACTAACACCTAAGAATAGTAGCAATAAGTACCAGGAGGCCTGCTTCACAGTTTGGAAGCTGACCTCACATGCTGGACCTCATACCATGGGTCTCTACCATGACCTCACATGGTAGAGGGCAGCTCAGATGGAGAAGGGAACACCAACTGAAGCGTAGTGGAGGATCCACTCAGGATGGGAGAGGTGGACTGAAAGCAGACTATAGATTGAACACGATAGCCACCCCATATCTCCATTCAAACCATAACACCCCAAAGGAGAGAGAGAACAAGAAGGAATTCCCTGTCACAGGGGAGAGGGGGGAGGGGGAAAAACATGGGGGGGGGAGGGACCCTGGGGCCATTGATGGAGAAGAATGAGCACTGGTGGAGGGATGGATACTCGAGTATTCTATAACTGTATCACAGGCATGAAACTCTGTAACTTCACCCTCAAGGTGATTCATTAATAATAATAAAAAAATCCGAAGAAAAACAAAAAAATAATGTTATTTCTAATTCTTCTCTTGTACTTCTTTCACACAGGAAACCTTTTCTAATCAACTACAATGATTCAGTTACCATTTGTTGTTGGGGGTTCTAAAATTAATCAACTCACAACGGAATATATGACCATAAATAGTTCTCTATGCCATACAACCAACCATCCTGTTTGATAAAATGATAAAAAATGCTAATTAGCTTTGTTTACCTTTCTAATATATTTAAGTGTTAGTTTTAAACATTTTTATAACCATAGAACACAGAGCTTAATAAACTGATAAAAATTTAAAAAGCTAAATATTTTCATTTAAAAGAAGATGAATTGATAGATTTCTATTTTTAAAATATTGGTTATGTATGAATTCATAAAATGTCATATTGCAATAAACCAAATAAGAGACCATCGTTTTATATAAAATTTTTATTGTTGGGACTGGTGTGATAGCACAACGGGTAGGACTTGCACATGGCCGGCCCGGGTTTGATTCTCAGCATCCTATATGGTTCCCTGAGCACTGCCAGAAGTAATTCCTGAGTGCAGAGCCAGGAGTAACCCCTGTGCGATGCCGGGTGTGACCCAAAAAAGAGAAAAAATGTTATTGTGCAATTTGTCTCCTATAAATCCATCTTTCGCCACATGTTCCCAGTTCCTAGGTCTCTGGTTCCTTACATGATTCACCTAAATCCTGAGGACTTAGGAGGAAACTGAGTATAACATGCAGTGCAGTTAGCCCTGAAATACTATGTATTTATCTGACCATGTACTACCCTTTGTTTATTTACTAATCATCTCTCTCTCTGATCTAAGGGGAGCGAATGATAAATTTTATTTGGAATCCAAAAAGCAAACTTACTCTCATTTAGCCGGAAACCCTTGATTATAGAAAGGACTATCTTTTCACATAGCACTGACCACTTTTTTTTATTTTTTTATTAGAGAATCACTGTGATGTACATTTACAAACTTACGAACTTTTGTGTTTGCATTTCACTTATACAATGGTCGTTTACCCATCCCTCCACCAGTGCCATTCACTGCCACCAATGATCCCAGTATCCCTCTCACCACCCCCACCTCATCCCCCACTACCCCACCCTGACTCTGTGGCAGGGCATTCCCTTTTGTTCTCTCTCTGTTTTGGTGTTGTAGTTTGCAATAGAGGTATTGTTTGGCCTTCATGTTTGGTCTATAGTCTACTTTTAGTTCGCATGTTCCAACCTGAATGGGTCCTCCCAACATCCTCTATTTGGTGTTCCCTTCTCTATCTGAGCTGCCTTTTCCCCCAGCATGTAAGGCCAGTTTCCTAGTTGTGGGGCAGAACTCCTGATCCTTATCTCTACAAATCTTGGGTGTTAGTCTCCCACTCTGTTATTTTACATCCCACGTGGAGTGCAATCTTTATATCTGTTTCTCTCTTTCTGACTCATTTCACTTAACATGATACTTTCCATGTTGATCCACTTATATGCAAATTTCATGACTTCATCTATTTTATCAGATGCATAGTATTCCATTGTGTAGATTTACAAAAGTTTCTTTAACCAGTCATCTGTTTTTGGACACTCTGTGTTTTTCCAGATTTTGGCTATTGTAAACAGTGCTGCAATGAACATAGAAATGTAGATGTCATTTCTACTATACCTTTTTGCCTTTCTGGGATATATTCCCAGGAGTGGTATTGCTGGGTCAAATGGGAGCTCAATTTCTAGTTTTTTGAGAATCGTCCATATTGTTTTCCAAAAGTGCTGAACCAGTTGGTATTCCCACCAGCAGTTAAGGAGATTCCCTTTCTCCGCACATCCACACCAACAGCAGTTGCTTTTGTTCTTTTGGATGTGGGCCAGTCTCTGTGGTGTGAAATATCTCATTGCTGTTTTAATCTGCATCTCCCTGATGATTAGTGATATAGAGCATTTTCTCATGGTAGCACTGACCATTGCTTTAACTGTTAAGAGCTAAGTATAGCTCAACTCTATGAATTTCAAGCATGGAGGACTATAAAATATGGATTCCTAATTGAATAAAATTATGCTATGTTATTTAACAATAGAGAATGGAATTAACTAGAAAATTATAGATATCAAACCAATACCGCTGATTTAACGTGAGAGCTATGCTAGTAATGCATAAAATTCTGTATCACTGTCATCCCTTGCTCGTCAATTTGCTTGAGCGGGCACCAGCAACATCTCCATTGTGATACTGATTGTTACTGTTTTTGGCATATCGAATATACCTCAGAGCCTCTGCCATGCAGGCAAGATACTCTCAGTAGTTTGCTGGGCTCTCCGAGAGAGGTGGAGGAATTGAACCCGGGTCGGCCATGTGGAAGGCAAATGCTCTATCAGCTGTGCTATTGCTCTAGCCCTTGCATAAAATTAAGACACCAAATATATTCATTTTGAATAGGACCCTTGTATAGTAATGCTATACTCATATTAAAATACATAACTCAAAATATTAGGTAGGTTTATCAATCTTTATGAACACTTAAAGATACATAAAAATCTTATTATTTTAATGTGCATTGAGATAGTACTCTCGCACTGTCTTAGCACTGTCATCCCATTGTTCAACAATTGGGTTCATCAATTGGCTCTAGAGGGCACCAGTAACGTCTCCATTGTGAGACTTGTTGTTAATGGTTTTGGCATATTGAATATGTCACGGGTAGCTTGCCAGGCTCTGCTGTGTGGGCGGGATACTCTCTGTAGCTTGCCATGCTCTCTGAGAGGGATGGAGGAATTGAACTCGGGTTGGCAGAGTGCAAGGCAAATGCCCTACCTGCTATGCCAAAGTAGTACTAAGCAGGTAAGATACTGTGTTTTAAAAATTGCTATAACTACAATAATAGTACCTTTGTCATACATAAATAAAGGAATAAGTAAGAAATCTTAGACAAATTTCTAAGAGATACAATTTTAAGAAATAATATGATTGTCACACTGGTGAAACATGTCACTGATTTCACAGCCTTTCAAATACTTTCATTCAAGGGTTAGTTTTACAAGACCAAGAGAAATCCCACATGAGAATGTCTTAAATACTTGACATTCCTTCCAAAAATTAATCATTTTATTTCCTATTTAAATATTAACCAATCATACCAAAACTTTTTTAATAATAACTTTTGTTACAAAGTTATAGAATTCCGAAGCTGATCATAGTCAGGTTTCAGTCATAATGTGTTCCCTCACCCATCCCTCCATTATGTACATTTCGCATCACCAATGTCCTCAATTTCCCCCATGTGAACATCCCCCTAGATTTTCTCTACTGCAGACAGTTTCCTTCTTTCTGTCTCTTTCTCTGTCTCTGTTTCTCCCTCTCGCTCTCTCTCTCTCATTTGGGGTATTATGAATTGCAATAGAGGTACTGAAAGGTTATTATTGTTGTTCCTTTACCTTTTTTCAACATGCAGTTCTTATCCAGAGTGATCATTGCCAACTATCTTTGTCATGGTGGTCCCTTGTTGATCCCAAGTGCCTTCTCACCCAGTGTTTGAGCCAGGCTTCCAACCACTGTCTGATTCTCCTGTCCTTTGTTTCTAGTATCCTTGGGTATTGATTTCATATTATGTTTTTTATTATATCCCACAAATGAGTCCAACAATTCTACGTCTAGTCTTCTCCTTCTGACTCATCTCACTGACCATGATATTCTCCATACACATACATTAATGAGCAAATTTCCTGACTTTGTTTTTCCTAAATGCTGCACAATATTCCACTGTGTAGATGTACCATAGTTTCTTTAAGCAGTCATCTGTACTTGGGCACTCGTATTGTTTCCAGATTCTGGCTATTGAGAACAGTGCTGCAATGAACCTAAAAGTGCAGAATATATTTCTGCTGTGTGTTTTGGGTCCCCCCCCCCGTGCCTGTATATTTCAAGAAGTATAACTGGGTCTTATGGAAGCGCCAATTTATAGCTTTTTGAGGGATGTCAATATTGTTTACCAAAAAGCTTGGACCAGTCAACATTCCCACCAACAATGAAGAAGAATCCCTTTCTCCCTGCATCCACACCAGCATGGGTTATCCTTGTTCTTTTTGTGTATGCCAGTCTCTGAGGTTTGAAATGATATCCCATTATTGTTTTCTTTTGCAGATCTCTGATGATTAGCTATGTAAAGCATTTTAATTTGTCTTTTGAGTATTTATATTTCTTCTTTCTCAAAAATTCAGTACATTTTCTCACATTTTTGATGGGGTTGCATTTTTTTCTCTAAAGTTCTACCAATGACTTATCTACAATGGATACTGAATCCTTATCAGATGGTTATTTACAAGTGAATTCTTTCAAGCCTTTAAAGAGGACCTACTGCCAATCTTTTTCAAGGTTTTAAAGGAAATTGAAGAAACAGAAATATCCCAAAGGTTTTTCTGAGGAAAATATCACGCAAAGCAGACAAGACACCAAAAAAAAGCAGAAAACTATAGACCAATTACCCTGATTAACACAGATGCAAAGATTCTCAACAAAATACTAGCAAATAGAATCCAAGGACTCATCAAAAAGATCATACACCAGGACTAAGTAGCATTCATTCCAGGTTATAAGGATAGTTTGACATCAGCAAGTCAATCAACATCACACACCATATCAATAATAAAAAGATAAAAGCAACATTATCATATACTTAGGTACAGTAAAAGTATTTGACAATATCTAGCACAGTACCCCTTCATAATTCCATAAACTTCTATTAGATTATATATTTCTTATAATATTCAAACAAAATCTGTTTATCTAAATTAAAATAATATTAGTTCAGATTTTTGAATAATATACCTTTCTATTAACAGATGACTCGATAGTTGTAAGATCATGATCCAAATTCAGGACTAACAATTTCATTTGTTTTTTTATTGGACCACACCCGGCTCTGTTCAGTGCTTGCTCCTGCTTCTGTGCTCAGTCATAACTCCTATGGAGGTTTAGGACCTTAAATGGCACCAAGGATCAAACCCAGTTTGGCTATTTGTTAGACAAGCACATAATCCCCTTTAATTTATCTGGCCCCAGAAGTAACAGTTAAAACTCTGTTCTACACTTAGATAATTTTACAATAAGAATGACTTTGTGCTATCTTCCATTCACTATGCCTTTGAAGAGTTTATACATTTCTGAATAAGACAGTAAACAGGCTTTGTATCTTTATTTGCTTTTTAAAATATTTGAGCCTGTAGACAAGGATTATTGAACTTTAACCTATTGGAATTAAAGAAAAAAATAAGAATATAGGAATTAATATAGAATATAGATAGAAGTATCTACCCTGTTGCTGAATTATTTTACCAATTTTATAAATTCCTAAAACTGTGAATAGGGATATATCTAGTTCTTTATATTGATCAGGAGCAAAATTGTCTGTTGAAGGACACAAAAGAAGTCTCTTTTCCATGAGAGGTATAAAGTAAATAGGGTTTCAAAAACATTTTTATAATCACAGGTTCCTATAATAAAGTAAATTTTTCCTATTTGTTATGATTTGTTTCAACAGGAAAGCACATGTACAACTCAATAGAAAAGAGGGTTTATTGACAAGAAAAATTTAAATTGAGAAACTAATTTATACAACATTGAGTGTAGATCAGTTATCAAAGAGAAGAATCATAGGAAAAGGTTTATAACAGTTGGAATGCCATATTAATCCAAACACATTTAGTAGTTTTGAAAGGAAAAGCATGCTGATTATGAGTGACAAAGGCAGGCAACCACAGTTGAGAAAAAATGGTAAATATAGTAATATCAAATGTATAGAATATGGCAGAAATGCATCATAAAGGTTATGTTTTTCCATTACTTTGATTAGGATAAAGATGACTGCAGGTTAAAGAGGGCTCTACTGAAAAGCCTTGACTAACCACTTTTAGATAGGCAAAGGTCTGCTGTCCTTATCAGCACAAATAAATATAAAGTATTCTTTCATAATCCTATCAAAATCAAGATAATGTAACAAAGTGACTTCTCCCAGTGAGAAGTTGTCAGGTTCTGTAAGCTGTAGGTCTCAGGTAAGTCTATTTTTTATTTTTTATTACTAACAATTCAGGCAATATATTTGCAATAGTGTTAACATTTATGGTTTTAATGTACATAGTTACCACAGCTCACAACCTCCAAAGTGCTAAAGGCCCTCCATAATTGCACTTGTGTCACTTCTAATTATCTTAGTAGTAATATCAGTTTTGTAATCTAATGCCAAGGGTTTGTCATTATTCCACCCTGCCTACTCCCTCGTATTGTTCTCTCTATATACCAAATGAGTCAGATCAGTTGATACCTGCTTTCCTGCCTCTGACTTATTTTATTTAACATGATACCCCAGTCCTATTCAAGTTTAAATGAACTTCAAAATTTCATCTATTACTACAGCTGTATAAATTGACATAATATATGTGTATGTATATATATGACCATTGTTTGTATATTCCTCTGTCATTGCACATTTGGTTTTATTCATATTTGGCTATTGTGCTAAGCTCTGTAATAAACATAAGTGTTCACATGCCTTCTGGAACTAATGCTTTTCCCAGAAATGAAACTGCTGGGTCATATGCAAGTTGTATTCTTATTCTATGAAAGGCTCCATATTTTTTTCCATTAAGAATGAATCAGATGATTATCACAACAAAATTGAATGAGGGTAGCTTTGTCATTACATCGCCAGGAACATTAGCTCTTTCAAGATGTTTGGACACATGCCATTTTTATGGATATGAGATATTATCTCATTTTATTTCCCTGATAAAAAGTGATCATGAGCACTTTTTCATAAATTAAACAATCATTGAATGTACTCTTTAGTGAAGTATTTTCCATGACTCCCATTTTTAATAAAGTTTTAAGGGTTTTATTTATTGTTGATGTGTTTTTCAGTGATTTTTGTATCTTGAACTTTTTTCAAACTATATTTACTGTATAGTTTGTAATATATTTCTGCCATTCAGTAGAGTTTCTTTGTAATTTATCTGAAGTTTCTTTCTCCATGTAAAATCTTTTAAATAGGGCCACAATGATAGAACAGTGGGTAGGCCATTTGCTTTGCAGGAGGCTGACCCATGTTCTGTCCCTGGCACATGGTCTCCTGAGAACCACCAGGAGTAATCCCTGAGTGCAGAGTCAGGAGTAACCAATGAACATTTCCAGGTGTGATCCCCCCTCCAAAAAATTCACCCCTAAAAGTCTTTTAAATATTTCAATCAAAAATTAAATACTTTACATGGAAAAGGTTACCTTTATTTCTGGCAATATATCATTAATGAAAATTCTGAGTTTCATGTACTGGAGAATTTTGCCTATGTATTTAAAACCATTTTATGCTTTCTATTTAATATCCAAGTCTTTATTTTGATTCAATTTCTGTGTATGGTGTGATCCAGTTTCATTTTGTTGCATTTGGCCATTAAGTTTCCCAAGCAACTTTTTTGGAAGAGGTTTCTTCATTTTATTATGTATCCTGCCACTTTGTCATAGATAACCTATATATAAAATTAAGAGGTTATTTCCCATATATCTATTATGAATTCCATTCTCTCAGTTTGAGAGTCTGTCTATTCAGGCACAAAACATTTTGATTACTATAGTTTTCATAGTTCAATGTGAAGTCAGGGAATGCCATAAATCCCCTCATGCTTCTCATAATAGCTTTGGTCATTGGGGTAATTTTATAATTCGACATGCACATTTTACAAGAGTTGTTTCTTATTTCTTGAGAAATATCATTGGAATTTTATGTAATTTCACAGAATCTGTATAATACTTTGGGCAGGATGGTTATTTTGACAATGTTAATTTTCTATTACCTGGTAACGTTTTCTATTTTTTTGACAGTTTTTGATGGATAAGTGTTTTACTCTCTTTGTTGATTCATAAGAATTTGGTGTTTTGTGGCATTATTTTAATTGGTTTATATTTCTTTCTTTTTAACACTTGCATATAAAAATTAAACATATTTTTTCAATTGATTTTGTAGCATCCTATCTAATTGTATTGGTTTATTGTTTTAAGAGTCCTTTCGTTAGACTCATTAGCATTACTGTCTTATAAGTACACCATGAGGTTATCAGCAAATAGACTAAATTATTTTCCTATTTTGATGTCTTTATTTTTTTTCTTCCTTTATTGTTGTGGCCAGGATTTCCAAAGCTAGATTGCATAAACGCAGAGAAAGGATGTATTTTCTCTTTGTCTGAAGACATGCTTTTCGTACTTTTTTGCCATTTAATGTGATGTCGGTTCTATATTTCTGTAGATAGTCATTATTATCTTGAGGTATTTCATTGTTTTCCCTATTTCATTAAGTGATTTTTATATCCTTAGTGAATATTGCACTTGTCAAAATATTTCTCTCCACTTGACTTTCTGCTTGCTACTCCGCCACTCCGGGTGAGAACTAGGAGTCATCACTAGGCCTACTCTTGAATGGGATGCAAAGCCCTTTCCATCTGAGGTCACAGAAGCCTCCATACCAAACCTGTGTCATGCTAATGGCCCACACCAAAGTCCTTCCTGACCTGCCTTCTCTTTTGGCACTCCACAAGAGGACTGCCTCCAGTGACATCACTAGAACTACTCACGAAATTACATTTGAGCCCCCATACCCAAACTTTCCCATAACAAGAGACCAAGTTCCAAAAATCAAAAAATATACATCACCACCCCATCACAGTAAGTCCACAGTAAACTTAATGAAAAAGATGTGTAGAATGTGTAGAAGCCCACCAAGTTCAATGAATGTAAGCAAGAACACCGAGGAATCAAAAACCACCTTCTCACTCAGTAAATCCTCAATGACATTACTGGCAAACACATTGTGAATATGTTTAATTATATCAAAGAAACTATAGCACAGGTAGTCAGCAAAGCCAACAGTGAATAAGGAATAATGAGTATTGAAATGAGAAAACTACTAGCAAAAGTGAAGAACATGGTAGGTGATATTTTTAAAAAATCAATAGAATCCTGAACAGAATATTAACAGCAGCTGAGCTGTTAATATATCATAAAATGTCAAGGAGCTGTAAGATAATATGAAGGAAACTGCTAGGAAACAACCCATGATGGAAAATAACCTGAAAGGAAATGAACAACACACCAGGCAACTGCAGGATGATCTCAAGGGAAAATTTATAAGAACCTTCAGAGTCCTTGAAGTACAGGAAGACAAATTTGATGAGTAAACAGTATTTAAAGAATGCATAGACAGGAAGATCCTAGACTTGAGTAGTAAGGTACAGAAATGCAAGAGGCCCACAGGATCTCAAAAAATATGGAATAAAACTAGGAAATCGCCAACACATATTGTATTCACAGTGAAAAATTCCAAAGACAGAGAAAGAAAATTGAAAGTGGAACGATTAGTAAAGCAACTTATAAATACAAAAGAACCTTTAAGACTTATAGCCCATCTATCAAATGAAAATCCATAAACCAGAGAGAATGGAGGGATGTTACAAATATACAATAAAATGAACACCTCAACAAAAATATTCTATCCAGATTGACTATCATTTCGAATTGAAGGGATGATACAAAGTTTCAGAGATGGGCAGCAGCTTAGGGAATTCATGGCTTTGCAATCAGTTTTATAAGACATGTTAAAGAAGATCTGGGAAAGTTTCTCAGCACACAGCATTGAGTATGACACTCACTCATGATGGTTATGTTTGTCCTATACTAGCTTAAGGAAGCTAAGTTTACTTCCAGCTTGCTAAGGGATTTTATTTTTTCAATAATGAATTAACATCTCGTTTATATTGAATATGCCATTCTTGAAAGCCTATTTAATATTCCCTTTCTTAGGATAAAACACGTGGTAGTTTTACAGACCTATTAAGATTTTACCCATTAGATTTTCTTAATTCTCTTCACTTTTAGTAATTATTATAGCTGTAGTTTTTACCTATATCATGAAAACTCTACATAATATTAGTGAATAATTAAAAATAATTTATTAATGGAAAAAAAGACAATTATTACCATAATAATACCCAAATAAAAATTAAAGAATATGTTTTAGATATCATAGTTGAACAGTTTTCTATATAAATGAGAGTAGGCATTCTCTCAGATTGTATTAAATAATTTTAATGTTTTCAATTCAATAAAATTTTTTAAAAAGCACATATACTGGGGATATTGGTGGTGGGGAATGTGCACTGGTGGTGGAAGGATAGGTGTTTGATCATTGTGTGATTGTAACTCAGACATGAAAGCATGTAACTATATCTCATGATGAATCAATAAAATTTAAAAAACTAATAATTTTAATGTTTTTATTTAGCACTGTAGCACTGTAGAACTGTCGTCCTGTTGTTCACCGATTTGTTCTAGTGGGCACTAGTAATGTCTCAATTGTGAGACTTGTTACTGTTTTTGGCATATCAAATACGCCATGGGTAGCTTGGCAAGCTCTGCCTGTGTAGGCAGGATATTCTTGGTAGCTTACCAGGCTCTCTGAGAGAGATATATATATACGTATATATACACATATATGTATACATACATATATGTATATATACACATATATGTATTATATATACTATATTATATTATAATATTATATTATAATGTATAACACTATATTATATTATATATAATACATATATATGTATATATACACATTTATATGCGTATATATGTGTATATATACACATATATATGTGTGTATATATATATTTACATATATAAACCCCGCTGGAGCCATAGCACAGCGGGTAGGGTGTTTGCCTTGCACACGGGTGACCTAGGTTCGATTCCTCTGTCCCTCTCGGAAAGCCTGGCAAGCTACCTGTGTCATATTTGATATGCCAAAAACAGTAACAACAAGTCTCACGATGGAGATATTACTGGTGCCCGCTCGAGCAAATCAATGAACAATGGGATGACAGTGATACAGTGACAGTGATATATATAAGACTCTCTATGATTTATTGCCTACTGTCTGAATTATATCAAATATAGTGTGGTAATTATGGAAAATGGACAGGAAATGTCTTATACTGTGTCACGTTGTTGCACGATTTGAAAAACAACCTGGAGCGTGGTGGCAGTTGGGTAGTGGAGGTCAGCTGCCAGAGCTGGGTTCCTAGGGGCAGGGAGGGTTCTCACCTGCCTCCTTCTGGGCACCCCGAGTAAAAACAGCCTGGTGCGGAGTCCAGTGGCATGGCTTTGGGGGCCTCATTTTATACTCCTGTCTGGGAGGAGCAGCCGTTGAGATCTGAAGGGTGGCCAATGTGGAGACTCTCTGGTGCCAGCAGGGTATGACAGAGTGTGGCTTATGGGTGTTATACCTGGGCCACCAGAGATTGGGGGATAGCAGGCAGAGGATCTCTGCTTCCAGGTCCCATTGTGTCCAGAGTCTACGTTCACAAAGTTGCGCATTATCTGGGTTCTATGGGACTTAATTCATGCATGAGGCTTGGCCGAAGTGTCTGGAAAGCTGCCTGGAGTATGAGACCACTCCAGGGTTAATTGCAAATTAACTTTTATTAATTTATTTTCTGATAATTGAATTTGCCATTCCTCTAAGATTTCTTGGAACAAATAATATGAAATAACATTTTTTAAGTGATAAGGTGTTAGGGTCTAAGCAGCCAGCTTGAGACTTTGACTAAAGCCCCTGCCCCTGAAAGCAAGAGCCGGCCCTGTTTACAGGGGCCCAGAGACCCTGCATTCCACCCACTCCAGCACTCCACAAACAGGCACTCTGGTTGAAGAGACAATGGGATGAGGGGTGTGACAGTTACCATTTGCCTGAGCTAGTTAACATGGCCCTGAGATTGGGGAATACAAATCATTAACTAGCATCTATACTGAGCTAGACAAGGTAAGCATGATATATGCGTGGAATGCCCCCCCTCCAAGATTGTGTGCATAAAAGCCCCTGTGTAAGAGTCAATAAACAGAGACTGCTTGACCACCAGACTCCCCGCTCTGCTCAGTGACCTTCTTTCTCGGTTTTTTTCTTGGCGGCAGCATCAGGAATCCTGCGGTGAGCAGAGGGCCAGGGCAGAGGCTTGTCCCCTTCCCACTCCCACTCGAATAGGGAGCAAGTCCGGTGACTTCAGGGAATCATACTTCAGTGTGCCGTGTTCGACTCGCCAGGACCCTGACAATAAAGGGTACAAAACCAAGTGTTGAGGTAAACAGGACATATCTGAATGAAAGATAGCACTGGTATTGGAATTGGACTTGTGTACTTAAAACAACTATATTATGAATGACTAAATCATGGTATTTAAATAAGCATTTATAAAATATTTCTTTGCATGTTTATATAGTCATGTTTTTTTTTTAAGTTTTATTGAATCACCATGTGGAGGGTTACATAGCTCTCAGGATTATGTCAGTTATACAATACTCAAACACCCTTCCCTTCACCAGTGCCCATATTCCATCACCACCCCCCCAGTATACCTACCGCCCCCTCCCCCCCAGTCTCCGCCCTTGTAAGTGATAAGTTTCACTTCGTTTACGCTTTATCTTGATTACATTCCATGTTTCAACACATAACTCACTATTGTTGCTGGGGTTTCCCCCAAAAAAGGAAAAGACAGTCCTATTGCCAAGGAAGCATTTGATAGTTCTCCATTGCTGAGAATGTAGAGATATTAAGTCCCACTGTTTGTTACATAACTTTTCTTTTTTTTCCCCCCTCGTCCCACGCCACCGAGTTCACGCCTGTTTAGTAATCTCCACACTGCCTGACAAAGCGAAAAAAAAAAAACGAAAAAGGTGGTTATTTCCCGTCATCAGCCGGCGTGGGGCTCTGGCTTAGTTGATAGTCTGGTAGAATGTCTGCAAGCAGTTTCTGGAACCAAAAGTAATACGCTGGTATTGGCCCCGGCTCGAGATTCCACCAGCGTCCCGCTGTTCCATGTACATAATTTTTTCCCTTATATCCCATTCCCACGCCACCAGGTCTGTGTTTGCTTAATGGACATCATACTATGGTTAACGCCACGCCGCGTTTCTTCCCGAGAAAGAAGGATATTTCTTCTCAGCCGGCGTGGGGATATGGCTTAGTTCAGTCTAGAGAGATGGCTACCACTTTGGTTGCCTTCAATATTTCAGCAAAAGACTTACTATTCTTGTTAGGATCTCCCCCCAAAGTCCGACCCGTTAAAAAGGAACCATTACATACTGCTGATGCTTAGATGACATTAGGTCGCGCGGCTGCGACCGCGGCCGCGCGATTTTGGGTTTCTGTATAAAGTCCAGGGAAAGTACAACCAGAAATAACATCACTACAAACTATTACCCTTTTATGGTGATCATAAGATGGAGGAACCTAGAGAGAGCTGGCTCGGTGTCTCCATTTTGCGCTCAGAAAGTGGTGGACCCTGTGCTGTGCTCAGGAGGAAGGGGTTGAGAGAGAGAGGTTAAAAAAAATTGGGGAATTCCCGGCTTCCACTGTCGCAGCCCGGCGTGGGGTCTCTGTTCCCATGCTGGAATTATTTCAGTGGGCTGCTGGAGTCCAAGGGCATTCTTTTGGGCTCTTCTATCATGCTCGATCGGCAGCCACGCCAAAAGGGAGTCATATGGTTTTATATTTCATTTTGTTGATGCTATGCATTTCATTAATTTCTTTCTAATGTCAAACCATTCATTGTTTTCTTTTTTTGGATCACACCCAGAGATGCTCAGGAGTTATTCCTGGCTCTACACTCAAGAATTATTCCTTGTGGTATTCCGGGGTGTAGTGGGGGAACCATATAGCATGCCGGAGATTGAACCGCGGCTGGCCACGTGTAAGGCAAATGCACTATGAGCTGTAAAATCACCCTGATTGTCAAACCATTCTTGCATACATGGAATGAATCTTGTGTATGAGATATATTTGATATATTTTTGCATTTTGGGGGGTCACACCTGGCGATGCACAGGGTTTACTCCTGACTTATGCACTCAGGAATTACTCCTATCGGTGCTCAGGGGACCATATAGGATGCTGGGAATAGAACCCAGGTTGGCTGCAGGCAAGGCAAATGTCCTACCTGCTATGCTATCACTCCAGCCCCTATTTTTGCATTTTTAAGTCTCAGATTATGTTGAGGATCTTTGTGTTAATATTGAACATTGAACTTTATCTGAAATTTTCTTTTTTAAAGTAATATAGTTCAGGTTTTGGTACTAAGATAGTGTTAACTTCATAGAAACTATTAGAAATATTTGATATTTTGGAAGATCTTGAGGTTATATAAGTTATAGTTCTTCTAAGAAGGCTGAGTAAAAGTCAATAGAGAACAAAGTGACCTGAACTTCGGCAGATTTTTTAATTGTCTTACTCATGATTGTCTGTTCGGTGTTTGTACTTATGTCTTATTCAATGGGAGACTGTATAAGACTTGTCTTTTTTTCTAGGTTTTCTGGTTTAGTGTCATAGTTATTCCTAAAACCTCTTATAGTTTACATTTCTGAGGAGTTTGTTCTAATATCTTCTCTTTAATCTCTGATTTCATTTATTTGTTTTTTTTCTCTTTCTTCATAAGTATAGCTGTAGGTTTTAAAATTGTCTTTATTGTTCCTATAAAAACCAAAGTCTGCGCTGGAGTGATAGCACAGAGGATAGGGTATTTGCCTTGCATGTGGTCGACCCGGGTTCAAGTCCTAGTATCCCATAAGGTCCCCCAAGTACCGCCGGGAGTAATTGCTGAGTGCAGAGCCAGGAGTAACCCCTGTGCATCACCGGTTGTGACCCAAAAAGAAAAACAAACAAACAAAAGCCACCAATGTCTGGCTTCATTGATCTTTATATTGTTTTTCGATTTTGATGTTAATGATTTCTACTCTAATTTTACATTTCTTTCCTTCTATTTAGTTCGGATTCATTTGTGTCCATTTTCTTGTTATAAAGCAATTAGTAGAGTTATTTATCTGAGCATTTCCCTCTTTCCGACTTTAATTCTGTACTGCTATGAAATTTACCCTTATTGCTGCTTTTGTTGTGATCCATATATTCTGGTAATTTATGTATTTATTTCCGTGCATTTGAGGAAAGCTTTTCTTAGTTTCATATTTGAATCGGTAGTATATTGAACTAAGGTGTATTATTCAGTTTCAATTGATGCATCTTTTCTAAACTTTCTTCCTCATGGTTAACATATTTTCTTGTCATTATGGACTACAAAGGTATTTGATATAGATTCTATTTAGGGGACTTGACTGGTATTTACTAAGCACCACTGTGTGTAGTGTATCCTGAAGAATACTCTATATGAGATAGAGGAGAATGTGTACCTACTTTTCAATGGGTAGAATGTTTTATAATATGCCTATTAATTCCAGCCCTTTCAATTTCTTAATTTAGGCTTCTGTGGCATTGTTACTGGCAGTTTTATTGATATTTGCGATTGCAAAAGTTTTGTGTTAATGTTTCATACTACTAATGTGCTGTCATCGATGTATCTCTTCAGTTAAGTTTATGTTTTGCTGCCTCTTTATTTGATGCGTGTATGCTAATAAAGTCCTTTATATCTATTAATCCTGTAAACACAAAATACTTCCCATTTCAAACAATTATTATTTGTTCAAAATGAATGCCTTGGCCTGATACAATTATGATCATCATTTCATTTGTTTTTATCTACTATAGGCTTACATTGACCTAATATATCCCTTAAGTCTGTGTTTATAATAAGAGTTCTAATGTTACTAGTAAGTTGATAAAAGTCAGTTTTTATTACGTGATTTATTCATCACTAGTTTTTTTATAGAAATGCTTAGTCCATTTTCATTTAGGGAAATTACTGTCATAGTTCTAAAGGACTTACATATTTTGTACTATCCAATTAATTGTTTAAAGAAGGCTATTCAGTTTTCCTAGCTGAGTTAGTTTAGTTTACAGCACATTTTCAGCTATTGTTCATCTGATAATACTTTTTATCACTGCATTAAATAAGAATAACAGCCTTTCTGGATATAGGATTATTGGTTAGAAGTTACTTTCATTTAAATGTTTGAATATAGCATTCTCTTCTCTTAATGCTTGCAGAGTTTCATTTGAAAAGACTGATGTGAACTTCTCTTTATCATGCATTTAATGTTTTGCTCTTATCACTCCAAGTACTCTGTCTCACAATTTGATCTTTTTAATTTTGATTATAATGTGTCTTGGTATCTGTCATATTGAATTGCTTTTGGTTAACACCATATTGGTCTCTTGCACCAGTGCCCACTTTCCCACCTCAGACTGGGGAAATTCTCATTTATTATCTTTTGCACAATTCTTTCTTCCTTTTTCTTTAATACATTTTCTTATGGAATTCATATAATTCGAAGGTGTTCTTCTTGATATTTTCCATTTAGTTTGAAAAAATTTTTCATTTGTTAAAAATATCTTTTTATTACATCTTCATATTGCTGATATCATGTGCCAAACTTGTCTTTGAGATCACTGATATTTTTTGTTATATTCATTCTGTTGAGGTTATGGCACTGTGTTCTTTTCTATTTCAATGGGTTCCTTGATTTATTCCATTAATATTTATTTGAGTTTATTGAATCTCTAGTTCAATGATTTCTTCAGTTCAATGGATACCAAGAGGATTGTTGGTTCAAAGTCATTTTTAGTGAGCATCAAATTTTCTGATAAACTTTAGGACATTCTTGTACTTTTGATCTCATCCAGTGTGGGAGCTAAGAGTGTATCTTCAAGTTACAGATGTTCTAGTCCTGCTGTTTACAATATATTTCTAATGCCTATGATTTTATTTATTTATGGAATTCACAGATGCCTTGTATAGATTATTTTTGGGGAATCGTGAGACCGAGCTAGGTGGCACTGTATTTTTGGGCAGGCTGTCTATGGTTGTGGTCAATACTCAAAGGGTTTATTTCATGAGTTTGTCAGGAACAGAGGTAGGCAACTTTTGGCTTTTCTAACAACAGAGAACAGATAAAATATTTTAATTGTTATGTTAAATTTGGTGGGTGAATCTTAAGACATAAGAATGCCAATATTTCATATAAAGTAGTTGTCATCAAATTTCAGTACCCTGAAGCAACTTACATAACCATAGAAAACAAGATAGTTTATTTTTATATTCTTGGAATAAATTTTATAAAACGTTTTATACAATATTTTATGTTTTCCATTTAAGGAAATAAATAATCTTCCTATATACTTAATTTTCAATCTTAATGTCATGTTCCTTACTGTGTTGTTTGTTTTTCTGCACTAATATAATCTCAAATTTCAAATAAGCTAACATTTTTGAAAAATTAAGTCCTAAGTCAATTTTGAACCAAAGTTGCATTTCTCCAATGTTTGTTTGGGGACTTTATTTATTTATTTTTATTTTTAATTAATTAATTTTTAAATAAATTTTTAAGCAGAGAGTCCATGCGCCTGGCTGTCTTCCACGGTTCCACTGGAGAGGGATAGGCTTCAGCTTCCCTCCCTGCCCCCAGCAGAGCTCCCGCGGCCGATGACCTCTGGAGCCTTAGCCACAGCCATGCTCAAGGCCCCTCTCCACAAATTCGGATGAGCCTCACGCATGAAGATACTGGCAGAGGAACCCAGTGTGTGGGACCCGGAACTGAGACCTCCAAGCCTGCTCGGATCAGGACTGGGCCTCTTCTGTCCAGATTTCCCATTTTCCAGTAGCTAGGTGGTCACACTCAGGGACTGTCCCAGGCTCTGTGTAATCCTACCAATGGCCAACATCCAGAGACTTAACACCAAGCTCCCAGAAGTCATCTCACAGCCTAGTTTTCCCTTTGGGAGAACCTGGAAACCTACCAAGAGTTTCCTGTCCACATGGGAGAGCCTTGCAAACTCCCCATGGTGTATTTGTATGCCAAAACCAGTAAACAATGATGGGTCTCATTCCCCTGACTCTGAATGAGCCTCCAATGCAGCATCGTTAGGAAGAAAGAGTAAAGAGAGGCTTCTAAAATCTCAGGGCTAAGACGAATGGAGACATTACTGAGACGGCTTGAGAAATTCGACCATCAACGGGATGATGATAATGATGATGATGATGATGATGATGATGATGATGATGATGATGATGAATTTTTAAATTTTATTTTCATAATGTTGTTTCAAGCAAATGCTAGATAATTTATTTTGTATTGCTTATTATGAATAGCATGAGAGTCGCTCCTGCAATTCTAATATTTTAAATAATTGGGGTCCTAAGACATCTCTGCAGTGAGCTAATCAGTTCCAAGATTCATTTGTGAGTCATAAGTCTCTGAATAAAGGCAGTTAATGCGCTTAAATAGCACCCCGAGACAGTTTGTGGGCATTACAGCCATGAGCCTGAAGGAGCCTGGAGTCTTTAGTCACTATGCTGTGTACCTGGGTTTTCCATCTGGAAGTATGTGGTCTCTGTGGGTTCATTTGGAATAGGCAGAGAGAGAGCACCTGTTCCATCTAAGGTGCTCCAGTGAAATTGGCTTGGCACGGGGTCCACAGAAATCTATGGTGAGTTGCTGTCTTCTGAATTGATTCATCTCTTGAGACTTTTCTTATTTAAGTATTTCTGCTCTGAGGGATTTACCAATTACTGGGTCGATGTGTGGATCTATATATTAACAATTTACTCTGTCCAAATCAAATATTTCTCTTATTACGTTGAATATTTCAAAAGCCACAATTTCTGGTACTTACCTTGACTATATAGTCGCAAACTAAATGTATATCATGTTTATGTTTCATCAGGCAGAGTGATAGGCATATGATTTCATAGGATTTCACTCTATAGAAAAAGGGATATTTGTTCAAAGCATTGCCAAGACATTAATGGCAATACAATGCTCAAACAAAAAAATCCATATTTTTCCAATGAATTATTTTAATCTTCAAAACCATTAAAGTTTTTCCTTTTATTTAAAGAAAAATAAATTACCTAGTACTTGGTAACACGTATTTTCCTCAATTTAAAATATATTTAGAGGCAATATTCAGAACTTCTTGCCAGTAGATATGCATGAAATTTCTTTCAGATATTCAGACAATGCTGACACCCTATATTAGTCCATTCTATTTGTAACTCAGTGTATTTGAATTAGCTGATTCAAATGTTTACTCTCTTTATGGCAGAACAAGTTTTATTAGACTTGAAGCCACAGGTTTTGCCATTAATCTTAACTATCTTTTAGATATATATTGTAATCTTCACTAGGAATTTTCACATTGACACATGAAGAAGATTCTAAATTAATGATGATCAGCTGGACTAGTTCCTCTAAAGGATAATTCATACAATTAGTTCTATGAAAGAGAACTAGTAAAATATATACAGTATTTTTATTTGTGACCCTTGTATCTAGTTATACTTTATGAAATTTTTTTTTTAAAATTTATTTATTTTTAATGAGAGAATCACCGTGAGGGTACAGTTACAGATTTATACACTTTTGTGCTTATACTTCCCTCATACAAAGTTTGGGAACCCATCCCTTCACCAGTGCCCATTCTCCACCACCCGTAAACCCAGTGTCCCTCCCACCCTCCCCAATCCCATCTCCCCCCCACCCCACCCTGCCACTGTGGCAGGGCATTCCCTTCTGTTTTCTCTCTCTAATTAGCTGTTGTGGTTTGCAATAAAGGTGTTGAGTGGCCGCTGTGCTCAGTCTCTAGCCCTCATTCAGCCCGCAACTCCCTTCCCCCACATGGCCTTCGACTACAATGTAGTTGGTGATCGCTTCTCTGAGTTGACCTTTCCCCGGAACGTGAGGCCAGCCTCGAAGCCATGGAGTCAACCTCCTGGTACTTATTTCTACAGTTCTTGGGTGTTAGTCTCCCACTCTGTTATTCTATATACCATAGATGAGTGCAATCTTTCTATGTCTGTCTCTCTCTTTCTGACTCATTTCACTCAGCATGAAACTTTTCATGCCCATCCACTTAACTACAAAATTCTTGACCTCCTTTTTTCTAACAGCTGCATAGTATTCCATTGTATAGATGTACCAAAGTTTCCTCAACCAGTCATCCGTTCTGGGGCATTCGGGTTTTTTCCAGATTCTGGCTATTGTAAACAGTGCTGCGATGAACATACATGTGCAGATGTTGTTTCGATTGTACTTTTTTGCCTCTCTGGGATATATTCCCAGCAGTGGTATTGCTGGGTCAAATGGGAATTCAATATCTAATTTTTTGAGAGTCGTCCAAATTGTTTTCCAGAAGGGCTGAACCAGTCGGCATTCCCACCAGCAGTGAAGAAGGGTCCCTTTCTCCCCACATCCTCTCCAACAGCGGTTGCTTTTGTTCTTTTGGATGTGTTCTAGTCTCTGTGGTGTGAGGTGGTATCTCATGGTTGTTTTGATCTGCATCTCTCTGACGACTAGTGATGTAGAGCACTTTTTCATGTGCCTTTTGGCCATTCGTATTTCTTCCTTGGTAAAGTTTCTGTTCATTTCTTCGCCCCATTTTTTGATGGGGTTGGATGTTTTCTTCTTGTAGAGCTCAACCAGTGCTTTATATACCATTGATATCAACCCCTTATCTGATGGGTATTGTGTAAATATCCTTTCCCATTCTGTGGATAGTCTTTGTATTCTGGTCACTGTATCTCTTGCGGTGCAGAAGCTTTTTAGTTTAATGTAGTCCCATTTGTTGATCTCTGTTTTTACTAGATTGCTTAGTTCCGTGTCACCTTTGAAGATACCTTTATCTTCAATATCGTGGAGGGTTTCGCCGACCTTGTCTTCAATGTACCTTATGGTTTGTGGTCTAATGTTGAGGTCTTTAATCCATTTTGATCTGACTTTTGTGCATGGTGTCAGGTCAAGGTCTAAACCCATTTTTTTGCATGTGGTTGTCCAGTTGTGCCAGCACCATTTGTTAAAGAGGCTTTCCTTGCTCCACTTCACATCTCTTGCTCCCTTATCAAGATTAGATGGTCATACATTTGGGGTTGTGTGTAGGGATATTCCACCCTGTTCCATTGGTCTACGGCTCTGCCTTTGTTCCAGTACCATGCTGTTTTAATTGTTACTGCTTTGTAGTAAAGTTTGAGGTTGGGGATGGTGATGCCTCCCATCATCTTTTTCCCAAGAATTGTTTTAGCTATCCTTGGACATTTGTTATTCCATATGAATTTTAGGATTGCTTGATCCATTTCTTTGAAGAATGTCATGGGTATACTTATAGGGATCGCATTGAATCTGTATAATGCTTTAGGGAGTATTGCCATTTTGACAACATTGATTCTCCCTATCCACGAGCAGGGTATATGTTTCCATTTCCTCATGTCCTCTTTGATTTCATGGAGTAGCGTTATGTAGTTTTCTTTGTAAAGGTCTTTTACTTCCTTGGTTAAGCTGATTCCGAGGTACCTGATTTTCTGGGGCACGATTGTGAATGGGATTGCTTTTTTCATGTCCCTTTCCTCTGCCTCATTGTTTGCATATATGAAGGCCATGGATTTTTGGGTATTGATTTTGTAGCCTGCAACTTTACTGTATAAGTCTATTGTTTCTAAGAGTTTCTTAGTAGAGGTTTTAGGCTTCTCTAGATATAGTATCATGTCGTCTGCAAATAGTGAGAGTTTGATTTCTTCCCTTCCTATCTGGATGCCCTTAATCTCTTTTTCTTGTCTAATAGCTATCGCAAGTACTTCCAGTACTATATTGAAGAGGAGTGGTGAGAGTGGGCATCCTTGTCTTGTGCCTGATCTCAGAGGAAAGGCCCTTAGTTTTTCCCCGTTGAGGATAATGCTTGCCGTAGGCTTGTGATAGATGGCTTCGACTATCTTGAGGAAAGTTCCTCCGAACCCCATTTTGGCGAGGGTTTTCATCATGAAAGGATGTTGGATCTTGTCAAATGCTTTCTCTGCATCTATTGATATGATCATATGGTTTTTATCTTTCCTTTTGTTGATATGCTGGATTATGTTGATTGATTTCCGAATGTTAAACCATCCTTGCATCCCTGGGATGAATCCCACTTGGTCGTGATGTATGATCTTTTTGATGAGTTGTTGGATCCTATTTGCTAGTATTTTGTTGAGGATCTTCGCATCGGTGTTCATCAGGGAAATTGGTGTGTAATTTTCTTTCTTAGTGGTGTCTTTGTTTGCTTTTGGTATTAGGGAGATTGTGCTTCATAGAAACTGTTTGGGAGAGTTCCTGTTTTTTCAATTTCCTGGAAAAGTTTGAGGAAAACAGGCAATAGGTCTTCTTTAAATGTTTGGAAGAATTCGCCAGTGAAACCATCTGGGCCTGGGCTTTTGTTTTTGGGGAGGTTTTTGATTACCGTTTCAATTTCCTTAACATTGATGGGTCTATTCAGGTATTCCAGGTCTTCTTTCTTCAGTCTTGGGACATTGTAGGAATCAAGGAATCCATCCATTTCTTTTAGGTTCTCCTTTTTTGTGGCGTAAAGACTTTCAAAGTAGTCTCTAATGATCTTTGGAATCTCACTGGTTTCTGTTATGATGTCCCCCTTTTCATTTCTGATTCGATTTATTAGAGTTTTCTCTCTTTCTTTCTTTGTGAGACTTGCTAGCGGTTTATCAATCTTATTTATTTTCTCAAAGAACCAACTCTTTGTTTCATTGATCTTTCGGATTGTTTTTTTGGTTTCGATGTCATTAATTTCTGCTCTAATTTTTATTATTTCTTTCCTTCGGTCTGGTTTGGGGTCCTTTTTCTGGTCCTTTTCTAGGGTCTTG
This sequence comes from Sorex araneus, assembly GCF_027595985.1. Classification (NCBI taxonomy): domain Eukaryota; kingdom Metazoa; phylum Chordata; class Mammalia; order Eulipotyphla; family Soricidae; genus Sorex; species Sorex araneus. Next base: position 124,664,892 of record NC_073313.1, read on the forward strand.
AGTCGTGAAGTCAAGCTATCTATGTGGTCCTTTCTTCCTTCCTGAGGAATGCTTGGAGAGCTATAAATTTTCCCCTTAACACGGCTTTAGCTGCGTCCCATAGGTTTTGGTAGCTCGTGTCTTCATTCTCATTTGTTTCTAAGTATCTTTTGATTTCTTCCTTGATTTCCTTCTTGACCCACTCATTGTTCAACATGGAATTGTTTAATTTCCAGGTGTTTGATTTGATTTGTGGGTCGTTAGCTTCTATCTTCAGCGCATCGTGGTCTGAAAAGATGGTTGATACAATTTCTATTTTTCCGATTCGATTGAGGTATGTTCTGGGGCCCAGTACATGGTCTATTTTTGAAAATGTCCCATGTGCACTGGAAAAGAATGTGTATTCTTTCTTTTTGGGGTGTAAGGCCCTGTATAGGTCTATTAGGCCTCTCTCTTCAATTTCTTCATTCAGCGTCAGTGTTTCCTTGTTGAGTTTTGTTCTTGTGGATCTATCTAGAGGTGATAAGGCCGTATTGAAGTCTCCGACTACAATTGTGCTGTTAGTGATGTCCTCTTTGAAGTCTGTTAGGAGTCGTTTTAAATATTTAGCCGGTCGTTTGTTAGGAGCATATACGTTTAAGAGTGTGATTTCTTCCTGTTGTACATATCCCTTGATAAACAGAAAATGACCTTCGCTGTCCCTTTTGATCTTTTTCATCCTGAAATCTATGTTGTTGGATACCAGGATGGCCACTCCAGCTTTTTTAAGGGGGTTGTTTGCTTGGAGGATTGTTTTCCATCCTTTGACTTTGAGTCTATATTTACTCTGTTTGTTCAGGTGTGTTTCTTGCAGGCAACCGAATGTTGGGTTAAATTTCCGGATCCATTTAGCCACTCTGTGTCTCTTGATAGGTGCATTTAGGCCATTGACATTGAGAGAGATTATTGTGATGTGGTTTTGTGTCATCTTTCTGTGGGATTTGTTGTTCTTATGGGGCTCCTCCTTGTCTTACAGTAGCCCCTTTAGACCTTCTTTCAAGATTGGTTTTGAGTCTATGAAGTTCCTGAGCTGTTGTTTATCCGAGAAATAGTGTATGGTTCCTTTGAGTTTGAGTGAGAGTTTAGCTGGATAAAGTATTCTTGGTGAGGCATTCATTTCGTTGAGTTTTTTCACTATGTCCCACCATTGTCTTCGGGCTCGGAGGGTTTCTTCTGACAGATCGGCCGTAAATCTGAGGGGTGCTCCTTTGTATGTGATTTCCCTCTTTGACCTTGCTACTTGTAGAATTGTGTCTCTATCTACAGCATCCGCCATTCTGACTATGATATGCCTTGGAGTCTTTTTATTTGGGTCTCTTTTTGCTGGCACTCTTCGGACTTCTTGTATCTGGACGCCTGCCTTCTCCAGCTCTGGGAATTTCTTAGTGATGATGTCTTTGACTATGTTTTTTTCATTGGGGTTACTTCCCTGTGGTTCTGGTACTCCAATGATTCTTATGTTGTTCCTCTTGAAGTCATCCCCCAGGGCTCTGATTTGCTCTATAGCCATTTTGAGGTCTTTCGCCATTATTTGTTGCTGTCTGTAAGCTTTCTGCAGCTCATCCTCAAGCTCGCTGATTCTGTCTTCGGCTGTAGTCATTCTGCTGTTGAGGGCATCTAGTGAGATTTTTATTTCATCTACCGATTGCTTTATTTGTGAGACTTCCGTTCGAAGGTTTGAAATTTCTGCTCTCATTTCTGCTCTCATTTCTTCCTGTATTTTCTTGGTAGACCGTTCCAGCGCTTGATTCATCTCCTCCCTTAATTTATTGGATGTCTGTTCCATAGTTGCTTGGAGTAGGTCGACTCTCCTCCATATTTCCTCTCTGAATTGTTTATCTGAGAGGTCGTAGATGTTGGGAGACTCTTTTGAGGTTTCTAGTATCTTTTCTTCTCCCTCTCTTCGTGGAGGGGATTTTCGTTGTTTCTTCATATTGTCACGGAAGTGCAGAGTTGGAACCTTGTAGTTATTTATTCCTCTTCCTTTTTGTGGGAAGAAGGGGCTCCGATTGTGCTAAACTTCCCTTATTCACTGATAGCTTTTATACTGTCAGCCTAAGCTAATGGCTATTTTGCGTAAATGTTTGAGATCGCAAAAGTGAGTTTTCAAAGAATACACAGTACGGATTGAGCTGAGGTAGCAAAGAATAACTGCGGCCGCATTAGTGTTGGCTGCTCTGAGAGGAGGGCACGCCCACTTTAGACCACGCCCACTAAGACACAGGCCACGCCCCCAGTGTCTTCCTGTTGATGGGGGGGACGTGCGCAGTTACAAGCCGGTTCGGGAGACGGGGTGCGCCGGGCGAGCAGGGAGTGACTTCAGAAACTCGGGAGACGCAGACGGCAGCGGGAAGTGGGGGAAAGGGAGGGCCTCAGGGAGTTCTTTGAAGGAATGAATTCTATCAATTGTGGCCAAAGGAGAAGGCATGGAATGGTAAAAAAAAAAAATAAATAAATAACTGCGGCCGCGTTAGCGTTGGCCGCTCCGGAAAGAGGCCACGCCCACTTTTAGGCCACGCCCCCTGAGATGAGGACACGCCCCTAAGCAGCAGAGTGGGGATTGGTCAGGATCCGACGGCGGCGGCGGAAAGGTGCCAGGCAGGGGCTTCAGGAGAAGCCCCGAGCCGCGGCGGGCAGGGGGCGGGGAGGGGGCTTCTCCGCGCTGAGGCAGGCTCTCCAAGGGATTGCCTGTTTACCTGCAGGATGGAGATTGGTCAGGATCCGACGGCGGCGGCGGAAAGGTGCCAGGCAGGGGCTTCAGGAGAAGCCCCGAGCCGCCTTTATGAAAAATTTTAAACACTGTAAATTTCACTTTTTGAAAATGAATATATAAGGTAATTAAGATACTTTTCACCTATTGGTACTCTCAGAACATTTACAAAGACATTCATACTGAATCCCAAGATGACTTTGCATTTGCTATTTGTGTCAGCAATGTACCAAAGCCAGCTACACTCAGACAAAAACAAGGCATATTTCCTTGCTAAATCAATGTCAGGCATTGTGTTTTACATCTCCCCAAAGTGGTAGTTCAGGAAAAGAATTATAGTGGCTATCAATCACTGAAAGTAGCCATCAGATCATATTGATTCCGATAGAGAAAACTATCTTGCCAATTGCAGGTCTGTGGACATTTTGCTGTTTTCCAAAGTGCCTATAGTTTAGCTCTTTCTTCACCTTTATTCCCTGTCTTTGATGCTACAGTAACCTATTGATTTTCCTAGAAGCTCTGTTCTTTAGCTAGGATATTTCCTGTGCTTTCATTAATTGGTGCATTGTCTGTCAATCATAAATCACTACACAAGTCAAGGAGCAGTGCCATCTGTGCTCATGCAAGAATGTGAAGTCTACATAATGTCAGTCTTATAGAGATAAAGAGAAAAAGTTCTATTGTTTTTCCTGATTTCAATATGTTTCATTGAAAAATTGAAAAATATCTTTGATATATTAGGGAATGTATTTACCATAACTTGAAATACTGAGATTTTGGACCTGCCTATAAATAGGTGAATGTCATTAATCAGGAGAGAAACATAATTTCTTCAAGCCTCAGTTTCTTCCTCTTGAACTACTAGAAATATGAAAGGTTTAAATAGCTATATATTATACTAAATAAAAGGTAACTGTTAATAATGCCTTAAAAAACCCTTCCTAGGCTAGAGTGATAGCATAGCGGGTAGGGCATTTTTCTTGAACGCGACCTTCCTGGGTTCGATTCCCAGCATCCCATATGGTCCTCTGAGCACCGCCAGGAATAATTCCTGAGTGCAGAGTCAGTAGTAACCCCTGTGCATTGTCGGGTGTGACCCCCCACAAAAAAAACTTTTAATATGATTTTTCTGAAATCTTCGTGCTACCTTTATTTTTCTTCTACTCATTTCCCTATTATGTAGGAAATTATAATTAAACATATTCTTGAATCACCTTGTTTTTCCTAAAAGTTATAATTCCATTAACACTTTATTTTGAGAACTATTGATTTTACACTAGAAAAAGATCGCATCTCTGCATTATAAAGCATCTCCTTTCTTATAAAACTTTTTGAAATTATGAGGAGTGACTATACTCTTTTGTGTAGAATGCATAAAATTTTTGAAAACATATAGAGACAATTTTCCTTCTGTTTCTTCTATTTACTTCAAAATGTCAATATCTTGTAGGGCAGATATTGCACAAATTCTATGCACAATTATTTGTCATTGATTTATTAAAGTGCTAACATTTATGGTATTGTTCTACAAAATTTCTGCATGCCAACAACCACCAAAGATCACTTGACCCCTCACCACTATACCTATGCCACATCTATTCTAGTCTCCTTTAGCTATAGACATAGCATTTTAATTTTCTTCAAATTTTTAAAATATTTATTGAACATCAACTACTAGGTAGACCGTGGAATGGGCAAAAAAGTGAGTCAAGTCCAGGCCATCAGGATTCCAAGCTCTTTACAAAGAGGAGAGAGTGGTTGAAAACTCATTTGTAATGTGTGGAATTTTTTTTTTCAATTAAACCTTTGCTTGCATCATTGTCCATCACAAAAAAACCTCCAGAAGCACCATCAATAGGATCCATTTTCAAAGTATAAAATTATTGTCTTTAACTTAGTGGTGTGGGTCTCCATCTTTACCAACCTTAGGTTTGTTATTCTGACTAAATGAAATATTTTGAACTGTTGTCAACTGAATTTTATTCTGGAAGTTGGAAAATAGTGGGATTTACTGATAAAGGAATGCATATAGAAAATTATTAACTCATTTATTTCCTAAATTATTTACTTTCTAGTAGGTGTCATATCCAGCAAGGAGTAAGGCTTTTAAAATATATTAGTTGCTAATTATTTTGCTTTTCATTTTTTACACTCTGGCAACTATATCTGTAAATTAACATCTGATTCATTTTTCTCTTACTTAGGAATCATTTTATAACAGTCTAACATCTATTATATATTTCAATTAAAAAGAGGATTTATTAAACAATGCTATAGTAGATTTGTGAACATCTACCCCTCTTGTTTATAATATTAGAATAAGGGGATGGGTCTGGCAAGAAAATACTGTAGGTAGGGTGCTTAGGTTGCATATTGCCATCACAAGTTCATCCCTGGCATTACAAATGGACCCCAAATTATAGTCAGTAGTAATCCCTACTGTAGAGACAGGAGATACCCCTATATCATAGATCTAAATTGTGGTAATGTAAAATTCATTTAAATGTGACCATATACATCCATTTATACTGCATAACTTTGAATTGCGATTATTTTTCTTTTTTATTATTATTATAAGCACAAACTTGTTTTTAGTTTTCACCTTTTCCCACACAGTTGTTTCTCTTTTTTATATATTTGAGTATTCTTTTGAATTTTTGAAGTATTATTTTTAATCAATCACCGTGGGGTACAGTTATAGACTTACAAATTTTTGTGCTTACGTTTCAGTCATACAATGATTGAGTGCCCATCCCTCCACCAGTGCCCACTTTCCACCTCCGATGTTCCCTTCATCCCTCCCATCCCCACCCATTCCCCTCCCCACCCACCCTCTCCCTTTCCACCTCTGTGACAGGCACATCCCCTTTTGCACTCTCTCTTCTTTAGGGCGTTGTGGTCTTCAATACAAGTATTGAATGGCCATCATGTTCAGTCTATAGTCTACTTTCTACATTTCCCATCCCGAGCAGGCCCTCTAAAAACCTTTTATTTGATGGTCCCTTCTCTATTTGAGCTGTCTTTTTTCCCAGCATGTGAGGCCAGCTTTCAAGTTGTGGCACAAACCTCCTGGTACTTATCTCTACTATCCTTGAAGAATAGTCTTCAATTCTGTTACTTTATATTCCACAATGGATTCAATCTTTCTATGTCTGTCCCTCTCTTTCTGACTCATTTCACTTAACATGACACTTTTCATGTTGAAAAGAACATAAGCAACTGGTGTTGGTGTGGATGTGGGGAGAAAGGGACTCTCCACTGCTGGTGGGAATGCCACCTGGTTCAGCCCTTTTGGAAAACAGTATGGACATTTCTCAAAAAATTAGAAATTGAGCTCCCATTGACCCAAAAATTCCACTTTTGGGAATATATACTGGAGATTCAAAAAATGTATAGTAGAAATGGCATCTGCACTTGTATGTTCATTGCTGCACTGTTTACAATAGCCAGAATCTGCAAAAAACCTGAGTGCCCAAGAACAGATGACTGGCTAAAGAAACTTTGGTACATCCACACAATGGAATACTATGCAGCTGTTACAAAAGATGAAGTAACAATATTTGCATATAAGTGGATACAGTTATTTCTCAACTCAAAAATTGCTGTTGCAATTCTTTAAAAATGTGAGGGGACAGAAGATAGTACTGTAAGTTGCTTCACTTGTACTTGCAAATCCCCAATGCAGGTTTCATCCCTGATTCCTTCAGCCCTGATTCCTTCAGCCCTTCTAGAGTAATCTCTGAGCACAAAGCAAAGTGTAAGCTCTGAGCTATATGATTAACACCCACATAATCTCTCTAGCTTCATTCCCTCTATTTTATCACCTTTATCCAATTTAATTTTCCTTCAGGAATAATTTGGTATCCATGGTATTATCACTTAAATATTCAATCCACATATTTTGTTCAGATTGTTTTCTGCATGAAAATCACACCACCTAGATACAAAAAAAATATTTTCTTCAGTACTTATATCACTTTACCCTACTAATCTATATGCCTTAGCTGTGTCACATATAATCAGTATTATTTATGATTTCGATTTTACCATAGTATTATATTACCTTTCTACCTTAGTATTTATTACCTTGTTGTCACTTGTGCAAGTTATTTTTTTGTTGTGTTCTCTCTTCCACAACAGAAATGCAATATCCAAGCATTACAGTTTAATACTGTATTTGACATTGACCTTTGTTTTTGTTCACAAGTATATTAATGACTACTGGAATAACTTTTGACATTTAAGTGTTATTTGTTGTACAAATGAATTCTTTGTGTGGAATAACAGGTTATTGAAGAGATAGAAAGAAAATAGTCCTAGGTTGTAACTGACTCTTTAATTAGGATGTAAAAGAATACTCTTTTGCTTATATCTCTATATTTATTAGTTAAGTAATCTTTTCAGTGACATCCTTCAGGTACAAATATTAGATTTGGAATATAAGTGTCTTTTGTCACTGTAGAGATGGTGATACCTACACACATATAGGAGAATAGAGCTAAATTCCTGGAATTAAAAAATAACAGTAAATTAATTATAATTGATAAATTGTTTTAAAATCTATCTTTTTACAGATACATACATTAAAAATATATTATGAATAATTCTGTGCTAACGGTCTTGAACATTTACAAGAAATAAAAATCATGTATTTCTTAAAATGTATTTATGTTTGGCTATTTCAATGTAATTTTTTTAGATTCAGTTTTATATATGTATTGTCTAGTACAATATTTGAATTTATATAGGTCTTGTATTCTAAAATCTTAATGAAATTAACTATTAGCTTATATTTGTTTATATGGGTTCTTTGACATTTTCTGTATATAAAACATATTACTGTAAGTAGCGATTAACTTAAAGATTCTTTTCAACTCCCAATGCAGTTATTCTGTCTTACTGTTTTGTTGTCCAGTCTATCACCTATAATACAATATAACCGTGGTAAAGAAGTAATTGTCTTGATCTTAGGGTGAAATATTTTGATATTTTATTAGTAAATATGCTAATTTTGTTTTATTTTATTTATTTCCTTTCATGATGTGAATAGGTCTCTATTTACTCTCATTTTATTGAACATTGTGGTGTTTATTTGATTTTTGCTTTATGGGTCATTCCACGCAGAACTCTTGGTCTCAAGTCAGAAATCACTCCTTGCAGTCTCAGGTGACTATCAGGGATGCTGCGGATTGAACCCTGTTTAGGAGCATGCAAAACAAGCGTCTTACAAGTTTTACTACTGCTGCAGTCCTGAGCATTGTTTTATTATGAAAGGATAGTATTTTGTGTAAAGTACCTTTCTGTATACTCAATATGGCATGCTATATTGGTCATATCAAATATTGGATCAATACTGCATACCTGGAAATAGTTTTACTTTGTTACAGAATGTAGTCTTCAATATATTATATGTACCATTATTTAAAAATAATTGGTAATATTTTGCTGATTATTGTGACATATTCATGAGAAATTAATCTCTAATTTTATATTATTGTGATGCCTTTGTCTTGTTTTACTATTAAGCTAAAATTTTCGTAATAAACAGGGAATTATTCCATCTTTAATTTTTAGAAATTTTAAACTTTTATTAATTATATAGCATTTGTTTACAAGACTTAGAATGTTTTTGATTAACAGATGCAATATTGTCACATTAAGCACTCACAAAATTTCAATGACTTCACTAATGTCCATATGAGTTTCTTTCATTCTTCCACTTTTATAGCCAGATTTTGTATTGAGAGATTTTGTAGTGAGAGACTGGGGTTTATATTCAATTGTTCTGATATTTTATAGTCTTTTTTGCTTCTCTTTCTAATTGATTTCTCATTAGAGAATAACCTCTAGTTACACCCATGATATAATAAAAGGTAGTATTTCATGTTTTAATAGTTGATGAACATTATCATTTATTCATACACATATTGATTTACTCATCATAGGACTTTTGTAAATAAAATTAAAATGAGTAATTGCATAGATGTGTGTATTATTAATATTGTTACTGTGGAATAGAATCATTAAATGATTTACTAATATTAATTTCTGAGAAATCTCTATACCATTATCTTTTTTTTATTGAATCACTGTGAGAACAGTTACAAAGCTTTCCGGTTTAAGTCTCGGTCATACAATGATCAAACATCCATTCCTTCACCAGTGCACATGTCCCACCACCAAGAACCCCAGTATACCCCCCTACTCGTCCCCCTGCTAGTGTGGTAGATGATTTCCACTTTGATCTCTCTATTTTGATTGCATTCAATTTTTCCACAGAAGACCCACCATTATTATTCCCCCCCAACAATCAGACCTGCCGAAAAGGCATAATTAGATAATATCTTTTCTAACAATATGGACAGTTCTTCAAAAACTAGAAATTGAACTTCCATATGACCCCGAAATACCACTTCTGGGAATATATACCAAGGATGCAAAAGAGCACGGTAGAAATGATATCTGTACCTATATATTCATTGCAGCACTGTTCACAATAGCCAAAATATGGAAACAACCCGAGTGCCCTAAAACAGATGACTGGTTAAAGAAACTTTGGTACATCTACACAATGGAATACTCTGCAGATGTTAGGAGATATGAAGTCATGAAATTTGCTTATAAATGGATAGACATGGAGAGTATCATGCTAAGTGAAATGAGTCAGAAAAGAGGGACAGACATAGAGGACTGCACTCATTTATGGAGTGTAGGGTAACATCACATGAGGCTGACACCCAAGGACAGTAGATACAAGGGCCAGGAGGATTGCTCCACAGCTGGAAGACTGCTTCATGAGCAGAGGGGAGAAGGCAGATGGAATAGAGAAGAGATCACTAAGAAAATGATGTCTGGAGGAACCCGTTGGGATGGGAGATGCATGCAAAAGGTAGATAATGGACCAAACATAATGACCACTCAGTGTCTGTGTTGCAAGCTATAATTCCCAAAAGTAGAGAGAAAGTATGGGGAATATTGTCTGCCTTAGAGGCAGGGGGAGGGTGGGAAAGGGGGGAGGTATACCCGGGATATTGGTGGTGGGGAATGTGCACTGGTGGAGGGATGTGTGTTTGATCATTGTGTGATTGTAACCCAAACATGAAAGCTTGTAACTATCTCACGGTGATTCAATAAAATTTAATAAGTTTTTTTAAAAAAGATAATTTGTGGTTTGCAATAGGGGTGTTGAGTGGCCATCGTGTTAAGTCTCTAGTCTACTTTCAGCATGCATCACCCTTCCCCCACGTGGCCTCCAACCACATTTTACTTGGTGTTCTCTTCTCTATCTGAGCTGCTTTTGCCCCAGAATGTGAGGTCAGCTTCCAAGCCATGGAGTCAACCCTCTGGTACTTATTTCTACTATTCTTGGGTGTTCATCTCCTACTCTGTTACCCAATTGGACAGAGAGAGAACAAAAGGGAATACCCTGCCACAGAGGCAGGTTGGGGTGGGGGGAGATGGGACTAGGGAGTGGGAGGGATGCTGAGTTTATTGGTGGTGGAGAATGGGCACTGGTAAAGGATGGGTTCTCAAACATTGTATGAGGAAAACACAAGCATGAACATGTATAAATCTGTAACTGTACCCTCATGGTGATTCACTAATTAAAAAATATTATTTTAAAAAGGCATGTAATAAAAATAAAAAAAGAATCAGCAAACTAAATTCACATAAAAAGAATCACGTGCCATGATCAAGTATTACTTATGAAATAATGTAAAGATGGATCAAGACATGCAAATCAATAAAATGTTATTCATCACAACAACAAAAAAAGATAATTTGTTTTCTATTAATGATAATGAAGAACAAATGATATTTTTGGGTTTATGATATTTTAGTAAGTAAGTCCAGAAGGATTTTTGCCAAAAGACACTGGGTTCCAGAATTGGTTTCTGTGCCTCTTGGATCATGGTCATTCAGGAGTCAGAGGGACCGTTTGTGGAAGGCAACTTGGGGTCTCGTCAGGGCAGGGAGAGGGGCTGGTTCCACCCCCCAAACTGAGAGGCGCTGTGCATCTTGTCACTGCCTCTCTGTCCAATAGGCTCTGAAAGATAGCGGTCTCCATTCTGTCGCCGAGGGGAAAAGGCAAAAGGACAACACCCTTTCCCACCCAGGGTGGCACTGGGCTATAGCTTAATTCACAGTCCAGGAGCATTTCTGCCAAAAGCTGCTGGGTTGGGTTCTGAAATTGTTTTGTGTGTCTCTGAGATCATGACTCTTCAGGAGCCAGAGGGGTTGTTCGTGGGAGGCAACTCCACTATACCATTTTCTATAGAACATGAGTCAGTTTACATTATTGTTATATATTGTTATATATTTTCTTCCACATCTCAATTTTGTTATATTTCTCATTGCCATTTGTTTATGATAATTTTGCTATAACACATTCTAATAAGTGACAGTTCATATCTTTCATTTTGATTAGTGTATCTTTCATTTTGATTAACATTTCCTGATTTTCAGCTATCCTAAACATTTTTATCCATGTACCTTATGTTCATGATTATGTTTTTTTAAAAAACACTTGATTTATTACTGAGTTGTAAGGATATGTCTTTATCAGAGAAAAGATTTGTAAATATTTCTTTCTAAGGCATATATCCTTTTCTCTTTCTTTTCTTCGGTTGTGGGGCATCTGAGCAGTGCTCCAAGGCTATTTCTGTGTTTGGTAAACCCCTGACTATGCTCAAGAGACCTATAATAGTGCTGAGGATTAAACCTTCAGAGCCTCAGTTAGGGCAAGAGCCTTACTAACTGTACTGTCTCTCTGGTTGGTTTTCATGCCATATGAAAAACACATTGTATTTTATGTTGATTGTCTACATTATTATCTTTTCCTTTTATCATTTGTATATGTGGTGTCCTTTGTTTTTTTCTAAATAGAGTATAACTTTGACTTTAAAATGTAGAATAGATACATTTTTCTTACATCCTCTCCAACTTTGGCTTCTGGAATAAGAGGAATCACACCTGACAGAGACAGTTCCTGGCTCAGTGCTAGAAGGTCACTCACTCCTGGCGATGCTCAGAAAGAGAGGGTATTAAATCTGTTGCCAGTGATTGAATCTTGGTCTCTTTCACACAGAGCCTCTGCTCCAACCTGTTGAGTTGTGTCTCTGGCCCTGTTATTTTGTTTTTTTTTTGTTTGTTTGTTTGGGGACTTTTTAATGGGGTGAATTTCCAATTATATTTGGGACTTACTCTGGCTCTGTGTTCAGTAATAATTCCCGGTAGAGCTTGGGGATCATATGTGGTGCAGGGGATTCAAACCAAGCATGTCTGAGAGAAGGCAAATGCTTTAACTATATGTCTTCTCTGGCTTTTCTTCTTTAGCTAAAGCTTCTCTTCTTTAGATACTCTAGATTTTAGCTATCAAGCTTTTCTCCAAAATTTCATGTGATTATATGCTTTTAATTACTGTGTTTGATTTTTACTACTTCTTCAATTATTATAGATATTAAATCTTTGTCATATTTATAATGTGTGAATTTTCTCTTCCATGAACCTCTCTTAAACGCAAAATCACATTATCACTCCTTGATTCCAGGCAATTCCAAGGGTACTTGAGTCTTATATATATCCTCAAACATGTCTATTCTAAACATTTGATCACGTGTGTCACTTGTATCGTTTGTCATCACATTGCTCATCAATTTGCTCGAGCAGGCGCCAGTAACGTCTCCATTAGTCTCTGTCCTGTGCTAGTGTAGCCCAACTGCATCTGCTCCCTCCAGGAACACAAAAAGCCTCAAACCGCTCATTCATGGTCTTAACAAAGAAGTCTGATCATCTTGTAGGCGGGTGACCAGGCATTCTTTTGATGTCCCTAGTAGGTTATGGTTCTAGTTCAGCGGTAGTCTCCAAATCGCATTACATGTCTGGCCCATCTGATTTTTGATAGCTTGGAAAACGAGGCAGAATCTCTGATCCTCGATCGTTGACAGATGTCGAAACTCCAGGTTCCTTCTCTCACTTGAGTGAAACGTGATACTCCAAGCATAGCTCTTTCGATTCCTCTTTGGAAGACCCGAATAGTGTTCTCATCCTCTTTTCATAGGGCCCAGTTCCTGAGGCTTCTGCTAGTGCAGGAAGAATGGTGGGGTTGAAAAGATGTGCCAGGAGATGGAGGTTCTTGCTCCTCTTAACAACTTTTTTTTTGTTTGTTTGTTTTTGCTTTTTGGGTCACACCCAGCGATGCTCAGGGGTTACTCCTGGCTTTGCACTTAGGAATTACTCCTGGCAGTGCTTGGGGGACCATATGGGATGCCGGGGATCGAACCCCGGTCGGCCGCGTGCAAGGCAAACGCCCTACCCGCTGTGCTATCGCTCCGGCCCCCTAACAACTTTGTTGACACTCTTGAAGGTGTTCCATGCCACTCTCTTCTTCTTGCGCAGCTCTGGTGCCAGGTCGTTCATCATGTTGAGTTCTCGACCCAGGTACAAATAACTGCTGCATTCAGAAATGTTCATTCCATTGAGAGCAGATGGAATATCAGGAAATAGTTTGTTTCTCATGAACATTGTCTCCGTGAGATTCAGCTGCAGTCCGACCTTTCTACACTCATGGTCAAAGTCGGCCAGCATTCTTTCGACTTGGCTAATATTCGGTGTTATTAGAAAGATGTCATCAGCGAAGCGGAAGTGATATAGTTGCTGACTGTCTATCTTCACTCCCATTCCTTCCCATTCCAGTAGTCACATGATGTTCTTGAGGGTGGCACTGACGAGTTTCAGTGAAATGGTATCACCCTGCCGAACTCCTCTCTTAACGTTGATGATCACTTCCTTGTAGAATGGTGAGAATGGTGAGAATCCTGGTCGTGTATCCATAATACAGCTGACGGAGGATACGGATGTACTGAGTTTGAATGCCCTGTTTGGCTAGGACTTTAATGACTCATTCAGTCTCAAAAGAATCAAAGGCCTTCTTTAAACCAATGAATGTTAGGCAGAGCGGCATCTTTTTTTAAAATTTATTTTATTGAATCACCATGTGGAAAGTTACAAAGTTCTCAGGCTTATGTCTCAGTTATACAATGCTCAAACATCCGTCCTTTCACCAGTGCCCATATTCCACCACTAAACAAAAAAAACCCAGTATACCTCCCACCCACCCACGTCCCAACTCCCCCACCCCCACCTGCATAACTGATAAATTTCACTTCATTTTCTCTTTACCTTGATTATATTCCATATTTCAACACAAAACTCACTATTGTTGTTGGAGTTTCAACACAGAACTCACTATTCTTGTTGGAGATTATCCCCCCAAAATATGGCCCTATTGATAAGGAAACATTTGATAATTAGTTTTCCACTGATGAGAATGAAGAGATATAAAGTCTAATCCGGCCATGCAGACTAAGATTTCTTTATTTTAGTAATTAAGTCCAGGGAGATTTAAGTTGGAAATTGCATCATTTCCCTTCCTGGGGCAGCATGGAGCAAAAGCTTAGTTCACAGTCTGGAGATATGGCTGCAAGCACTTGCTGGGACCAGAAGTAATGTAGCTGGCTCTGGATCTTGGTCGTTCAGCAGCAAAGTGGCCGTGCAAAAGCATGGCCACCCAGGTTGAATCTCGGTGGAGCACGAGCCAGTATCGGCCCCTTCCCGAGACTACCCAAGTGTCCTGCTGTTTCAAGTTCAAAACATTTTTCCCCCGCGCCACCAAGTTCATACCTGTTTAAAAGTCCCATAATATGGGCAGAGCGGCATCTTGAACTCCCGAGAAACCTCAATGAGCTTGGTCACCATATGAATATGGTCAATCGTGCTGAATCCTTTTCAGAACCTGAATTGCTCGTATGGTTGTCCTTCATCTAGTGTTCTGCCAATCCTATTCAGGATGATGCTAGTGAACAAGTAGTAGATGACGGACAACAGGCAGATAAGCTAGAGTTGCCAAGGAATGCCGAGAGTGAGAAAGCCACAAAAAGATGGCTGTCTTTGAAAATTCTCGAGCTCATTTGCCAACGTGGTTTGGCGTGAGCTTTAGGCAATCACAAGCTAACGCCCGAGCTTGCAAAACTGTACAGAGAAGCTATGAAGGAAGACCTCAAAGAGAGAATAACAGCAGTGTTGGCCTATGTGGCAAAAGCTGTGAAAAGTATTCGCAACACCCGCCTGTACTTTGCCAACTACAAGACCAAGATAACTGCCCTCTGATGTCCTTATGGATCTATTACATCTTCCAGAAGGGCAATGGAGAAGGTTATCCACGACTTCTACTTGGATCTCTTCGATAGCCATGTTCACCTGCCCACATACCAAATTCCAAAGGATGGATATTTTGTTCTCAGTGTACTCCCTTTCAAAATCCAACACGCCATTTCATTGGTAAAGGAGCGTATAGCACTTGGTCCAGACAAGGTCAGACCTGAACACCTGAAGAATCTGCCGCCAGTACCCGTCAATTCACTGGATTGTCCCTTCAAACCCTACCTGTCTGAATGCAAGGTTTCATCCCAATGGAAAGCCAGCAGGACCATTCTGTTATACAAAAAGAAAGACATACACGACATTGGCAAACCTTTGATACAAAGCTAAATATTAGACACTTAATTATCAGTGAAATAACATAAGGGCAAAGACATTTCTCGAATAATAGATTATGAAGATTATTGCTTGCTAAAAACCATTAAATTACATAACATATTAGACACTGTGAAATCTGATCACATATTAGTTCATAATTCAAATATATATATATATACATATATATACTCATAGACAGAGAAATCGTCTAACTACCTTCTCAGATAACAGTGTCATGAAAGTAGAAATTAACCACAGAAAGAGCATGAAGAAATTTTATGACACTTCGGAGATGGAGAAAATACTACTAAACAATAATTGCACCAATTACGAAGCCAAGGAAAAGATCAAAATGTTTCTTTAAATAATGAGAATAAAGAGTCAGGCAATCAGAATCTATGGAATGCATAAAAAGCTATACTAAGGTGGAAAATTTGTAGGCATACATGTATGCCTAATGTATGCAGGTATACATTAGGAAAGAAGCCCAAAAATAGAACATGAACACACATATCAAAAATATGGAGAAGAAACAAAAACAAATTCAAAAAGTAGTAGAAAGAGGGAAATAATGAAAACAAGAACAAAAATCATCAACATTTAAGCCAAGAGAGCAATTCAAAGAATCAATGAAACCAGGAGTTGATTCTTTGAAAAACTTAACAAGGTAGATAAACCTATGGTTAGACTCATGAGGAAAAAATGAAAATAAATGTTCAAATAAATCACATTAGATATGAAATGGGAGAAATTATGACAAATCCTTCAGAAATTCAAAATAAAATAAAAGCCTCTAACAACAATTTTATACTCTTAATTCCAAAACCTAAAAGAAAGGATTACATTATTAGAGTCATGTAATTTACCAATGTTTAATGAGGAAGAAGTAGAAATATACCAATCACAAGTTAGAATCAATAATTAAGAATCTCCCCAAAAACAGAAAATCTCAGTCTATATGGGTTCACTGGTGAGTTCTATTAAACACTCAAAGATTTACCTACTGTACTCCTTCAGGTCTTTCAAAATATCGACGGCCCAGAATTCCTTCCTAACACTTTATAGGAATCTAACATTCACACTAATACCAAAAGCAGAAAAGAAAAAATGATATCAATCCCCATAATTAATATTGATGCAAAAATCCTTAACAATTTTGGCTAAATAAATTCAACACTTATCAAAAATAATGTACCCCAATCAAGTTTTATTTATCACAGGGATGAATGGATCTTTCAACATGAGCAAATCAGTTATCATAGTACACCATAGGAGAAAATGATAAAAATCATATGATCATATCATTTGCTGAAGAAAAAGCCTTTGACTAGATTCAACATCCATTCACAATTTAGAAAAACTTCAACAAATAAGGGTAGAAGGAAGCTTCCTGAAGGTAATAACATACATCTATACAAGTTGACAGCCATTATCATAATAAATGATTAAAAACAGAAATAAATCCCTCTGAAATCAGGCACAATGTAAGGTCCAAAATATTCTGAGTAATTGCTAGCAACAACTTTATGCTCTTAAGCTGGAGAACCTAGAAATGGATTGATTCTTAGAGTCATATAATCTCCCAAAGTTTAATGAGCAGGATAAAGAATGTCTAAATAGGCCAATAACAAATGAAAAATTAAATACTTACTCTCTCCTCTTTTATTCAACATAGCATCAGAAGTTCTGGCTACTACTATAAGAAAAAAGAAAAAACCAAAGGGATCCAAATTGGAAAAAAAAAAGAACTAAAATTATCACTATTTACAGACAATGCGTAGGGGGAGGCTAGAGTAATAGCACAACAAGTAGGGCATTGGCCTTGCACGCAGCCAACCCGGGTTCAATTCCCAGCATCTCATATGGTCCCCAAGAAATGCCAGGAGTAATTCCTGAACTCAGAGCTAGGAATAATCCCTTGGCATCGTTGAGTGTGACTCAAAAAAACAAATGAAAAAATAAAAAAATAACAGACAACGGGTAGGGCGTTTGCATTGCACGTGGCTGACCTGGGTTTGATTCCTCCATTCCTCTTGGAGAGCCTGGAAAGCTACCAAAAGTATCCCGCCCAGTTAGCAGAGCCTTGCTAGCTATCTGGGGAGTATTCGATAGGCCAAAACAAAAGACCAGGTCCAGACAGATGCATTAGTGAATTCTTCCTAATATTTAAAGAAGAGTTATTGCCAGTTCTTTAAAAAATTTTACAGGAAATTGAAGAAACAGAAATACTCACAAACAGTTTCTATGAGGTACACATCACCCTTATACAAAAAGCAGAAATAGATAAAATATTAAAATAAATAAATAAAAAAATACAGGCCTTGATGAATACAGATACAAAGGTTATCAACAAAATGTTAGCAAATAGAATTCAACGACTCATCAAAAATATCATATACCATGCCCAAATAGAATTCATCCTTGCGATGCAAGGATGATTTAACATTAACATAATACATCATATCAATAAAAGAAAAGATAAAAACCATATGATCAAATTAATAGATGCAGAAAAAGCACTTGACAAGATCCAGCAACCACTCATGATGAAAACTATATAAAATAGGAGTTGAAGGAAAATTTCCTCAATATAGTTAAAAGCCTCTATCACAAGTCCACAGCAAGTATTATTTGCAATGGGGAAAAATAGAAGGCTTCTCTCTAAGATCAGGAACAAGATAAGTTTGCCCACTTTAGCCACTTCGAAATTTATATAGTACTGGAAGTATTTCCTACAGCATTTAGGGAAGAAAAGTATATGATAAGTATCCAGATAGGAAAAGAATAAGTCAAGCTCTCACTATTTGCTGGTGACACGATACTATATGTAGGGAACCTTAAAGCCTCTACCAAGAAACTTCTAGAAACAATTGATTTGCATAGTAAAATGGCAGGTACATAATCAATACTCAAAATTCTATGGCTTTCCTATATAGTGAAAAATAGTGAAAGAGAAGAAGGTGATATTAAAAAACAATCCCATTCACAATCATGCCCCCCAAATCAAGTAAAATATCAAATAAACAAACAAACTGGAGAACATAAAATTAAAGAGATTCTGCATGGTAAAAAAAGACAGACTCAAACATACAGCTAACTGAATGGGAAAAATTCATTCAACACATTATGTAAAGTTTTGAAATCTAAGATATATAAAGAACTCAGAAAAATCAAACAAAACATATAAAAACCCTACCCAAAATTAGGAAGGGGAACTGAAGATACATTTCTCAATAGAAGACAGGCATATGGCCTGTATACTTATGAAAAATGCTCAGCATCACTTATCCTCTGAAATATCCAAATAAAGAAGACAACAAGATATCATCTCACACCAGTGAGAATGGCATATATCAAAAATAGTAGGAGCAATCTGTGTTGGCAGGGATGCGGTGAAAAAGTAACTCTCATCCAATGTTGGTGGCAATGTTGTCTGGTTCCCCTGTGGGAAACAGTATGGAGAGTTCCCAGTAAACTTAAAAATAAAACTGCTGTATGACCCAGTAATTCCACTTTGGGGCATCTAGCTTCAGGATGTTAAGAAATGAACATATGCATTCAGTACAATAGGTTAGAATGGAATCAACCTCGTACCCAATGACAAATGGATTTTGAAGATGTGGTATATATATATATATATATATATGTATATATGTATACACATGTGTATATATATGTATATATATTTATATATGTCCACAATGGAACATCGTACACTTGCAAGAACGATGAAATCATATAATTTACTGCAATCTAGTTGGAGCTTGAAGGTATCATGTTAACTGAAGTAAGTCACAAGAAGAAAGAGAAACACATCATGATCTCACTTATCTGTGACATAGAATAATAGATGAGTAAATGTAAAGGAAGGATGACTATATCACTTTTGACCCTTTTGTTTAGATAGGAGGCCATTCCTTCCACCATTACACAATGGTCCCTTCCCTCTTCCATCTACTCCTTCAGTTCCTAGTTATATTGATCATATATTTCAGAATTTGTTTCCACCGAGGATTATATAATCCATTTTTCATCTATTTATAACCCTCTGTGAACATTATTATTTGGTATTTATCTTTTGCATTATAACTCATATTACTTAATATGACACCCTCCAATTCCATCCAAGTTACGGCAACCTAAAAAATTTCATCTTTTCCTATAGTTAAATGGGATCTAATTGTGTATATACACATTTTCTCTATAAACATCTGTTGTTGTACTTGATACATTCTAGATCTTGGCTATTAAAGTGCTGTTATGAACATATAAGTGCATATATCTTCTTTTTATTCTTTTAAATTTTAATAGAGTAAGGTACTGTGATTACAATATTACTTATTGTTACCCATGCACATAATTTCAACACCACATTTATCAAAAGTGTTCCCACCAATGTCTCCAAGGATCCAAATGGACTTCCCTTTCAACCCCTTCCCTCAACAAACTCAGTTTTGTGAATCAGTTCCCCTTGTGTTGACTTTTGCCCTTGATTGCTACCTTGTTCTCTAACATTAAATTCCAACTATGGGTGAGATAATTCTTTATCTATCCCTTTCATTCTGATTGACTTCACTGACTACAATATCCTTTAATTCAACCCATATTGAGAAATTTTTCAAGATTGTTCTTTCTTACTACTGCACTGTATTCCAGTGTCTATATATACCACAAATTATTGATCCAGTAATCCATAGCTGCTCATTTGTTTTGTTTTTTAAAATTATTTTTAATTCAAAGTTTTGTGTTCTTGAGGTAGATGACAGGAGTGAAATATCAGTGTCATTTGATATTTTACTTCTAGTATTTTAACTGGTCTACAAACCATTTAACAAAGAGTGTGAACTATTAAACAGTCTCACAATAGTGAATGATAGTACCTTTATGCCACTTTCACTCAAGCACTTAAGTTTCTAGTCATTTTGTTATAGACCGTCTTTGCTGGCATGAGTTATTTTATTTTCATTTTTCTAAATTGAATCACTATGAGACAGACACTTACAAAGCTGTTCTTGATCAGGTTTCAGTCATGCAGTGTTCCAATACCCACCCTTCCACCAGTGTACCTTTTCCTGCACTAGTTTTCCCAACTTCCCTCCCATAACCCCACACCCAACCCTCAGCCTGCCTTTATGGCAGGAACTTCTCTCTCTCTCTCTCTCTCTCTCTCTCTCTCTCTCTCTCTCTCTCTCTCTCTCTCTCTCTCTCTCTCTTCCCTTTCTCTTCTCCTTCTGGGCAGAGGGCATTTTCAATTTTAATTTGTGCTTTGCTTTGAATAAGTTATAGTGAATAAATTTTCATGCATTGTTATTTCTTTCCTTATAATTGTTTTGGTTTTCTGTATTTTTCTTTTTCTTTTTTTCATTACAAAGGTTAGTTCATTTATTTGAGATTTTGAGATTTTCAGTTTCCTGGTGTAAACATATGTTGCTGGGAGCTTACTAGTTGGTAATGTTTCTGCTGTATCCACTTGGTTATAATAATTGTGTCTTCATTCTAATTTATTTTAGAGGATCTTTATTTCTTTGATTTTCTCTTGAATGCAGTGGTTCTTCAATAATATGTTACGTAGCTTCTAATGCTTCCAATTATTGACCTTCTCCTGACTTTTGCTTTATGGTAAATTTCTATCTTTATGGTACTGTGGTCTGAAAAGAGACTTAAAATTAATTTATGAAATTACAGACAATTGTTTGTATACAGCAAGGGATCTATCTTAGAAAATATCTCATGAACACTGGAAAAAATATGTCAGGGTTTTTAGAGTATGGGGGGGTGTTGAGCTTATCTATAGATCCAATTTCTCTAATGCTTAATTTACAACTCTTGGTTTTTTATTGATATTTTGTCTATTTTATCTGCATTATGATCAGAATGTAGTGTTAAAGTCTCCCAGTACAATTATATTTTTGTCAATATATGTCCCTAGGTCTTCCTTAATTGGACTGGGGTGATAGCACAGCTGGTAGGGTGTTTGCCTTGCATGAGGCCAACATGGGTTCAATTCCTCTATCCCTCTTGGAGAGCCCGGCAAGCTACTGAGAGTATCCCACCCCCACGGCAGAGCCTGGCAAACTACCCGTGGCATATTCGATATGCCAAATACAGTAACAAGACTCACAATGGAGATGTTACTGTTGCCTACTCGAGGAAATCAATGAATAATGGGAAAACAATAATGGGACAAAATCCTATGGATTTTCTTCATTTGTCTTTTGATACTTTCCTTTTTTGTGATCAGCTTCTATTTTCCTCCTATTTTATTGCTCTTTATATATATTTTTATTTTGAAGTTACCAAGTAGTTTAAAACTGAAATTCTGAGCTCATATTTCAGTCGGAGTTTTAAACGTGTAATTTTAGAATTGTATCTTAATATTCTTACCTTCTAATAATATTTTTCATTTTACGACGCTTTTGCACTGGGACTAGAGAGATAGTACAGTGGATAAGGTAAGATAAGCTTTGTACATGGCTGCTCTGGGCTTTATACCCAGCACCCTATATGTTTCCATGAGCCAGTAATGATCTCTGAGCACATAGCCAGGACTAAGTCCAAGCACGATGGGGTATGTCCCTCAAACCAAATCAAAACAAAATGTTTCTATGTATTTTCTCTTTATGACAGTGGCATCTTTACTCATCCTTACTATTTGTAAGCTATGTTTTAGCATTTTTTATAGAGGCGGTGAAGGGCCTCAGCTCTTTTTATTTCAAAACACTTTCTCAAATCTGAGTGAGAGCCTGGAGGGAGTGTTTTATTAGAAGTTCTTTTTATTCGGTTATTTGAAGATTATTTTGTCATTCCTTTCTTGTACATAGAGTATCAGTTTAGAAAAACAGATTTAAGTTTTAGGGGATTCCTTTACTGTGACATTTTGCTACTCATTTCTTTCAGGAATCTCTGAGTACTTGAATTTTCATATCAGTGTGCTTGGTGATTTTTTGTTTTGCTTTTACAAAAATTAGTGGGGCCCACACCCGATGAGACTCAGAGGAAATTCCTGAATCTGAACTAATGAATTCCTCATAGGAGGTGTACTGGGGACCGGTCATATGGGATGCTTGAGATCTAACCCAGATGGGCAGCATCAAACAGAAGCCACCTATCCACTGTATTGTCACTCTGGTTTTTGTGCTATTCCATTATCACTCTGTTGTTTGTGCTTCCAAATATTGTAGATGTCGCCTTTCTTATTGCTTGTGAAGTTCTAGGTTATTATTTTTAATTTCTTTTTTGGTAATTTTTGTAACATTCTGACAGGAAGGGAATGAAGCCACTTCCTTTTTTCCTTTCTAATTTTCAATTATTTACCATGTTTTGCAATATTGTCAATTATTGAGTTTGATTCATCAGTTTTCCAACTCCACAATCAGCACCCGTGTAGAGTTATCTTAAGGTCCACCAATATCTTAAGGTCCCATCCCATTGCCCCAACCCACGTGGAAAAAAAAACTTTTTAAATTATTATAAACTGGTAATGTATTTACAATTGTGGTAGTAGTTAAGGTTCTAATGTGTGCAGTACCTCAGCTCCCCATCACCAAAGTGTCCAGGTTACTTCACCAAAGTCCTTATGTTTCCTCCAGTATAGTTCATAATTGTCTCTGCCCCTACATTTTCAACTAGAATACTTAATACTATAATCCAATATCAAGGAATTTCCATCATTTGATAACTTCATTCATTTGTCTTATTTAATTATATGCAAAAGTGTAATATCATCACTTGTCATTCTCCCTCAGATCTATTTTATTTATTTTATTTTATTCTATTTATTTTACTTTGTTTCCATCCACATTGCATCAAACTGCTTAGTTTCATTGTCTCATAGATGGATATACATCCTAAATTATTTATCCATTTATCAGTCATTTGATATTTGTGTTGTTTCCACATCTTGGCTTTTCTATTCAGTACTGTTATGAATATAGTTGTGCATATATCTATTTGACTTGTTTTTTTTGTATTTTGGGAGCATATATAAAATACGTGATTGCTGGGTCACAAGGAAACTCCTTTCTTACTATTTTGAGAAATGTTCATATTTTCTCAAATATAGTCTGAACCAGATCACATTTCTTTTTTTTAAATTTTTTTTTGTTTTATTGAATCACTGTGAGATAGTTACAAGCTTTCATGTTTGGGTTACAATCTCACAATGATCACATTTCCACCAGTGTGGATTCACCAATCGTGAATCAGAGTTCCCTCTTCAGCGTATTACTGCCAATACTGATGGCTTTTAGTCTTTTTAATATATTCCTTTCTCATTACCAGGAAATGACATATTGTTGTCATTTTTTCATTTACCTGATAAGTAATGATGAAAGTTTTTCCAAACGAATAATGTCTTATATTTTATCTTTTATTGAAGTTTTTCTGTAGAATAAACAAAATTTACAAACCCAGACTAAGGAAAGAAAGATAAAATAATACATTGGATATAGATGAAAGGAGAATAATAACTACAGACACTTGAGAAATACAAGATTGTAAAATGTTACCATGAGCAACTCTATATGAATAACCTGGAGAAACTAAAAGAAATGGATGAAATCTTAGAATTACACAACAACTCAAGTTTGATTCGGAAGGAAGAGAAAAACGTGAACGAATCATAACAATTAAGGAAATATAAGCTGTAATAAAAAATCTGTCTAAGAGTCTGAAGGGTTAGGACAGACTTTAAGGCATTTTCCTTATATATAGCTGACCCTAGTAATCTCTGGCATTGCTTGTGGTTCCCTGAGTACAGCCAGGAATGAGCACAGACCCAGGAGTAAGTCCTGAACACCACTAAGTTTGACCAGACCACTCCCACACACTCATACAAACACATTATAAAACTATGAAACGTTTATAAAACAAAAGTTAGGTCTACATGGGTTCACTATAGAGTCCCACAAATTCTTAAATGTATATATTCCTTTAGCTTTTTAAAGGGCTGGAGCGATAGCACAGCAGTTGGGTGTTTGCCTTTCACGCGGCCAACCCATGTTTGATTCCTCTGCCCCTCTCGGAGAGCCCGGCAAGCTACCGAGAGTATCGAGCCCAGATGGCAGAGCCTGGCAAGCTACCCGTGCATATTGGATATGCCAAAAACAGTAACAATAAGTCTCTCAATGAGAGACATTACTGGTGCCCGCTCGAAAAAAATTGATGAGCAATGGGACGACAGTGACAGTGACAGTGACAGCTTTTCAAAAGAACAGAAATACTTTCTAGTGGAGCCTATGAAATCAACATTACCCTAAGTCTAAATGAAGAGAAAATACTACAAAAATTAAAAATCAAATATTGATATCCCTGATAAATACTGATACAAAAATCTCTCAACAAAATCTTACTGAACAAGTAGAATATCATAAGAAGCATAAACCATGTTGTAGTGGCATTTATTCCAGAGAAGCAAATAAATTTTACTATCACTGTATCACTGTCTCTGTCATCCGGTTGTTCATTGATTTACTCGAGTGGGAAATGAGACTGTTATTGTTACTGTATTTGGCATATCGAAAACACCACGGGGACCTTGCCAGGCTCTTCCATGCGGGTAGGATACTCTCGGTAGCTTGCCAGGATCTCCGAGAGGTATATATATATATTGTATATATATAAAATAAAATTTTTACTATGTGTAAATAAATTAACAATATATAATATCAATAAAAAGAAAAAATAAACATATGAACATATAAACAAAAGCTGAGAAAGAATTTTAACTGTATACAACATCCACTTAATGAAAACCTCTCAACAAAATAGTGATATAAGGAATATTAGTGTGATGTTATACATAAATCCATTACTTTCTTCATTTCTGAAATATCAATTTTATTTTTTATATATGATGTCATGTTCATTGCTTTCATTATCAATGATAAGCTTCTTCTTGTGTTTAAGATTTGTTAATGGTCACTTCCCATAGGTACCACCATGTTAACTCATCCAGTGACCCTTTTGTTCAGTTCCACTACCTAAATCTCTGAGGATATACACACCAAGCAGCTAAAATTCATGGACATATTGGTACACACAGCTGAAAACTCAAGGGTACCCTTGAGGGGGTTGAGGTGTCACTCATTCCTGCTGAAGCCCCATGCCACTCACTCACATGCCATTCACTCACATGCAACTCCTACCAACATGCCAGTGACCTATTGCCTAACTTCATAACTAAAGTAAAGATTTCTGCAGAGGCACCAAACTGCATAAATCCCAGATAGCCCAGTATTTGGCTGAGAACTCTGCAGTCTTCTTGGAGTAGGGGAAAATATCTTTTCCCCACACTCTTAGTACTTCCATAATCTCTGACAGCCACACTCAACTCTAATATCCTCCATCAAGGGGACTCAGCCACCAGCTGTACTCTTCAGATTTATGACTCAAATCTCCGAGGACATTCATGCCAAGCAGCTGAAATTCATGCACACACCATTACTTCTGCAGAAAACTCTAGGGTGCTCTTGGGAGGGAGGTGCAACATGTCTCCACCCTGCCAAAGTTCTAGCAGCTGCACCTACATACCACTGCTGCTGCAAGACAAATGGTCTATGGCCCAACTTGACAGCCTCATGAAGAATCTTTGCAGACTCATCCCAGTTCAACAGATGCTGAAGTTTCTGAACCAAATAGCCACATACATGACATGCGACACCTTCAAATTTCACAGTACTATGTACCTTATAGATTCATGTCTGATATTGAGGTCTTTAATCCACTTTGATCTGACTTTTGTGTCTGGCATTAGACAGAGGTCAGAGTTCATTTTTTTGCAGGTAGCTATCCAGTTTTCCCAGCACCACTTGTTGAAGAAGCTTTCCTTGTTCTACTTCACATTTCTTGCTTCTTTGTCAAAGATTAATTGGCCATATATTTGGGGGTCTATGACAGGATATTCAACTCTGTTCCATTGGTTTGCAGGTCTGTTTTTATCCCAATACAATGCTGTTTTAATTACTACTGGTTTGTAGTAGAGTTTAAAGTTGGGGAAGGTGACATCACATGAGGCTGACACCCAAGGACAGTAGATACCAGGGCTAGGAAGATTGTCCCATAGCTGGAAGACTGCTTCATGAGTGGAGGGGAGAAGGCAGATGGCATAGAAAAGGGAACACTAAGAAAATGATGGCTGGAGGAACCAGTTGGGATGGGAGATGCATGCCGAAAGTAGATAATGGAACAAACATGATGACCACTCAGGGTCTGTGTTGCAAGCTATAATGGCCAACAGTAGAGAGAGAATATGGGGAATGTTGTCTGCCATGGAGGCGCAGGAGGGTGGGAAAGGGGGGGTATACCCGGGATACTGGTGGTGGGGAATGTGCACTGGTGGGGGGCTGTCTGTCTGATCATTGTGAGATTGTAACCCAAACATGAAAGATCATAACTATCTCACGGTGATTCAATAAAGTAAAAAATATTCACTGTACTGAAATTCCAGTAGAAGTACACCAAATTAGATTAGAAAGTATCACAGAGGCCAACTAAACTCAATAACAGCAGTAATCACAAAAAAAACAAATGACATAGATGCCTCAACTTGTTATAGTTTAGTAAATCCTAAGAAAGAAAGACTTAATGACCCCAGGGTAGGATATAACAATTTTCAAACATTTCCTTGTGCTGAAATTTTTTTTTTTTGCTTTTTTGGGTCACATCAGGCGATGCACAGGCTTTACTCCTGGCTCATGCACTCAGGAATTACTCCTGGCGGTGCTCAGTGGACCATATGGGATGCTGGGATTTGAGCCCAGGTCGGCTGCATGTAGGGCAAACGCCCTACCCGCTGTGCTATTGCTCCAGCTCTGAAATACTTTTGATAATTGATTTATCCATTATGTTGCAACAAGTAATATAAAACAAACTATTATGTGCCTGAAAAATGGGCAAGTTTGGAGAATGGTTAGGAAAATGGGGACCCTGGTGGAACGGATTGGTGTTGGAACATCAAAAGTCCATAGAAACTGTATTATAAACAACTTTGTAAACCATGGTGTTTATATATATAAAGTACAAATATATAAAATATTTGTTAATATATTTTAGTTCCTTTATTTGTGTTTAAATTGTGTTTAAATATTGTTTTATATTTTCCATCAAACTTTTTTCAGACTTGTTGGTGGAGTTTTCTACTGGTTTCTTTAATTCAGTAAACCAAAAAGAATTGAAGCTCTGATATCCTCCTTAGCCAATTTTTAAGGTTCTTATGTAGATGACTACCTTCCTGGGATTCTGTCACCATTCATTGATTAAGTCAGATTACTTCATGGGTTTTTTTTAAATTTATTTTATTGAATCACCATGTGGAAAGTTACAAAGTTCTCAGGCTTATGTCTCATTTATATTCAAACACCCATCCCTTCACCAGTGCCCATATTCTACCACCAAAAACCCCAGTATAGCTTCCACCCCCCGCCCCCCATCCCCACCTGCGTAACTGATAAATTTCACTTCATTTTCTCTTTACCTTGATTACATTCCATATTTCAACACAAAAATCACTATTTTTGTTGGAGTTTCCCCCCCAAAGACAGCCCTACTGTCAAGGAAGCATTTGATAATTAGTTTTCCTTTGCTGAGACTGAAGAGATATGAAGTCCAGCTGTTCCAAGTACATAACTCTTTTTTTCTCCTTCCCGCACCACCAAGTTTGTGCCTGCTTAATAGTCCTCATAATATGGCTGATGCCAGGCTGCCCAACAAGGGAAAAAAAAAAAAAACAAGAAAGGATATTTCCCGTCCTCAGCCGGTGTGGGGCTATGGCTTAGTTCACAGTCTAGAGACATGGCTGCAAGCAGTTTCTGGAACCAAAAGTAGTCTAGTTGGCCTCTGGATTCTGGTCTATCAGCAGCAAAGTGGCCTCACAAAAGTGTGGCCACCCGGGGGGAATTTTGGTGTAGTGTGCGCTGGTATCGGCCCTGGCCCGAGACTGCCCAAGCATCCCGCTATTGCAAGTACATAATTTTTTCCCCCTTCCCGCACCACCAAGTTCATGCCTGCTTAATAGTCCTCATAATATGGCGGATGCCACGCCGCATTTCTCCCCGAAAAGGGAAAAGAACTGAGAAAGAAGGATATTACCTCTTCTCAGCTAGCATGGGGCTATGGCTTAGTTCAGTCTAGAGAAATGGCTGCTACTTTGATTACCTTCAATATTTCAACAAAACACTCACTATTATTGTTTGGGGTTTCCCCCCCAAAGTCAGACCTGCTAAAAAGGAACCATTTCACATTGCTGACAATTAAGAGATAGTAGGTTTTGGATTTCTGTATAAAGTCCAGGGAAATTTCTGCCAGAAACTGCATCACTGCAAGCTTTTACTTCCCTTTTGTGGTGCTCATAAGATGGAAAAGCCTGGAGAAAGAAACCCTTTCCCGCTGGCACCGCATGGGGCAGTGGCTAAGCTCACAGTCTGGAGGTATTTCTGGGAGCCGGTCATGTCCAAAGTAGTTCAGTTGGCCTCTAGGGTTGTGCTCGTGCAGCAGTGGCAGCAGAAAGCTCTTTCATGTTTTAAATTTATTTCTCTCTGCTATTTCTCAGGGAACAGAAGTGTAGCTCTGGATAAAAATTTATTGAGAAGGATTTTGGACTCCTGTTTGCAGATTGAGTGGTTCCTTTAGCCCTGGTTTAGTGGGTTTCTGGGTTACTGCTATGGATATGGTCACTAGAGTCTTAGAGCTTTTGTATCTCTGAGGTCTAATTGAGGTCTGGAGGTCTGGACCAGGAATTACTACTGTTGGAGACTATCAAATGAAAAGTTTCTCACAGTCCAGTTTTCTTGGCAGAAGATGATCCATAGATAAGCATTGGCTGCTGCCATAAGGAAGGGGGTTACATTTAAACAGATATGATAAATAATCAGAGGGCAGTGTTCCTGCTCTTCAGTGATATGTTTGTGTTAAGTTTGAAATGGTATTTTGCGTTGCTTTCTGTACTGGTTTTCTCATAGCCATGAAGTCCATTCACATGTTTTGAAGGATTTTGGACAAAGCTCGTGAATAGCCAATTATGGAAGTCAAAGTTTGATAAATTTTGTGTTACTGGGACTTAGATTATAAGTAGCTCTAGGTGCCAGAACCCATACATTGGATTGAAATGAATGGCATGTGGGGGCTTTCTCTATCATCACAGCTTATTAAACTGATGTCTGCTTTCCATATCCCTTGGGTCCTCTACAAGGACTTTTGGTAATTTTCAAATCTCCGCGGGTTCTAATAAAATAGGTGAGGATCAAGTCGTTGAGTCTGAATCTGTGTCCTTTTACCAAAAAGGTGAATTATTTTGGTTTTCTCAAGGACAAACTGCTAAAGTGAAACATATTGCACTAGGAGATTTAGTTTTTAATCCCAAGGTTAAGGTGAGCTGGTTGGGCTATGTCCCCATCTACCAAGTAAGTTGAGCCACACTGGACTTTAAGTACAACTGCTTGTCTAAAGAACTAAGAAGCAGGAGAAGGCTAAATTACCAAGTTTGTCTGAGTCTATGAACTCGGGTGCCCAAAGCTGAAAAATAGGTTGGGCTAAGTTCTTACAGACTGGACAACACAAAACAGCAGTTTCAACTCAGTACAACAATCATATTTTAATAATTTGTCCTTCTAGTTATTGTTCTGGTAGTGATCAGGGCTTACTTCTGTGTTTAAGTTAAAGGATCACCCTGGGCTGACTCAAGGAGCATATGGAGTGCTTGGGAATGAACCCAGATCAGTTATGTGAAAGGAAAGAACCTTACCTGTTGTACTATTTCCCCTCTACCTTGAATTTTTTATTAAAATAAAAAAATATTTTGGGCCACACACAACAAATTCCAGGACTTACTCTGGCTCTGTGCTCATGTATCCAGCCTTATGGAGCTGGAGGGATCATATATGATACCGAGTACCAAAGCACCATTGCCACATGCAATGCAAGTGTCCTGCATAATGTATGATATCTTGCAGCCGACATTTTTACTTTTAGTGAAATCTCCATACTAGTTTTCATAGACTATGCAAATTTACAATTCAATAATGATATAAAGAGATATTCATAACTTAAAAACAATAAGTGCCAAAAGATCAGTTACTTTGGGAAAAATGAATTCAGGAAAAATGAATGACAAATAAAAAAGAAATAAAATATAAGACAAATATACAATCAGTCACATAATAACAGACAGTAACTCAACAATATCTTTAAGGTATATGAAATTCATGGCATGCAATAATAAGACAATGTTTTCCATAAGACCTGAACTAGTACTTTACACAATAAATGTTTAGCAAAATTTAAAGCAATGACAAATAACTTGTATATTAAAATTATTAAAATTATAATCATAAAATTAAATTATAAAATTGCTGTAAAGTTTACAAATATAAAATTCACAGATTTGTATAAAAATTATCAATCTTACCTAAAATTAAGCAAAAATTCATAACAATTTTACAAAGAAAATAAAATTCTCATTTTGTGTTCGAATGCCTGCCAGTCAGAAAGGTTGATATACTGTTAAAGTATTGCAACTGTATACTATTATTTAACTGGTTATATCTTTCTGAATGTGAAACTTGTACCTTTTCTAGAAATCATTCAATTTTGAAACTTGTCACCAAAGAAAATTAAGCTCGTCTGTTTTTCAAGTTTAAGATTAGCAAAAGCTTCAGTCATCTAAACAAATGAAATAAAATAACCAGCCTATGTTAATTGGCCAACAGCTCAAGAATGAATCAGAAATATGTATAAGATAGGCAAAAATAATTAATATTAAATTACACAACAGATGTAATTTTATAATAAAACTGTGCTTGTAAGCTATTTTACACTTTGTTGACATGTTCACACAGAATTTCACACTTCATTGAGAAAACATTATGAAAATTACCAGGTCATTAGTGTATATGTCAAATCTTAGTTCTAAAACCCTATTCTTCAAAGAAATTTTTCCCCTACCAATTGAACATGTTATTTCTTTCATAAAACATTCTTCAAATCTGGTATTTATTTGTAAACTATATCAAATAGAATTTAAAATTAAGAAGATTAATTATAATGCATACTGATATTAAATATCATTTTCATTAATTTTTATTTAATTAATGAACTTGATTTATAAAGTTGAGATTTGAGTTTTAGGCATTTATTAGTTGAACACAAATCCCCCACCAGTGTTCCCATATTCTATCTTTCCCCAACCCCAAACCACATATGTTACCTTGACAGACGTATTACAAAGTTCCAGTGCTTGCAGTTTAGATCTTATATTATCACTGCTGTTTAATCTATGCTTTGGGTATATAGACATACCATTCTCCAACATCATCAGTATAAATGAAGTCCTGACCCATTTTATGCCATTATTATCCATTTTCTTCCTCTTTCCTTTTGATTTTATTCCTTCATTCTCTTCTCTAAACTTTGAGGTCAAGAGTGAATTAGGCATCTGACCTTTACTGCAGTTCATTTCCTCCTCAATTTATTCTATATACCACAGATAAGTGAAAACATTCTGTGTTTGTCATTATTCTTCTGGATTACTTCACTCAGCATGATATCTTTAGATCCCACCAGGTTGCAGTGAATTTCATGATTTCATAATTCCTTGAAGCTCCATAATATTTCATTGTGTACATACACCACATCTATATCATCTATTTGTCTGCTGTTGGACACCTTGGTTGATTCCCTATCTCAGCTATTGTATTGAGTGCAACAATTACAATGTTGTGCATATGTCCTTTTGAATAAATGTTTTTAAGTGCTGGGGGTAAATGCCCCAAAGTGGGATTTCTGGGTCATATGGCAATTCAATTTGAAGTTTACTGATGACTCTTCATACTGTTTTCCACAGGGGTTTTACAGATCAACGTTCCCACCAGTAATGGATGAGAGTTCCTTTCACCACATCTCTGCCAACATATATTGCTTCTACTATTTATGATATATGACATTCTTACAAGTGTGAGATGGTATCTCAGTGTCATTTTGATTTGTTTTTCCTCTAATGATAGTAGATGGTGAGCATTTTTGCATGATTCTACTTGTCATCTGCTTGTTTTCCTCTGTGAAATGTCTATTCATTACCTATTTCCAGTTTGGGATAGAGTTTTAGAATTTTTAAATTGATCTTTGCAATTTTATATCCTCAATATCAATTCTTTATTTGACGTGTTAAATGCAAATATTTTTCTCATTTAGTTAGCTGTCTTTTAGTTTGAGCAGGTGTTCCATTTTTTAGCCATGCAGAAGATTTTTAATTTTATATAGCCCCATTGGTTTATATTTTTCTGCCTTTCCTAATGATATTATATCATTGGAAACTGCTTTGAGGTCTAAAGCATTCTGAATATACTTCTATTAATGCGTTTTATGCTTTCTGGTATTATATCAAGGTTCGAATTTACATTTAAGTAAGGTATCATATGATTTTGAATAAGTTATGTATAAATCCACTTTTAATTTATTACATGTAATTATTCAGTTTACTGAGTATCATTTCTTAAAAAAGCTATATTACTACATTTCACGTTGTGATTTCGCTCATTGAAAATTGACTGTCCATATAGACGCATTTTTGTCATTTTTTATTTAATTCTGACCTATTGATAAGGGACCCTATCTTGATTCCATTAGCATGCAATTTTGACCACCATAGCTTTACAATACAGTTCCAAATAAAATAATTCACAATTTCTTATTTTTCAGTATGACTTTGGCTATATGCGTTTTTTTCTAATTCCACACAAACTAATAAAGTTGACTTTTCTCACACTTGGAAGAATGTCATGTTAATTTGCAAAGAGATTTCATTGAATATATATATATATATATGTTTATATATAAAGCTTATGTAGATTAGAAATTTTAACAGTATTGACTTTTCAGTATCATGAGCATCAGATATGTTTCTATTTTCTAAAATTTTCATTTTTCCCATTCAGTTAGCTGTCTTTCAGTTTTAGTCTGTGTTTATTTTGTCATGCAGAAACTCTTTGACTTTTTAAATTATTTTTTAATAATAAATAACCATGAGGGACCAGATATAGATTTACATATTTTCGTGCTTGTGTTTCAGTCATACACTTTTTGAGTACCCATCCCTCCACCAGTGCCCATTCTCCTTCACTGATGACCCCAGCATCCCTCCCACCAACCCTCCATCCTATCCCCTCCACCCTACACTGCCTCTGTGGCAGGGCACTCCCTTTTTTTCTCCCTCTCCTGTTGGGTGTTGTGGTTTGCAATGGAGGTATTGGGTGGCCATCGTGTTCAATCTATAGTCTGCTTTCAGCATGCCTCTCCCATCCCGAGCAGGTCCACCCATCACACTTTACTTGGTGTTCCCTTCTCTATCTGAACTGCCTTTTCTGCCAGCATGGGAGGCCGGCTTCCAAGCCCTGGAGCAAACATGGTACTTATTTCTACTATTCTTGGGTGCTAGTCTCCCATTCTATTGTTTTATATTCCACAGATGAGTGCAATTCTTTTATGTCTGTTTCTCTCCTTCTGACACATTTAACTTAGCATGGTACTTCCATGTTGATCCACTTATATGCAAAGTTCATGACTTCATCTTTTCTGACACATTAATAGTATTCCATTGTGTAGATATACCAAAGTTTCTGTTGTGGAGTTCGATGTGGAGGTCTCCTCCTGTTCAGCAGGGAGAACCCTTCTTAGGGCTGAGAAGGGTACGCAGCCGAATGAACAGATGCAGAGCCCGGAGGAGGGAAAAAAAGCGTTTATTCTATAGCAGTTACAGTATTTATACCTCCCTGCTGGGAGAAGGTGGTATAGTATGCATGCCGGGACCCCCAATAGAAATGCAGGGTGTGGCATGGGCATTAGCTAGTGATAAACAAATGGTGATAAGATAAGATCAGTAAGATCAGGAGTGGCAACCTTTGCTAGGTGTGGCATAGGCGTTAGCTAGTGATAAACAAATAGATATAGGATAAGATCAGTAAGGTAAAATGGCTCCCTACATTCTTTAACCAGTCATTTGTTCTCGGGCACTAAGTTTTTTTTTTCCAGTTTTTGGCTATTGTAAACAGTGCTGCAATGAACATACAAGTGCAGATGTCATTTTGACTTTACCTTTTTGCCTCTCCGGGATATATTTCCAGAAGTGGAATTACCAGGTCAAAGGGAAGCTCAATTTCTAATTTTTTGAGAAGTGTCCATACTGTATTCCAAAAGGGCTGAACCAGTCAGCACTCCCAGCAGCAGTGTAGGAGGGTCCCTTTCTCCCCACATCCATGTCAACAGCGGTTGCTTTTATTCTTTTGATGTGTGCCAGTCTCTCTAGTGTTAGGTGGTATATCATAGTTGATTTGATCTGCATCTCCCTGATGATTAGTGATGAAGAGCATTTTTTTCATGTGCCTTTTGGACATTAGTATTTCTTCCTTGAGAATATTTCTGTTCATTTCTTCGCCCCATTTTCTCATGGGGTTGGATGTTTTCTTCGTTTAGAGTTCAACCAGTGACTTATATATCCTTGATATCAACCCATTATAAGGTAGGTATTGGGTGAATATCCTTCACCATTCTATAGATTGCCTTTGTATTCTGGTCACTGTATCTTTTGCAGTGCAGAAGCTTCTTAGTTAAATATAGTCCTATTTTTTTAATTAATAGTTTATTTTTAATTAGTGAGTCAACGCGAGGGTACAGTTACAGATTTATACATTTTTGTGCTCATGTTTCTCCCCTACAAAGTTTGATAACCCATCCCTTCACCAGTGCCCACTCTCCACCACCAGTAAACCCAACATCCCTCCCCCCCCTCCCCAGTCCCGTCTCCCCCCACCCCACAATGCCACTATGGCAGGGTATTCCCTTTTGTTCTCTCTCTCTGATTAGGTGTTGTGGTTTGCAATAAAGGTGTTGAGTGGCCATTGTGTTGTCTCTAGTCTATATTCGGCCCGCATCATCTTTCCCCCATATGACCAACAACCACATTTTAATTGGTGTTCCCTTCTCTGAGTTGCCCAGAATGAGAGAACAGCCTCCAAGCCATGGTGACAACCTCCTGGTACTTATTTCTACTATTCTTAGGTGTTAGTCTTATAGTCTATTATTCTATATTCCACAGATGAGTGCAATCTTTCTATGTCTGTCTCTCTCTTTCTGACTCATTTCACTTAGCATGATACTTTCCATGTTGATCCACTTATATGCAAACGTCATGACCTCACTTATATGTTCATTGCAGCACTGTTTACAATAGCCAGAATCTGGAAAAAACCCGAGTGCCCTAGAACAGATGACTGGTTGAAGAAACTCTGGTACATCTATACAATGGAATACTATGCAGGTGTTAGAAAAAATGTAGTCCTATTTGTTTATCACTGTTTCTACTTGGTTGCTTAGTTCCGTGTCATCTTTGAAGATATCTTTAGCTTTGATATCATGGAGGGTTTTGCCGACCTTGTCTTCAATGTACCATATGGACTGTGGTTTGACGTTGAGGTCTTTAGTACATTTTGATCTGACTTTTGTGCATGGTGTTAAGTAGAGGTCTAAGTCCATTCTTTTGCATGTGGTTGAGCAGTTATGCCAGCACCATTTGTTAAAGAGGCTATCCTTGCTCCACTTCACATTTCTTGCTCCCTTATCAAAGATTAGATGATCATACATTTGGGGTGGGGGGAGGGCTATTCCATCCTGTTCTACTGGTCTGCGGATCTGCCTTTGTTCCAGTACCATGCTGTTTTAATTGTTACCTCTTTGTAGTAGAGTTTAAGGTTGGAGAGGGTGATGCCTCCTATCATCTTTTTCCCAAGAATTGACTAAGCTATTCGGGGGGCATTTGTTGTTCCATATGAATTTCAGAATAGCTTGATCAATTTCTTTGAAGAATTTCATGGGTATCCTTATAGGGATTGCACTCAATCTCTATAGTGCTTTAGGGAAAATTGCCATTTTGACAATGTTAAGTCTTCCTATCCATGAGCAGGGAATATGCTTCCATTACCTCGTGTTTTATTTCGTGGAGTAGGATTTTGTAGTTTTCTTTGTAAAGACCATAAACCTCTTTAGTTAGGCTGATTCCGAGTTACTTGATTTTCCGGGGCACGATTGTGAATTGCATTTTTTATGTCACTTTCCTCTGTCTTGCTATTTGCATATAGGAAGGCCATGGATTTTTGGGTATTTATTTTATAGCCTGTGACTTTACTGTACAAGTCTATTCTCTCTAGGAGTTTCTTTGTAGAGGTTTTAGGAGTCTCTAGGTATAGAATCATGTCATCTGCGAAGAGTGAAAACTTGATTTCTTCCTTTCCTATCTGGATGCCCTTAATGTCTTTTTCTTGCCAAATTGCTATAGCAAGTATATCCAGGACTATGTTGAACAGAAGTGGTGAGAGTGGGCATCCTTGTTTTGTCCCTGATCTTAGAGGAAAGTCACTTAGTTTTTCTCTATTGAGGATAATTCTTGCTACGGGTTTGTGGTAGATGGCTTTGACTATCTTGAGGAAAGTTCCTTCTAAACTGATTTTGGTGAGGCTTTTCACCATAAATGGGTGTTGGATCTTGTCAAATGCT
Source organism: Sorex araneus (assembly GCF_027595985.1). NCBI lineage: Eukaryota > Metazoa > Chordata > Mammalia > Eulipotyphla > Soricidae > Sorex > Sorex araneus. The sequence goes on from NC_073313.1 coordinate 124,701,691, forward strand.
TTCTCTGCATCTTTTGACATAATCATATGGTTTTATTTTTACTGTTGTTGATATGATGAATTATGTTGATTGATTTCCGAATGTTAAACCATCCTTGCATCCCCAGGATGAATCTCACTTGGTCCTGGTGTATGATCTTTTTGATGACTTGTTTGATTCTATTTGTTAATATTTTGTTGAGGATTTCACATCCGTGTTCATTAGGGATATTGGCCTATAATTTTCCTTGTTAGTCTTGTCTTTATTTGCTTTTGGTTTAGGGAGATATGTGTCTCATAGAAACTGTTTGGGAGAGTTCCTGTTTCTTCAATTTCTTAGAAAAGCTTCAGGAGAACTGCCAACAGGTCCTCGTCAAATGTTTGGAAGAATTCGCTAGTGAAACAATCTGGGCCTGGGCTTTTGTTTTTGGGAAGACTTTTGATTAAAGTTTCAGTTTCCTTGATATTAATGGGTCTTTTCAGGTATTCCAAGTCTTCTTGGTTCAATCTTGGGAGATTATAGTAATCAAGGAATTTATCCATTTCTTTTAGAATCTCTTGTTTCGTATCATACAGACTTCCAAAGAATTCTATGATGATGTTTTGAATTTCACTGGTTTCTGTTGTGATGTCCCCCTTTTCATTTCTGATTCTGTTTATTAGGGTTCTCTCTCTCTTTCTCTTTGTGAGTCTTGCTAGTGGTTTATCAATCTTATTTATTTTCTCAAAGAACCAGCTCTTTGTTTCATTGATATTTTGGATTATTTTTTGGGTTTCCATGTCATTAATTTCTGCTCTAAGTTTTATTATTTTGTTCCTTAGGTCTGGTTTGGGTTAATTTTGCTGGGCTTTTTCTAAGGTCTTAAGCTGTGAAGTCAAGCTCTTTATGTAGTCCCTTTCTTCCTTCCTGAGGAATGCTTGCAGAGCTATTAATTTTCCCCTTAATAGACCTTTAGCTGTGTCCCATAGGTTCTGGTATCTTGTGTCTTCATTCTTATTTGTTTTGAGGTATCTTCTGATTTCTTCCTTGATTTCCTTCCTAACTCACTCATTGTTCAACATCGAGTAGTTTAATATCCAGGTGTTCGATTTGGTGCTCTGCGTCTGTGTGTGATTAGCTTCTATCTTCAGTGCATCATGGTCTGAAAAAATAGTTGATACAATTTCTATCTTCCCAATTCTACTGAGATATGTTTCGTGACCCAGTACATGGTCTATTTTGGAAAATGTTTCATGTGCACTGGAAAAGAATGTGTATTCTTTCTTTTTGGGGTGTAAAGCCCTGTATAGGTCTATTAGCCCTCTCTCCTCCATTTCTTCCTTTAGAGCCATTGTTTCCTTGCTGAGTTCCGTTCTTGTTGATCTATCCAGAGGTGATAAGGCAGTGTTGAAGTCACCAACTACTATTGTGGTGGTAGTGATGTCCCCTTTAAAGTCTGTTAGGAGTTGTTTTAAGTATTTAGCTGGTCGTTCATTATGCGCATATACATTTAAGAGTGTGATTTCTTCCTGTTGTACATATCCCTTGATGAATAGAAAATGACCTTAGCTGTCCCTTCTAATATTTTTCAGCCTGAAATCTATGTTGTTGGATACTAGGATGGCCACCCCAGCTTTTTTGAGGGAGCTTTTTGCTTGTAAGATTGTTTTCCAACCTTTGACTTTGACCTTGTGTTTGCTCTGACTGTTTAGATGTGTTTCTTGTAGGCAGCAGAAATTTGGGTTTAGTTTCTGACTCCATTTTGCTACTCTGGGTCTCTCAATTGGTGCATTTAGACCATAGATAGTAAGAGAGATTATTGTCATGGGATTTTGTGCCATCTTTCTGTAGGGTTTGTTACTCTTGCTAGGGTTTTTCTTTGTCTTACATTAGCCCATTTAGTCCTTCTTTTAAGTTTGGTTTTGAGTCTATGAAGTTCTTGAGCTGTTGTTTATCCATGAAATAATGTATGATTCCTTTGAGTTTCAGTGAGAGTTTAGGCAGATAAAGTATTCTTGGTGAGGCATTCATTTCATTGAGTTTTTTCACTATATCCCAACATTGTCTTCAGGCTTATAGGATTTCCTCTGATCGGTCTGCTGGAAATCTAAGGGGGCAGTATGTGATTTCCTTCTTTGGCCTTGCTTCTTGCAGTATTATGTCTCTATCCATGGCATCCATCATTCTGACTATGATTTGCCTTGGAGATTTTTTATTGGGGTCCCTTTTAGCTGGCACCCTTCGGGCTCCTTGGATATGGATGCCTGCATTCTCCATCTCTGGGAATTTCTTAGCAATGATGTCTTTAACTCTGTTGTTTTTATTGCTATCAGATCCTTGTATTTCTGGTACTCCAATGATTCTTATGTTGTTCCTCTTGAGGTCATCCTCTAGGACTCTGATTCTCCCTAGAGCCATTTTGAGGTCTTTAGGGATTATTTGTTGTTGCCTCTAAGCTTTCTGCAGCTCATCTTCAAGCTCACTTATTCTGTCTTCGGCTGTAACCATTCTACTCTTGAGGGTTCCTACTGAGTTTTTTATTTCATCTACCGATTCCTTTATTTGTGTGACATCTGTTCGTAGCTTTGAAATTTCTGCTCTCATTTCTTCCTATATTTTCTTGGTGGTCTGTTCCAATGCTGCGTTCATATCCTCCCTTAATTTATTGGATATCTGTTCCATGGTTGCTTTGTTTTTGTCAATCATCTTCACAATTTCCTCTCTGAATTCTTTATCTGAGAGGATGTCGTATTTGTGGGTAGCCGCTGTTGAGGCTTCTGCGATCTTTTCTTCATCTTCTTCAGGGATTTTCGCTGTTTCTTCATGTTGTTATGGTTTATAGGGGTGAAACCTTCCAGTTCTCTATCTGTATACACTCTTGCTGCAAGAGGGGATTCTGGATGAACTAAGTCGGTGATGGTAGCCTCTTTTCCCTTCTAGAATAATTCCTTTATCTCAGGCACTCTTCCTAGCATCTGTAGGGCCTCTAGTGAAGACTTGAGGCTATGATCTCTTTATAAAGGGCTTTATCCAGCTTCTTGTGTTCGCTGACAGTATTTGTGAAATTAGGATATGCTAATGGACTATTGGCCTATAGTGATTGTGATGGCCATGGTGTTCTTCAAAAACAAATTGGTTATACAGATTGTGACCTGGTGGGGAGGCACCGCGTGGAGGAGGCTGACAGCAAGAAAGTGTGTGTTGGGGGGCTTCAGGAGCCCCAGATGGGCGGGGACGGCTGGAGGGCTCTTTCACACTGGGTGGAGGGGCTGGGGGAAGTCCCAGTTACCTGTAGGGGAGGCACAAGTTAGAGTGCCACGTGGAGAAAGCTGACAGCAGAAGACGTCTTCGATTTTATATAGTTCCATGCATTTAATTTTTCGTATGCTGCCTTTGACAGTGGTATTCAGATCACTGAAAATATCTTTGTCCAAATCTTGAAGTGTTCTGCCTATAGTTTCCTCAAGACACTTAAGAATAAGATCTCAAGGTCTTTGATGCACTTTGATTGACTTTATTTGATATGTAATATATAATTCCAACTTTAATTTCTGTCATGTATTTATCTAGTTTTTTCAGCTGAAGAGGCTTACTTTACTCCATACCGTGTTCTCAACTACCTTATTAAAAATTAACTGTCCACATATGGGACTTTTTATTGGGGTCTTAGAGTCTGATAAGAGGGCCTATCTTTATTCAAGTACCATATAGTTTTGATCACTATATCTTTATATTACAGTTCTAAATTAGATAATTAAATACCTTCATTTTTTTCTGTTTCAGTACGGCTTAAGCTATATTGTCTTTTCTTATTCCATACAAACTTATTTTTCTTGACTTTTCCAGATCCTAGAAGATTGTCTGAATTTGAATGGGGAATGCATTGAATTTATAGAGTAGCTAGGTAGAAGAGTCATTTTAATAATATTAATTCTTCCAATCAATAAACAGGGATATTACTCCCTTTACTAAGAATTCTTCTATTTCATTCTTAAGTGATTTAAAGCTGTCATAGTATAGTTCTCCTATGTCACTTGTTAAGTGATTCAAAAAACTTAATATTTATGGTAACTACTTGAAATGGGACAGACTTCTTGGTTGTTTTCTTCTCTAATTCATTCTTTGGATATAAGAATACGGCTGGTTTTTGTGTTTTGACTTTGTACCAGCCACTTTTATGTATTGGTTTATTGTTTCTAGGAGAGTTTTTTTTGGACTCTTTGGGAACTTCAAAGTATATCATCATTTCATTTACAAAATAATTTCATTTTAGTTCTTTTTTTCCAATTTGGATTCCTTTGATTTTTTTTCTTGCCTGATACCTGTAGTCAGGACTTCTAACATTATTTTGAATAAAAGCGTAGAGTTTTACTTGAATAAAAGTAGCAAGACATCATTGCCTTATACCTGATATCAAAGGAAATTCTTTAAGTTTTCACCATGAAGAATTATACTGGCTCTGGGTTCTGAAAACTGAGCAAGCCCTGCAGCAACAGTAGTTGTTAGGAACTGACTTGGTACTCAGGATTGCAGTCTTATCTTCCCAAATCAGTACTACCCCTGCCCATTAAGCAGAGAGAGATACTTCAAGAAAAGAAAATTTCAGATCAATTTCTCTGATAAACATCAAAGCAAAAATAATAGGTAATAAAATCTTAGCAAACCAAAACCAACAACACTTACTCAAAAAGATTATACTCCCTAATAATTGGTATATACAAGAGATGCAATGATGGTTGAACATATGCAATTCAATGAGTATAACACCAAATTAGTAAGAGGAAAGATTAAAATCTTGTATTTGTTTTATTTATTTTTAGTTTTTTAATAATGTAGGAGTACTGCTTTTTGTTCAGCCATTGTTTAAGTTGATTGAATTGGGCATGAACTCCATATTACTTTTTTTTTAATTGCATCACTGTGAGATAGTTACAAAACTTTCATGTTTGAGATTCAACCATACAATAATGAAACACCCCTCCCTCCACCAGTGCACATTTTCCACCACCCACATCCCAGTCCTCACCCTGCCTCTATGGAAGACAGTTTCCCCAGTACTTTCTCTTTAATTTTGGGCATTATATTTTGCTCAAAATTTTCCACCACCATTCAAGCCTACCTACCAGGGGCAGACACCAGATAATTAATTTATTTTCCATTGCTCTTTTTGAATATCATGAGAGCTCAAACTGTAAGTTTAAATTTCTAGATTGTAAATGGTTGGATTCCAGAGCCATCTCTGTATGGCACTAACCCATTTTGGGATTCAGTTGGAAGTCTCTGGGCCAGGGCTGTTGGTGCAATAAAGTGGCTCCTGGAGGCAAAGTGTGGGCATGACGGCCAGCCTACTGGGTGAGCGGGGACCCGGGGAGGGGCAGCCCAGGTCTTCTGCCCCCATGCAGCCTGGAGCTTTAGTCCTGGAACCCACATACCAGGGTGGTGCAGCTTGCTTGTGGAAACTCTTGGTTGCTGAGATTCCATCTGGAGTAGGCAGGGAAAGCGTACCTGCTCCATCTGGGGTGCCCGGTGAAATTGGTTCTGTATGGGGCCCAGAGAGATCTCTGGCTCTGTGGTGTCTTCCAGGACTTGCTGCTGTGTCTCTGGGTCAGGGTTGTTGGTTCTCTAATATGGCACTCAGAGGCAAATTATGGACATGACAGCCAGTCTGCTGCGCAGGTGGGGACCCGGGGAGGGACAGCCCAGGCCCTCTGCTGCCATGCAGAATACAGATTCAGTCCTGGAACCCGCATACCTGTACCTTGCTTGTAGAAGCTCTTGGTCACCAGTATTCCATCTGGAGTAGGCGGGGAGACTGCACTGCTCCATCTGGGGTGGCCTGGTGAAATTGTCCAGGTATGGGACGCGGAGAGCTCCAGCACTGTGGTTTCTTCCGGGACTTGCTGCTGTGTCTCTGGGTCAGGGCTGCTGATGCACTAAGATCAACATTACAAAATTTTCAGCAGATTATATCTTGGTGAGATCCATTCTGAGACGGTAGAATCAGGCTAGGGGTGTGGCGACAGTTTTGGATTGTGGAAGCAAGTGACTTCCAGGGGCTGTACTTGGGTGGGCACAGGCCAACCTGTCCCAGTCTGTTCAGCCATGCGCGGGTCTGAGCTTTTCTGCAGTTTTTGATGTCTTTCGAGATTTATTTAGGGGTCTCTGAAGGAAGGCTGGCAGTAGAGCTTACAGGGTGGCACTGAAGTTGGTTCTTGGGGTGACTGCCAGTGCTTCCATGTGTATTGGGAAGTGGGAGGAGGTAGACCACCCCAACTCTGAGAAAGCCTGGAGATTTCAGTCACAAAACCTGCACACTAGAATTTACAGCAGATTATATCTTGGTGAGGTCAGTCCTGAGAGGGACAAGTCAGGCTCAGGATATGGCACGATTTTGGATTGTGGAAGCAAGCAGCTGCTCTGGGCTCTGCTTGGGTGGGTCACCAGGCCAACTCATCCCCCTCTGATTTATGCCAGTCTGTTCCATCATGTGTGGGAGGGTCTAAGATTAATGGTGGCTTTTGATCTCTTTAGTGATTTATCTATGGGTCTCTGAAATAAGGCCAATAAATGAGCTTGTGTAGTTGAGCCAGAGGTTGTTTGTGGATGTGGCTCTCACATACCTACCTAACTTTTGGCCATTCAATTTCTTGGTAAACTTGGTCCCAAGTTGTTTGGGTCTGGGCAAAATCACAGCGGCAATTCTTCAGTATCAGAAAGCCTGAAGGTACCATCAGGCTGCTGATGCACTCGCCCCGCAGGTACAGGTTGACTTGCTGGCGGCACCATATCACCAAGGATAAAAACCTTAAGAACATATTAATAGATACAGAAAAAGCTTTTAACAAGATACAACATAAATTCATGTTAAAATTCCACAAAAAAAGTATTGGTAGAAGAAAATTTCTGTAAGACAATAATAATCATCTATAAAAAGTCCACAGCTAGTATCATTCTGTTTTTTTAATTGATTAATCTTAAGATACTGAGTTACAAAGATGTTCATGATTGGATTTTCATCATACAATGTTCCAATATCTATCTCTTTACCAGTTTATGTTTTCCACTGTCAAATTTTTCAGTTTTCCTCTTGCTACTCCATCAGCCTACCTCTATAGCAGGCTCTCCTCTCTCTTTCCTTTTACGCACTGTAGTTTGCAATACTGTTACTGAAAGTTTATCACACACGTGCACACACACACGTGCATATATATGTATATATACATATATGTACACACATATATATGTGTGTGTGTATATATACATATATATATATAAAACTTTACCTCTGTTAAGCACTCGGTTCTTGTCCAGAGTGATTGTGATAATTTTCAATTACCATTGTAGTAGAGTTCTCTTCTGTCATAACTGCACTCCGCAGCAATATATGGCAAGCTTTATTTCATGGATAAGTTCTCCTGGCCTGCATTTCTACTGTTCTTTTTAATTATTATATCCTGGGAATGTGTGCATTCATTCTAAGTCTGCCCCTTGCCCTCTGACCCAATTTACACACATGATGCTCTCCAAGTTCATTCATGTATAAGCAAATTCTATGACTTAATTTTTCCTAACATCTCCATAGTATTCCATTGTGTAGATATTTCAAAGTTTCTTTACCCAGGCATTTGTTCTTGAAAACATGGGCTGTGTCAGTTTCTGGCAATTTTGAACAGTAATGCAATGAACACAGGAATGCAGAAAGCTTTTCCGCAATTTTGGGGTGTGTTGTTATGTGCGGAGGGGAGGGCATTTTTCCAGGAGCAGTATTGCTGGGTCATGTTTACGCTCAATTTCTATTTTTGTGTCAAATGCCCATGTTGTTTTCCCAAAAGGCGGACCACTCGGCATTCTCCACAAGTGATAAATGAGTATTCATTTTTATCCACATCTGCACCAGAACTGTTTGTTGTTCTTTTTGATGAGTACTGTCCGTGTGGCATTAGAAGCTATCTTTCTGTTGCTTTGATTTGCTTCTCCCTGGTGAATACTGATATAGAACTTTTCTTCAAAAATGTTTTATTAGTAAATCACTGTGATGTATAGCTACAGACTTACAAACTTTCATGCTTACATTTTAGTCATGCAGTGGTCAAGTGCCCATCCCTCCACCAGTGTCCATTTTCCACCACCAATAGTCCCAGCATCCCTCCCACCACCACCACCCTGTCCATCCCCCACCCCACTCGCCTCTGTGGCAGGTCATTCCGTTTTGCTCTCTCTCTCCTTTTGGATATTGTGGTTTGCAGTAGAGGTTTTAACTTGCCATCATGTTTGGTCTATAGTTTAATTTCAGCTCACATCTCCCATTTAAAATGGGCCTTCCTAATACCCTTTACTTGGTGGTCCCTTCTCTATCTGAGCTGCCTTTTCCCCCAGCATGCAAGGCCAGCTTCTAATCTGTGGAATGATCCTACTGGTACTTATCTCTACTGTTCTTGGGTGTTACTCTCCCATTCTGTTACTTTATATTCCACAAATGAGTGAAATCTTTCTATGTCTATCTCTTTTTTTCTGACAGATTTCACTTAACATGATACTTTCCATGTTGATCCACCTATATGAAAATGTCATGACTTTATCATTTCTAACAGCTGCATAGTATTCCATAGTGTGTACATGCTTTTTGTATTTCTTCTTTGAGGATGATATTGTTCATTTCTTCTTTTCATATTCTTTTGTTTTTGAAGGAATCAGGTGTTTTTTTCTTATAATGCCTACCAATGCCACATATATATATATATATATATATATATATATATATATATATATATATATTCGCTATTAACCACTAATCCGTTGGGTATTGAGTAAATGACTTTTCCCATTCCATGTCCTTTCTTTGGATTTGGGTCATCATTTCCTTTGAAGTGTAAAAGCTTCTTACTTTAATGTAGCTTGTTTGCTTACCTTTGTTTCCACTTGCTTAATTTGTGGTGTTTTATCCTTAAAGATACTTTTTGATAAAATGTCACGGAAGGTCCTACCTATGTTTTACACTGTGTATTTTATGTGTTTTGTGCTTGCATCATCAGGTCCTGGATGGATGCTTCCGATGCCAGCGTACTTGCAAAGAAAGTACAGTCATTTTAGTACTTCTTCATTTTGGCAGTCTAGTTTGTCCCTGAGATTTTATCAGTCTCTCCTTGCTAATCCTTCTTGACCTGCAGTATTGGGGGCTCTTTCAGTGTCACAGAAATAAGGCCCATAGTTGTTACTGTTTTTGGCATATCAAATACACCATGGGTAGCTTGCCGGGTAGCTTGTGGGTGGGATACTCTCAGTAGCTTGCCAAGCTCTCCAAGGGTGATGGGAGCTTTTAGGGTGGCCTCTAATCGCCCTTGCAGGCGTCCCGATGGTTCACACCATATTTGAACCTCATCAAATATGGTGCGATGATTATGGAAAATGGGTATTAAGTGTCTTATGATGTGCCTCGGGGGGTCGTCTCACCCTATCCATGCCAGATAAATGCCTCATCGGCCAACCTCCACTGCATCAACTACCCAGCCTATGCCACACTCCAGGCTGCTTTCTGGACACTCGGGCTGACGCTAAAGCATGAGTGAAACCCCAAAGAACCAGGTAAAGCAGAACTTTATGATCTTGGACTCCAGGCTCAACGAGACCCGGGAACAAGATCCTCCAGCATCCGGCCCCCCAGGGATCAAACACAGACAACCCACCCTACCCACTCTGACCAACCTCCACTACCTCCACCCAGCCACCACCACACTCCAGGCCACTTTCCAGACATACCATATGACACTTAATACTCATTTTCCATAATTTTTGCACCATATTTAATGGGGTTCAAATATGGTGTGAACCATGGGAACAGCTGTAAGGGAGATTGAAGGCATCTCTAAAAGCTTCCATCCCTGTTGGAGAGCACAGCAAGCTACTGAGAGTACCCCACCTGGAGGCAAAGTCTGGCAAGCTACCTGTGGCATATTCGATAGGCTAAAAACAGTAACAACAATGGACCTCATTCGCCTGACACCAAAAGAGCCCCCAATACGGAGGCATTAAGAAGTATGAGCAAGGAGAGGCTGATAAAATCTCAGGGACAAACTAGACTGCCAAAAAGAAGAAAGACTAAAATTACTGTCTATACTTTCAATGCACGTATGCTGGCATCAGAAGCATCCATTGAGGATCTGATGGTGCAAGCGCAGAAGATCAAGTACGACATCATTGGTCTGACTGAAATGAGAAGACATCAATCACATCACGCCATTTTCGACACAGGAGAAGAACTGTTCCTCGAAACATGGGAAAACAGAGGCATTGGTGGCGTCGGTGTCCTTGTCAACAAGAAGTTGGCCATGAGTATTGATTCATTCGAATGCCTAACAACCCAAATCGGATGATTTTGTTTGAATAGATGTGGTTCACTGCCGGGAATTTCTATCTTCATCGTCCATGACCAAAATCCAACTGCAATAAAGATGAAATTGAGAAGTTCTACATGAAGTTGGAGAAGTTCTATAAAGAAGACCACACCTTCTACAAGATCATTGTCAGTGATTTTATTTATTTATTTATTTATTGAATCGTCATGTGGAAAGTTACAAAGCTTTCAGGCTTAAGTCTCAGTTATATAATGCTCAAACACCCATCCCTCACCAGTGCACATAGTCCACCACCAGGAACCCCAGTATACCTCCTCCCACCCCAGCCACACCCCTGCCCTTGTAGCTTATATATTTCACTTTACTTTTTTCTTTACTTTGATTACATTCAAAGTTGTTAGTGATTTTAATGACAAGATAGTACCAAGAAGGATGCCTAAAGAACTCCACATTGGGACCCATTGCCTAGAATGGAGCGAACAGAGAGAGAGACTGTCTAAGTTCATCATGTTACCAAGACCATCCATTGTAACTCACTGTTCCAGAAGGCCAAATCTAAATGATGGACTTAGGAGTCTCCCAGTGGACAGTTCCACAATGAAATTGACCACACCATATTCAAGCAAAGGTTTTGCCTGATTGATGTTGCTGTTGTCCCAAAATTCCAAACAGGATTGGACCACGATCTCCTTTGTGCAAAATTCTACTTCCTTGAGCAGGGAGAAAGGACTGTAAGTTTAAGTTTAAGAATAGAACTCCCAGAATGACCACCAACTGGGAGCTCTTTGGCACTATTGCAGCAAAATGGGAAGATGCCATCCTTGACAACATTGACGAGGAATACGATCAACTGGTTCAGCACCTCCATAACTGCACAAAGAATGCCGAGAGTGGGAAAGTCACAAACAGACGACTGTCTTCGGGAACTCTAGAACTCATTTGGCAACATGGTTTGTCACGAGCCTCAGGCAACCATAAGGTAACATCTGAGCTAGCAAAGCTGTGCAGAGAAGTGATAAAGGAAGACCTCAAAGAGAGAAGAGCAGCAGTTTTTGCCAATGTGGCAGAAGCTAGGAAAAGTATTCGCAATGCTTGCCTGTCCTTTGCCAACTACAAGACCAAGATGATTGCCCTCTGACTTCTGGATGGAACTATCACATCTTCTAGAAGGGCAATGGAGAGGATTATTCACGAATTCTATTCAAATCTCTTCGACAGCCACCTCCACCTGCCCACATACCAAATTCTGCAGGATGGATATGCTACTCGCAAAGTCCTCCCTTCCGAAATCTGACACACCATTTCCTCGGTAAAGATGCGTACAGCACCCAGTCCAGACAAGGTCAGACCCAAACACCTGATGAATCTGCCACTGGTATTCGTCAATACACTGGATCGGCTCTTCACACACTACCTGTCCATATGGAAGGTTCTGTCCCAATGGAAAACCAGCAGGACCATTCTGTTGTACAAGAAGGGAGACATCCATGACATGGCAACTATCACCCAATCTGACTGTTGTCCATCATTTACAAGTTATTCATTCGAGTCATCCTGAATAGAATAGGCAGAACACTAGACGAAGGATAAGCATGCAAACAAGCCGGGTTCCGAAAAGGATTCAGTATGATCAACCATATCCACACAGTGGCCAAACACATTGAAGTTTCGTGAGAGTTCAAGATGCTGGTGTCTACCGTTCATCGAATTACGGAAGGCCTTTGATTCTGTTGAGATTGAAGCGATCATCAAAGCCCTAGACAAACAGGGCATTCACACTCAGTATATCAAGATTCTCTGTGAACTGTACTATGGATTCACCAGGAGGATCTCACCATTCTACAAGGAAGTGATCATTGACGTAAAGAGGGGCAGGGTGAAACCATTTCACCAAAACTCTTCATTGATACCCTCGAGAATGTCATGCAACAACTGGAATGGGAATAAAAATGGCATGAAAATAGATGGTTGCCAACTACATTACTCCACTTTGCTGATGATATCATTCTCATAATACCAAATATTAGCCAAGAGGCACAGATGCTTGCTGATATTGACTGCAAGTGTGGTAAGGTCGGCCTGTAGCTGAGTCTCACGAAGACAATGTTCATGAAAACTGAACTAGTCCCTGATGTTCCATTTGCTCTCAACAGAATGAACATCTCTGAATGCAGAAGCTATGTGTAATTGGGTCGAGAACTCAACATGAGGAACGACTTGGCCCCAGAACTGGGCAGGAGGAAGAGAGCAGCGTGGGACGCCTTCAAGAGCGATGAAGAAGTGGTTCAGAGGATGAAGATTCTCTGGATCTGGGCACATCTTTTTGACTCCACCTTTCTTCCTGCACTAACATACTCCTCAGAGACCTGGGCCCTATGAAAACAGAATGAGAGCGCTGTTTGTGTATCCCAAAGAAGAATTGAAAGAGCTATGCTTGGAGTATTACGTTTCACTGAAGTGAGAGAAGGAATCTGAAGTTCCGACCTCCATTGGCGAGTAAGAATCAGGGACACTGTCTCATTTGCCAAGGCAGCAAAAATCAGAGGGGCCGGACACCTAATGTGATTTAGAGATGACCGCTGGACTAGAACTGTTACCAACTGGATTCCACAAGATGTCAAAAGACCGCATGGTCGCCCACCTACATATGGTCAGACTTCTTCATCAAAACCCTGAATGAACGATTTGAGGCTCTTCATGTTCCTGGCGCGAGCAGATACCAATGGGCTACACTAGCACACAATAGGGACAAATGGAGACGTTAATGGCGCTCGCTCGTGTAAATCTAAGATCAAAGAGTTGACAAGTTTCAAATGACAAGTGACCTTATATGTTAAGGTCCAATTTTGAGGTCTTTAATCCATTTTGATTTGATTTTGGTATATGGCGTGAGAAAGGGATTTTGTTTTAGGCTTTTCAGTTTCACAAGGTTACTTGTTGAAGAGGTTTATCTTGCTTCATTTCAATTTTCAACTTTATTGAAGATCAACTTAGAATATACCCAAGGAATCTTTCTTCTTTTTTCCCAAGAATTACTTTAGCTATTGATAGGCGGGTGCTTATTGTTATTGCAAATTAAATTGACAGCTAGGTAGGGTATTTTATCGATCCTTCAGTCCAGAATGTTGAAAAACAGAGATAGAATGGTGCCCCGAATTACTGCCCCTGGAGGAGGTTCTGCACCTGTTTTATACCTCCTTCCTTGAAGAACATTCTATTATGAATAATCTTTACAAGACGATGATTACCATAACTTCAGGCCCTCAGATATGTGCAAGTCTAAGTTTTTTTAATGAAATAATATTGCTGTTCTTTTTTGTTCTTCTTAATGAATTAAAAGGGGAATAACATTAATCCTGTGCCTAGGAAAGAAGACTGTAAGAAATATTGAAGGCAAAATATTTTGGTATTATACCAGGACTTCAATCTTTATGAAAAGAATATTTGATCTTCAAAGTAAGCTGAACATAGTTATTAAAAAATTTCATCTCATTTTCTTTAGCCTATGTTATTTTTAAGTATTGTTTTAAAGATATAATCGTTTACAGTGTATAAGACTACCTAAACTTTGTATAGGTGATACCTAGACCACATCAAATGGATTGTTTTCAGAATTTAAAGTTAAAGAAGTCAGGACATCATCTGTGTCTGAATAACCTCATGACTTATTTTAACGCGGTTATGATTTTAAATGATAATCTTATTTGCATTCTTTTTTATTTGCATTCTTGAATGTGTCTAACAAATGTCTCTTTAATTAATATGCAGTTAAACAGTTTTTTATAATCATTTGTATGAGTTGTGTGAAAATGCATAAGGTTATAAATTTGACTTCATTAATTTAAACAATTTGGTTTGAGTTAATATCATATGCTTGTTTAAGCAATCTAAGAAACTTTTTTGGAAGACTGAATTATGATATAAGTGAAATATTTGCTTTTATTTATATATGCTTCTGTGCATTAATTTTAGGGCAGTGTCTTTTTTGTATAGACAAAGAAAAATTGATAATGCTTTTGTAATGTGGGAGTAAATTGACTCAAAAAATACAGGTTTGCCAGTGAGTTCTGAAACTCATGATATTTCTTGAATTATGCTTCAGTTGTCCTAAGATTAGCCTTAATTCCTCACACTTCAAAAGGTGGATTCCACTGAGTGCCTTTGATAAACCTGGGACAAGCATTAAGTTAACCTGGTTTCAACATGGGATGGCCTAAGGTCATATAAGAAGTAGAATTTGTCAAGAGCATGATCATGGAACAGGCTCTGACCTGAAGGAAGCAACTGAAAAGAACCCTTTGGAGGTAGGAGGAGCTAATTGACCTGAGGATTGTGGTCTGAGATGTATGCTAATATCCCCAGGAAAAGCCAAGTACTCTAAGCTTTACCATTAGCCTAGAGAGATCATTTAAAAGTTTAGGTAAAAGGAATCTATATTTCTTACTGTTGTTTTACGCAACGACTCAATATTTATTAGAAGTAACTTTAATCTGTTATGTGATTGTTTAGTAGATTACCAATTTGAAGGGAGAAAGCTGTACATTTATGTAATTTACCCTTTTGTATAAAATTAGAGTCTGTAGAAAAAATATCTTTAGTCTATTTAGTTCTTCTTGGGACAATGGTTTTGAGTCTATGAAGTTCCTGATTTGTTGTTTATCAGTGAAGATATGTACTGTTCATTCAAATCTGAATGAGAATCTGGCTGGGTATTCTTGGTGAGGCCTTTATACCATTAAGTGTTTATATTTATCCAACCATTGATCTTGGGCTTGGGGGTTTCATTCGATAGGTCTGCTGTAAATTAAGGATGGGATGCTTCTTTTTTATGCAATTTCCTTCTCCGATCTTGCTTTTCAGTATCCTATCTCTATCCGTGGTTTTCATCATTATGACTGGAATGTGCCATGGAGTATTTTTATTTCAATTTCTGTTAGCTGATACCCTTTAGGCTGCTTGGATCTGGGTTTATGCACTCTTTTTTGTAGTTTCTTCATTTCTGCTCTCATATTCTTTTGATTTTCATTGGTAGACTGTTTCATTGTATTTTTGAGCTCTCTAAATATCTGCAACAATTCCTCTCTAAATTCCTTACCAGAGGTTATATATCTCATTGGTTCTGGTTGAGTCTTCAAGACTACCATCTTTACTCTTTAAATCAGGTAGGGTTCTACATTGCATTCCAATTTTGCTTTGCCATAGTGATATTTGTAGTTATTTTTATGGTTTTGTGTAGTTAGATGACTAGAGTTAGGATTTTTTTAATGTTATGGAGAGGCAGCTGGAGATAATCCTTACCTGGAGTACAACATGGAGATTCTGAGTACCAAGTCTCTGTCCCCACCCACGCACTACGTTTATGCCAGTCACTGCTGTTCTCAATTCAGTATCCTGGAACAGAGGTTGGGTAGAGCTGATGTCATGATCTCTGAGATTCAGAATGTGTTCAGTCATCAAGAATAAGCCATATGTGCTGGGACAAAACATGTAGGCAATCTTTGGGGGAATGTACATATATGTAAATGTCTATTAATCCTAGCTCTTCTGTTTATTTCTTCCTTTATTGCCTCTGTTTCCCTATTAATTCTCTGTCTAGTTGATCTATGTAATGGTGATAGGGGAGTACTGAAATTTGCTACTACTATTCGGCTGCTGTTGGTATTTGAATAAAGTTTTATTTGTTTTTAAATATGATAGAAATAAGTGGTGCTCCGGGCTAAAGAAATCATACAACAGGCAGAGCACATACTTAGCACATCACTGACCAGGGTTTGATGCCCAGTACCTGATATGGTCCCACAAGAAATGAACGATGAGCACCATTGGATGTGGCCATTAAAAAACAATGAATAGGTGATACTGATATTAATTTTAAAGTATTATTTGATATAACTAATCAGTATTTTAGGAGCATTTTAAAATCCTGATGATTATGTTGATGTTAATAGGTATGATGACTGCTATATAGGTAACATGTGTCGATTTACTTCTGCAAAGAGAATGCCCTTCACAGAAGTTTGAGTTCAAGTACCAATTTATTAAGCAATGAGGAGAAAGTTAATTGATTCTCATCCCATCCTAAGGTTTATCTTCAAATCTCTGAGTTTGAGTGACATTAATGATACTAATAATACCAATTTTCCCTTAAAGTCTCTCTTATCCTATTTGAAAAATTCTTGTTCAATAGCCTGAATGAAAAAATAAAATTTATTTGGCAGAAAGTCTTTTGCCCCCTTGCCCAGCTGTCTTCACTGGGGCCTCTCGGAGGGGTGGGCTTCAGTTTCCCTCCCCGCCCTAAGCAGAGCTCCCTCAGTCGAAGACCTCTGTAACCTAGCCACAGCCATGCTCAAGGCCCCTCTCCATACGTTTGTTTGGATGAGCCTCACGCATGAAAGAACCGGCAGAGGAATCCAGGTGTGTGGGACCCAGAACTGAGACCTCCAAACCTGCTCAGATTGGGACTGGGCCTCTTCCGTCCAGATTCCCCATTTTCCAGTAGCTAGATGGTTACACCCAGGGACTGCCCCCAGTGCCATATAATCCCACCAACAGCCAACATCCAGAGACTATATAACCAAGTTCTCGGAAGATATCTTATAGCCTAGTTCTCCCTCTAGGAGAAACTAGCAAGCTACTGAGAGTTTCCTGCCCACATGGTAGAGCCTCACAAACTCCCCATGGCATATTCATATGCCAAAACCAGTAATAATGATGGGTCTCATTCCCCTGGCCCCAAAAGAGCCTCCAATGCGGCACCATTAATCACGACGAGTAAAGAAAGCCTTCTAAAATCTCAGGGCTAGGACAAATAGAGACGTTACTGAGACCACTTGAGAAATTTGACGATAAACGGGATGATGATGATGATTTTAATTATTTAAGTGATAGAGTAAATGTATACAATTATAAATAAATCTATTTAAATTCAATTATTCATGTCATTTATATTAATATTTAAAATACACACATGATTGAACACATGTAATTTAAACTCATGGTTTGTGTTTGACTTTTTATCTTATTGCAAGACAATAAAGTATTTCATATAATTTTTTCATGCAGAAAAAGATATCCTGGAAATTGTTACATCTCTATACACATGGATACTGTGTTTAATAAATGATTATCATAGAATTTAATGACTGAATAATATGAAAATTTACTAAATATTGGTCATTTAAATTTTTTTATTATTTTAATTCTTACATAATTGTGAACAAAATTGCTAAGAGCATTCTAGTACATAATGGTGTGACTATATTCTTATGTTTCTGAGTTTGATTTGTCCTCTAGATCTAAAAATCTCAAGACTTTATATATTTTCAAAATTGTAAACTCTTATTATCAATGCTTCTGTAAGAATTTTCTTAAAACGAAAGAAATGTGCATGCATGTTCAATAACAAAAGTTTACAAAATGTGAT